>NW_006160181.1:234346-256680 GCF_000334495.1 Tupaia belangeri chinensis | reverse complement strand
TCTGGCGAGGGCACGCACCCTATAGCAAAAACCTCTCAAAAAGAAAAAAAAAAAAAAAAAAGAGAGAGAGAGAGGGAGAGACATGCCTGGCATGTATGCTTGCATACCCAAAATTCCAGCATGATGGAGAAATGGAGAAGAGATTGTGGCATGACTATGCCCTGTTGGGAGTTGCTTTCTCCACCTCCCTCTCTCCTTCTCTCTCTGATGAGCCAACATATCATTTAGGAAAATTAAAAAATAAAAGTTTAATCATCACTATATAATCTTTTATATTCTTCAGATGTTTTAGAAAATGAAGGTTACTTGGGGCCGGCAGGTGGCGTGGCGGTTAAGGGTGCTGGACACTCCCACATGGCCAACCATAGTTCAAGTCCTGGACCTGGCAGCTTGCTTTCTCACTTTCTCCCTCTTTCTCTCTGTCCCTCTCTGGTCAAAGCATAAATAAATAAATAATACTTTAAAAAAAAAAGAAAAGAAAATGAAGGTTACTGCTACTCAAAAAGATAAAATTAAAAGAAATTTTGGACCAACCAGGTGGAACAGAGTTTAAGGCAGCTGGATGCCATATGGCTGAGTGTGCAGTTCGAGTCCCAGACCTGATGGCTTGGAAAACATGGCAGGCACATGTGTGGCCCAAATCTCCTGAGAATGGAGAAGGGATTATAGCATGGTCATCCTCCCTGAGGAATGATTTCTCACCTTTCCCCTCTCTTTTTTTTTCTCTCTCTCTGGCGAGCATATGTTCTCTATAACAAAAACTTAAAAAAAAAAAAAAAAAAAAGAGTCAGAGAAAGAAATCTGGCATTCTAACCACATGGAACATATCCATTGCTAAGGATCTCTCTCCATTGTCTCTGTAACAATCATTATTTCTCTCTCTCCATTGTCTCTGTAACAATCATTTTTTTAAAAGAATTATTTTATATAGCTTTATTTACTTATCTATTTTAATTTGACAAGAGAGGGAGAGAGAGAAAGTGAGAAAGCAAGCTGCCAGGTCCGGGACTTAAATCATGGTCAACCATGTGGGAGCCTGGTGTTCCAACGATCATACCACCTACCGGCCCCTCCCAATCATTATTTATTTATTTATTTATTTATTTATTTATTTATTTATTTATTTATTTATTTATTTATTTATTTATTTATTTATTTATTTATTTATTTATTTATTTATTTATTTATTTATTTATTTATTTATTTATTTATTTATTTATTTATTTATTTATTTATTTGAGGTTTTTGCTATAGGGCACATGGGCTCACCAAAAAAGACAGAGAGAGACAGAGACAGAAAGTAAAAAATCACCCCTCCCCCCAGGGGGGATGACCATGCCACAATCCCTTCTCCTCCATTCTCCTCTCGGGATCTTGGGCATGCATGCACACACGCCCGGCATGAGTTTAAGCCACTGGGTCTGGGACTCGAACCATAGTTGACTACATGGGAGTCAAGCAACATAGCCATTACACCAACTGCTGGCCCCCACAATCATTAATTTTTTTTAAAAAATTTTGCTAGGGACCAGTAAATGACAAAATGGTTAAGGGTGCTAGACTCCCACATGGCTGAATGTGGTTCTAGTCCTGGACCTGGTGGCTTGATTTCTCTCTCTCTCTCTTGGTCCTTCTCTGGCCAAATTAAAATAAAATAAGTTTAAAAAAAAACTATTTAAAAATTTTTTTTGCTAATAGGGTGTGTGCATTCAGCAGAGAGCAACAGAGAGAGTGCGAATTAGAGAAGGGGAAAAAAAAAACAACAGAGGGAGATAGCCACAGTGCAATCAATCCCTTTTCTTTCTCTTTTCTTTTCTTTTTATTTTTTTTTAGAGGTTTTTGCTATAAGGCGCGTGTGCTCGCCAGACAGACAGAGAAACAGAGAGATAGAAAGTGAGAAATCACCCCCCAGGGGGACTGGCCACGCCGCAATCCCTTCTCCATTCTCCTCTTGGGATCTTGGGCACGCACGCACACGCGCCCGGTGTGAGTTTTAAGTCACTGGGTCTGGGACGTGAACTGTGGTCGACTACGTGGGAGTCCAGCGACATAGCCATTATGCTAACTGCTGGTCCCAATCAATCCCTTTTCCTTCATACTCGTCTCAGGATTGGAGGCATACATGCACACTCACCTGGTATTTTTTTTTCTTTTTTTTTTTTTAAATTATTTATTTATTTAGTTCCATTTGTTGTTATTATTTTTTAATTTGACCAGGGAGAGACAGAGAGATAGAGAAAAAGAAAGTGAAAAAACAAGCCACCAGGTCTGGGATTTGAACCATGGTTGGCCAAGTAGGAGTCCAGCACTTTAAGCACTACACTACCTGGTGGCCCCTCTGGTGTGTTTTTCAAGCCTCAAGGTATAGGACATAAACCACCAGTTGGCCATATGGAATCCAGCTGCCTTAACCACAATACCACTGGCTGGCCCAATGGAGTGCTTAAATCTTTTTACCTTTATAAGTGCCTATTGAGTAGGCAACTCAGTATTTGTCCAAGAAAATGAAGTCCCCTTCGCTGTGCATCCCCTTCAAAATGCCCTCCACTTTCCCTTTCTGACAGCCTATTCACATTCAGACGGGAATGCACCTGGCAGGACTCCGAGACTAGCACTTATCACTGGAAGTCTCCATCAACCATGTATACGTTTGTATGAAAAGTAAAATTGGGACAGTTGATTTAAAGATACTTATTTTTTAAATATTTGCCATACGTCATATAAAATTTGGCCGAGTGCCGCATTTGACATTTTTCCTAATATTTCTATGGCAGAAGCTTTTATTAAAGTTCCTGTAGTTAAGAGTATTTACATTTGGGACCAGCAGTTAATGTAATGGCTATGTCGCTGGACTCCCATGTAGTTGACCGCGGTTCAAGTCCTGGACCCGGTGGCTTAAACTCATGCCGGGGGCGACTGCGGCATGGCCATCTCCCCGGGGTGTGATTTCTCGCTTTCTTTCTTTTTTTTTTTTTAAGTAATTTTTTTTTTTTTTATTTATTTATTTTAATTTGCCCAGACAGTGAGAGAGAGAGGAGATAGAGAGAGAGGAGAGGGGGGGACGAGAGAGAGAAAGAGAAAACAAGCCACCAAGTCCAGGACTTGAACCATGGTCCGCCATGTGGGAGTCCAGCGCCCTTAACCACCACACCATCTGCCGGCCCTGCTTTCTCACTTTCTATCTCTCTGTCTGTCTTTGTCTTTCTGGCAAGCGCACGCACCCTATAGCAAAAACCTCTCCCCCAAAAAAGAGTATTTACATTTAAAAAATAGCATATGTGACCAAATCAATGTTTCATTTCTGACCTTAGTATCCTTCTAGTCTCGCATGAGAATTTCATACAATATTTCATTGATTCTTTTTTTCTAATTTTGCCAGAGCACAATTGACTTGATAGAGGGAGACAGAGAGAAGGAAAGGGAGACAGCACTTCCCATGGGGAATGGTCACAACACAATCCCCTCTGCCCGGTCTCTTCCTACTTTTCCTCTGCTCTGTCTCTTCCTACTTTTGGGGATGGTGGGCAGGCACATGTGCCCAAGCATATTCATCAAGCCCCCATGCCTAGGACTTGAACTGCGAAGTCAGTCATGTGGAATCAAGCCTCCATCATACCACAGTCTGGTCCTCACCAATTTTTGGCTTTATTTTTTTAAAGAATTATTTTTTATTTAAATTTACTTATTTGTTTTAATTCAACCAGAGAGGAACAGAACGAGAGAGAGAGAAAGTGAGAAAGCAAGTCACCAGATCCAGGACTCAAACCACGGTCAGCCATGTGGGAGTCTAGCACCCTTAACCACTATTCCAACTGCTGGTCCCTTGACTTTTTTTTTAGTTGCCAAAGGGTGCACATGTTTGCTAGTGACAGAGAATGAGAAAGTACCCTTCCCAGTGGGGTGGGGTGGTGCTACAATCCCTTCTCCTCGATTTTTCTATCCTCTTAGGACTTGGGGCACACATGCACAAGTGCCTCGTGTTTTTCAAGCTGTTGGGGCTGGAATTTAAACTATGGTTAGCCATGTGGGATCCAACTCCCTCAAAAACTAAGCTACAGAGCAGATCCTCATTTTTTGATATTTTAAGATCTCTGAAATTGGGATTTATCTTATAATTTATGGCATCTGACAACTGTCAGTCAAGCAGCAGTCATGATACAGTTGTTACTGACTGAATGTGTGAGAACATTAAAAGGGTATCAAAATTTGCAGAATAGGTATTTAGTAGGTGGGGAAAATCTGAAGAACAATAGTAGAGAACTCTTTTATCCCTTAGGAACCAAGAGGATAAGGAGAGGAATTGGGAAGGCAGTGACTCAGATGTGCTGGGACACATTCCAAAGCTGGAAACAAAACAACAGTTCTAATTGCAAAGTCATCTTAAGAGTAGGTATCAGGGTGTTTTTGTCTTTCTTCCTTTAATTGATTCTTTTAAGAAATGCATCAGGACCAGCAGATGGTGTAATGGTTACTTAGCTGTATTCCCATGTAGTTAACTGCAGTTTGAGTCCAGGACCCCATGACCGCAGCTTAAAACACACTGGGGCTCTCTGGGCTCCAGACCTACTTGGCGGCAATATGGCTAAATGCACCAAGAAGGTCGGCATCTTCAGTCTATATGGGACCCGCTATGGTGCCTCCCTCTGGAGAATGGTGAAGAAAACTGAAATCAGCCAGCACGCAGAGTACACTTGCTCCTTCTGTGGCAAAACTAAGATGAAGAGACAGGCTGTGGGGATCTGGCACTGAGGTTTCTGCATGAAAACGGTAGTCAGTGGTGCCTGGACCTACACCACCACTTCAGCTGTCACTGTAAAGTCTGCCATCAGAAGACTGAATGAAGGAATTGAAAGACCAGCAGAAGTTCCATAGACATTTGGAGTATCAGTAGCCTACAATAAATGGGTTAATTTATGTTAACAACAACAACAAAAACAACAAACAAAACTTGCACTGGGCCTGTGTGTATGAATGCCCAAAATCCTGAGGATAATGGGGAAGGGACTGGGTATGGTCATCCCTCCAGGGGGTGATTTCTTGTTTTCTATCTCTCTGTCAAGCACACGTACCCTATAGCAAAAATCTCTCTAAAAAAAGAAATGGTACATCAGTAACACTCTTGATGGCACAAGGGAAGATATTGTGGGGATAAACATTGACACTGATGATTCCCAGTCAAAAAGTGAGTCACATGAGGCAGAAATGTAAGTAGTTCTAGGAATTATTTATTTTAGTTTATACATAATAAGAAACTTAGTCACCCAATTAAAGAGTTCTTTTTTTAAAAAAGAATTATTTTATTTTATTTATTCATTCATTTATTTTAATTTGATCAGAGAGAGAGAGAGAGAGAGTGAGAGAGAGAGAGAGAGAGCAAGCCACCAGGTCCAGGACTTGAACCATGGTCAGCCATGTGGGAGTATCCAGTGCCTTAACCACCATGCCACCTGCTGGTCCCAAAGAGTCCTTTCAATAGATAAAAAGTAGTAATTCCATGTGAAAAGAAGCATACTCTAATTGCAGTTTTTAAAATATATTTTATTTAACTTTCTTTTTTTTAATTTTAATTTGACTGGAGAAGGAGAGAGAGAGAGAGAGAGAGAGAGAAAGCAAGCCACCGGGTCTGGGACTCAAACTGCAGTGGGCCATGTGGAAGTCCAATGCCCTTAGCCACACCACCTGCTGGCCCTAATTGGCAATTTTTTTTACAGTGGTATATAAAGTGTGTGCTTTATAATAAAGTGTACCTTCAATGATATGAAATACAGTATTCTAAACTTCTCTTTAATGGCATACTGTAGATAAATTATTTAACAAAAATATTTAATAGCTACACAGATCAATATGGCAAGGAATTGCCAAAAATTCAGGGATACAAAGACTCCTGCTCTGATATGAATTGTTTGAGCTACGCAAGACTAAAAGAGACTAATGCAGTGCTTCTTGGACTTCAGTGTGTATAAAAATCCCCTGAAAAGCTTATTAAAACAGAACACTGGACCCGCTCCAGAGATCCTGATATAGGAGATCAGAGATCGAGCCTTTCTTTCTTTCTTTTTAAGGTTTTTGTTATGGGGCACGTACACTCACTGGAGAAGAGAGAGAGAATCTCCCTCCAAGGAGGATGGACACATGCAATCTCTTCTCCATTCTCCTCTCAGGTCTTTGGCCACACATATACATGCATCTGGCACTGTACAAGCTGCTGAGTCCAGGACTCAAACCTCGGAGTCAACTACATGGGATCCAGCATCCCAACCACCACCTCACTTGCTGGCCCCAAGAATTTACATTTCTGACAAGCTCCCATGTGATACAGGCAATGCTGAGGATAACATACACAGAGCCTGCACTGTGAGAACTGGTCTTTACATTGCACTTTGCCTCCCTCAGGCCAACCTCAGACCCAAACACTTAAGTTAACACCAGATAAATAATTCCTTCCTTCTTTAATTGATTCAAATTAAACTCGAGTTTCCATGGTATCAGGGATCATACCTGGTGATGGGTATACTACCAAAAAAAAAAAAAAAAGGTCACAGAATAGAATACCATAATTAAGGTTTCTATTGCAAGAATCTTTTTTTATACTACATGTCATCATTTCAAACCAATGCCATTTATAAATGAACTATTTTTTAAAGAATTATTGTACTTTGGGACCAGCAGGTGGCGTGGTGGTTAAGGTGCTGGACACTCCCATTTGGCTAACCTCGGTTTGAGTCCTGGACTCATGGTTTGCTTTCTCACTTTCTCTCTCTCTCTGTGTGCCTCTCTCTCTGGTCAAATTAAATAAACAAATGAATAAATAAAATTAAATAAATAATTCTTTAAAAAATAATTATTGTATTTTAACTTTATTTATTTACTTATTTTAATTTGGCCAGAGAGTGAGAGGAAGAGAGGAAGAGAGGGAGAGAGGGAGAGAGGGAGAGGGAGAGGGGGGGAGAGAGAGAGCAAGCAAGCTGCCAGGTCCAGGACTTGAACCAGTTGGCCTTGTGGGAATCCAGTGCTCTTAACCACCACGCCACCTTCCAGCCCCTATATTAACTACTTATATAAAATAGCAGATTACTCTCCTCCAGATGAAGCATTACATAATGTCTTTGCTTTCAACATACCTGTTTCTCGAGCAAGAATAATACTGCTGAGGCGTATCGGTTGAGTAGATTGAGCAATGAGTACAGCTCTTTGAGAACATAAGATGCCATTTTCAAATAAAGGCTCAACAGTAACTGCATCAGGATGGGTAGAGTGCCTGCCAGAACAAAATACTTGAGTCGCTAATACATGGGTTTAATGAATTTTAGTGGAATACAAATTCCTATACTTTTTCCATGTTATATGCTATCAGGTATACTTTAATGACACTCTTTAAAGGAGGAAGACTGCTTAGGGACATAAGAATTAAGAATTAAACTGGGAAAGACTGATTAGAACCTTTTCCCGATGACATCTTGTACAAAGTCCCAGAAATGTTATATTATTACCTCAATATATTTATTTTAAAACTTTGTTAGAGGGCATATGATTCACCCAAAGAGAGGGAAAGTGAGAAAGCATCCCCCAGGGAGATGGCAACCCCGCAATCCCTTCTCTCCCATTCTCCTCTCAGGATTTTAGGCATACGTCTGTGCGCGCCTGCGCGCGCACATACACACACACACACACACACACACACACACACATGAGCCTGGTGTGCTTTTCAAGCTACCAGGAGCAGAACTCAAACTGTGCAGTTGGCCACATATTTGGGATCCAGCTACTTAACCATCACATCACTGGCTGGACCAGTCTCTCAATATTTAAAGCAAGATTAATGCTACATTTTCCTTTTAAAATGTAAACATAGGATTGATATATGTTCAATATTAAGACTAGACTTTCTTATATTCTGAAGGAATGAATTTTGTCTAATCCTAGAAACTGGGCTGTGAGGTCTGGCCCTGTGGCCTGGTGGTTAAGGGAGCCAGATTCCATATGGCTATTGTGTGGTTCAAATCCCAGCCCTGGCAGCTTGAAAAACACATTGAGGGGACCAGCAGTTAGCGTAATGGCTATGTTGCTGGACTCCCACGTAGTCGACCAGTTCACGTCCCGGACCCGGTGGCTTAAACTCACGCCAGGCGTGTGTGTGTGAGTGCCCAAGATCCCGAGAGGAGAATGGAGGAGAAGGGATTGCGGCGTGGCCATCCCCTCTGGAGGGTGATTTCTCGCTTTCTATCTCTCTGTCTTTCTGGCGAACGCATACACCCTATAGCAAAAAAAACCTCTCCCCCCCAAAAAAAAAGAAAGAAAAAAAAAAACATTGAGTACATGTGTGCACATGCCTCAAATCCTAACAGGATGAAAAATTACAATCAAATACTATATTTGATTATAGTGTGACCATGCTGTATTGGGTACCTTCTCTTTCTCTCTCTCTCTCTGAGGAACATGTTATGGCAAAAAACAGAACACCAAACCCAAACCAGGCTGCTGGTATCTAAGAAGGAAAAGTTACCCAAATTAGGAGGTGTCCAACTGAAAATACAAAACAAAGGAAAAAATAAGTCATTAATTTTCTGGATGGATGGATAGAAGGAATGGCTTTCAATGCTAAAAATTTGTTATCCCCCTTGGTCAGAAAATCTATCACACTGGGTCATTTTACAAGCCCAATTCCCTTATAGTTCCTCATAAAATGAAAGATGAGCTTCTTGTACTCTGAACAAACCTTACTTCTAAGAGTTGATAAAAGGAAATCTGTTCTACTCAGCATCAACACTTTGGTGTCTTGGTACTATTAAGTACCCTCATACCTTGGGTAATCTCAAAACCTCTTTGGGTCCTCTCATATCAGAAAATCTTTAGTCAGAAAGTCATTATACCAGAGTTGAGTACCCCTTGTCCTCACACTTTGAATGGGATCCCTCACATAAGGGGGGCAATTTTATATTAAATATCATCTCCAGCGAAGATAAATCTATTCATATTTCAAGCTTACACTTCACAGATTCTGGGTCTCAGCTTCTTCATCTGTAAAAAGGGAGTGATAGTACTTATTTGGTCAGACTATAAAAAGTGAATGGGTTGGGGCCAGCAGTTGGTGTAATGGCTATGTCGCTGGACTCCCACGTAGTCGACTGCGGTTCGAGTCCCGGACCCGGTGGCTTAAACTCACGCCGGGTGCGTGTGCGTGCATGCCCAAGATCCCAAGAGGAGAATGGAGAATAGAAAAGGGATTGAGGCGTAGCCATCCCCCCTGGGGGGTGATTTCTCACTTTCTGTCTCTCTGTGTCTGTCTGGCTAGTGTACGAGCCCTATAGCAAAAACCTCTCCAAAAAAAAAAAAAAAAGGAAGAAAGAAAAAACAAAGTGAATAGGTCAATAAAGAGCTTAGTGAAGTACTCGGTTACTATTGTAATTAGCTGTTGTGTTCATATCGAAGAGATCACCCTACCTAGGGGGAACCCTCACATTCCAGTTCTTTTTGCTCCTAATGAAATTTCCACAGATCTGGGGAATCGCTCTCACCCTGGTTGTTGACGTTTCAAGTCTCTCACACTGAGGAGCCATCAATACCTGCAGACGCCAACACACGGCTTCCCCGGGGCCCAGCAACCGCTCGCTCAGTGACCCTCTCCCAGCACACAGGGGAAAGGCCAGTGTCACACCCGGGGAACTTCACACATAAGGACCCTCACACAACCTGATATCACACATCCGGAGGGTCTGGCCTTCCCACACACTGACACCCTGCCCTCTCCCTTGTTCCAGTGGGAACCTCACCCATCTTCTCTGGATGGTATGGGGTCAAATACCCTTGCGACCACACCCCACCCCTCACCAAGTGTAGCAGCCCCGCTGCGCTCCCAGCAGGAAGGGCACCCGGCCTGGCTCCCGGCCAAAGGGTAGCAACACCTGTGGCACGTTAAGTTTGTTGGCCAGGGTACTAAGTAAAAACAGATACAGTAACAGGACGCGGTGTAGAGACCAGCAGAAACCTTGGGAGCCCGGGCCCGCACAGCCAGTCATGGCGCCTGCCGGATCTCAGGTTCCCGCTCAACTACAGCCACGCCCTTCCCCTCAACACCAGCCAATCCGCGTGTGTGACGTCGCCAAGGGGTGGGGGCTCCTTGCTTGGCATTGTGGGAATTCCTCAATGAAGCCCTTCACCACCTAGCCATTGTGGAAACTCGAGGCACAAATTCAGTTACCCACTAAATCGGCTACTTCCCTAAATATCAGAAGGCAGGCCATTTTCAAACTAAGAAGCAGAAAAATCTAGAAAGACCTAATTTCTCCTTCTGTTGCCTACTTTGGTTCCTAGACAGAAAAAAAAAAAAAAAAATCCTAGTCAGCCTTGGTCCATGCTTATAAACAGAAAACTTTCCAGTCTCTAGTATAAACGGCTGGACTTTGTCAAGGGAGCTGTGTACTTTTTACTGGGAAGTCATATTCATGTCTGGCCTCAAGGCCAGGATGTAGGAAATACCAGACACTGGCATCTCAAAGGCAGCTTTGAAAGCTGTCCACATATATACAGCCCGTCCCTAAGCAAATACTCTCAAAAACACTTCGTGTTAAATTAACTTTTCTCCAAATATCCAACAGGATAGTCATCCAAAGCCTATCTCAGGACATACTAAAATCACATATTCATAGGAGTATATAATCAACATCATATAGTTTAAGAAGTACAACATATCTGTGGTTTTAAAGAAAAAATATAGTTGTAAAGGCAAATGTATAATTTAGCCTTAAGATGCTAGTGTTAAAAGGCCTGGCAGATAAATATTATATTTTTTTTTTGAGAGGTTTTGCCTCGGGGTGCATGCGATCCCTGGAAAGACAAAAGTGAAAAATCACTCCCCAGGAGATGGCCAAGACACAATCCCTTCTCTATTCTCCTAATGGGATCTTAGGCTGCATGCAAATGCACCTGGCATGTTTTAAACCACTAGGTCCAGGACTTGGAACCACGATTGGCTATGCGGGAGTCCAGCAACATAACCACTATGCCGTCTGCTGGTCCCTATTATTATTATTTTGGAGAGGTTTTTGCTATAGGGTGTGTGCTTACCAGAAAGACACAGAAAGGTCCCTATTATTTCTAATCTTCTCATTTGGTCTGGGACCAGCAGTTAGCATAATGGCTATGTCACTGGATTCCCATATAGTTGACAGCAGTTTGAGTCCCAGATCCAGTGGCTTAAACTCACGCCGGGCGTGTGTGTGTGTACGTGCCCAAGACCCTGAGAGGAGGAGAAGGGATTACAGCATGGCCATCCCCCCCCCCGGGGGGGTGTGATTTCTCACCTTCTGTCTCCCTGTCTTTCTGGCGAGCGCATGTGCCCTATAGCAAAAACCTCTCCAAAAAACACACACACAAAAAAAACCAAACATTTAGTCTGACAATATTATCTCCTAATAATATCACTCCATGATGAAACGAAATGGTTACACAACTAGGAATTTCCAAGTTGAGTTCTGAACCCAGCACCGGTCTGCTCCTAAGTCGTATGCTCTACATTAAATTCTGTTGCTACCACTCACAAAGATCTAATTTTTAACACAAACCTTACAGCTCCTGTGGAGAAAGCATATTTGGCTGATTTAAATAAAAAAGTCAAACAGGTCTGAGAGTTTGAGGGACTGGTTCTTTATTCCAAAAAGACACTTGTCAATATTCAGTATCAAAACAGTTGCACTATTGGTTTTCTCCCAATCGGCCCCAAAGAGACCACACCAAAGGAGAGTACAATTTAAGCCTATAAGCTGCAGGATGTACACCTAACAGACCTTATGGAAACCTCACCAAAAAGTGGGGATTGGGTGGGAAAAGAAACTTTAGATCAGCACGCTGCCAGCCCACAGACTGCAGAGCTCTCACAGCCAGATGGGGTGGCCAGGAAATCCCAACCCCGGAGAAGCTAAGTTTCAAAATAATATAAAATTTAAGAAGTTTTGTACATAAGCTAGTCAAGATTTCTCCAGCACTGATACAAAGCACAATGAGATGGCACTTTTAGAGGCAGCAGCTTCAGACCCAGAAGAGGGCGATGAGATGAATTTCATCTGTGGCCAAAACACAATTTCTTTCTTCTTTCTTTCAAGGAGGCAGGAGAGCAATTAAGACACCATCTCAAGGGGCACATGATCCATCCTGTGAGGGGTTGGCTTGGGTTGGGAAGAGGGTAGAGATGGGATAAACATTTGGTCTCCGGGGTCTCACCATCTTAATTTGGTCACTTCTGATTGCAAAAATTAACAACAACAACGAAAATAATAAAGTTGTAAAGCTGAAACCTAAACAGCACTTTTTTTGTTTTTGGCTAACTCCTCCTGGAATCATCCTTCTGGTTTAGCTGGCACTTTGTACAGAGCAAGGAGGTTTCCTGCAGCAGAGTCTTGCCCTGGGCTCTGTTTGGCTCCCAGTAAGGCAGGCCGATATCTCTTTTCCTCCTTTATGGAGGCAATATGCATTAAACTGAAAAGCTACCTTCCAAAAGTGAGAAAAGGATTAGACTGCTGCTTCAGAGCTGTAGGATTATTTGGAATGTTTTACAAATCGTTGCTACGTAACAAAAAAGGTAATTACAAAATGTGTACATCACAACATGCTTTTAAAGACACTGTGCATTGTGCTCACATTCCCTTAAAAGTTGTTCCCAAAGGTGCTCAGCCTCTAACCCAGTTGGAATCTCTGGGAAGAGGGAGAGACAGTTTGGCGAAAAAGACAAAGAGGGTAGAGGGTGGAGGGGAGGCAAAGGAAAAAAGCAGCCTTCCAGTTAAAGATCAGCCCTCAGTTTCAAGGTCAGCTTCGGGCAGGCTGGCCTCAGGCGGAGTTGGGGTGAGGGAAGAGCAGCGGCAGGGTGGGACTGGGGTGTTCTACATCTCGTTCAGGTCAAGCAGAGTCTGGTCCAGCATCCTTTGTGTACAGAGGTGCTCCTCTTTGGTGCATTTCAGTTTATCTGATGGGGGTAAAGGAGAAGAGTTACCAAAAGTAGCAGCACAATTCAAGGTCTGCCCACTCTGAGACTTGCTCCGGTTGCAGGGAAGCTGCAGACTAATAAAGCTGCTGCCTTCTCAGCCACAGAACTGAGCTATTGCATCGCTCGGTTTTGCAGGGCCTCTAGCTTGCCTACTGAAGTTGCAGGTGTTGCTTTACTTCCTGGGGGAGGGAACTGGGGACCTTATCAACCATTTCCTCTCGCTCCCACACCCAACCAGGCTTTCAGCTAACAGTCACTGTAGGAACAGACCTTAAACATTAGCCATCAAGTCTTCTAAGCTTTGTCCCAAGAAATACACCCACTTAAAATGGTTAACTTGAGTTTGACCACTGCAAACAAATAGGCCTACTTCTACTAGCAGAAACATCAGAATTGCAACTCAAAAGAGTATAGGAGTAGCCTCATATGCTTCATGGTTTTTTCCAAAAGGTAGAGGGAAAGGAATAATTGGTGGGGCAGATAAAAGGGCCCTTATAACTAAGCTAGAGAAAAGAAAGCAAAGAATATTAACCAAACATAGACTTGTAAGCAACACCTTGAAATTTTTGCAGAGCGACTGGCAAAAATGAGCCCATGACAGAGCTACGTGCAATTAAACATAAAACCAGGAAAACAAAGCAAGAAGGGAAATGTCAGGAGGAAAACGAGCGACTGAACATTAAAGAGAATCTGAACTGCCTGGCAAGCAAACCACTCTGATTGCTCTAGGGAGGTGTGGAAAATACTCAGACCTTCAACTCAGAGAAAGTGATGGCAACACAGCCCCACAACCGTATCCCACACCCTTCTTTTCCCTTCCCTTTTTGCTACCCAGTCAGAAGGGCCCATCCCTGGGCCTGCAGATGAAGCAGGTACAACTTCTTGTCAAGTCAGTCCTTTTATTGTTAGAAAACATCCATGCAAGGGAACATATCCTATAGTCATTGCACAAGTGAAAGAACAGCAAATAAGGGTAGAGAACAATTTTTCCCAGGTTTGTTTCCTCACTATAATCTTCCACTTCCCTCCCTTTCTTCAACACCCATGATCTCTTGTAAAGGGACAGAACACAGTATTGACTGTTTCAATTGTACAGTGCTGTTAGGAAACCAACAATATTCTAACTGCCCTAATTCAAAAGCAATTTGCTTAAGGCAAAATAATAACTTTTAAAAAGACAATCAGCTTTTGCTGGGGTCCAGGTCAGTGATGTGAGCAGTAAGCTCGGTTTAATGGGCAGCAGTGAGCCCTGCCCGTCAGTCACACAGATCATGCAGCGTTAGCTTCAGTTCATTAGAAAGCAGGCGGTTTCGCTCAAGTTGGCTGTAGAGACGCTCTGCAGCAGCAACGGAGAGGAGGGAAACAAGAGGAAAGGAAAAGAGGAGGAGAAAGAGAAAAAGGGAAGGTTAGTAGAGCACCAGAAGTAAAATTTGACTCTTTCAACTAGCTCATATACATAACATGCATCTGTAAGGCAAGATGAATGCAAGGAGGCTTCACGCCAAGGGCATTAAGAGTCAGCTGATAGAAAGCCCAAAAGAGGGATAAAATAAGAAATCCAGACTGACAAGTTGGTAGGACAACATCTTGAAGGAGATAAAGCACTTCTTTCACAGTATTTATTTCCTGGGTTGAAAAACTGAGACAAGGGAAACAAAGCAAAGAAAGGAACACAGTTGGCTTAGAAGAAAAGCATTCACAACAATCAGGGCTTGAAAGGAACTAAACAGCCAAATATTTTTCTGCAAAAGGCACTTGACACAGCATTATGAGTGGTGGACTAGGATAAACATCCTCAGATCCATTCAATTCTACCTTCCGATGTCATGTGATAGACCCAGCTTAATGGTCTACCCAATCAATATCCAGTTTCTCTTTTCTGAAAGAATCCCAAACCTGTCAAGGTGGTGAGCCTAGTCCCAGAGAAGGCAAATTACTGGTATAAACCAATCAAGATTATCCTGTTAGGATGGCAGGACAGAGGTGCAGCAGGAAAATGGGACACTCTGTGGGCAATCTCACAAGGGAAGGTTGGTTCCTGGTTCATTTGTGGAGACCTCCCTGAGTATACTAAGCACATATCTGTCCATAACCTGAGGCTGGCTGAAGGCTGGGGATGGATCATGGCATCAGGACCCTGTTGGACTAGAGTGTTATCTCCTTGGTCATGGAAGAAATAAACAAACTTGGGACCAGCAGTTGGCATAATGGCTATGTCACAAGACTCTCATGGAGTCGACCATGGTTTGAGTCCCAGACCTGGTGGCTTAAACTCAGGCTGGGTGTGTGTGCGTGCCCAAGACCCCAAGAGGAGAATGGATTGCTGCGTGGCCATCCCCCCCGGGGAGTGATTTCTTGCTTTCTGTCTGTCTCTATCTTTCTGGCGAGTGCACGTGTCCTATAGCAAAAACCTCTCCAAAAAGAAAGAAAGAAGGAAACTTAAAAAAACAGCAACAATAACAAAAAGACTATCCTGTTTTTTTTTAAAGTTTCCCTTGTAGCTAGGCGTGATGTGATCTAGTTCTAGCCAATGAGATGTAAGGGGACTGTGGCCTGGGGGCTTCTGGAAAACCTTTAGCCCTCCCCTTTGCCTTGAACATAGACATGACTATATATTTCAACCTTAAGAGACAAGGCCAAGAGAAGCAAAGAAATCCCAGTACAACAGGCCACAGTTACTCATGGCTAGACTTACCAGGTGATAAAAACAGATCCATATATACTAAGGTATTGTTAAACGTTTATCATCATCAGAAGTATCCCTGATATAAGTAGGTAAGTACTCAAGACCACTGGCCTTATCTGTTTCCTACTTGGAGCACACCATAGAGGAGTGGGGTGTGGAGACTTCAAATCCATCTGAACAGCACAGGGGTAATACGAAGAGACCTCAGAAAGTTTGTCCACTCCTGTAGCACAGGGTTACTAGCCAAACATTGCTCAAGTACTGGCCACAGTGGCTTGCCGGGCATGTGCACATATATGCCCAAGATTCTGAAAGGAAAAAATGGAGGAAAAAGGATGTGGCATGACCATGCCCCACTGGGGAGGCACTTTGTCTCTTTCAGGTGAGTGTAAGTAACTGCTAGCAACTAAAAAAAATGTGGATTTATTTTGGTGCTTAAAAAAATCCTTAACAGGGTTTTTTTTGGTGTCATAGGGTGTGTGCTCACTGGAGAGAAAAAGATGGGGTGGGGGGGGTGAGAAATTACCCCCTCAGGGTAATCACCTCTTTTGCACACTCCTCTTGAGATTTGGGCATGCACACAAACACACCTGGGTGTATTTTTTAGACCACTGAGTCTGGCACTCAAGCCACGCAGACGGCTATGTGGGATCTAGACACCTTAACCAGTGTGCCACTGGCTGGCCCTAGTTTTTTTCATAAAACACGTTTTCTATAAACTTTTTGAAGACCTCTTGTAGAAGTTTAAGGACAGGAAAGGCAAACTTTTTTCTGGTCTACTCCTAGTATCAGCCTTTAAATTCACAAATAAGTTTCTTCCTATGTTTTATAGTCTGTTTCAAAATTATCTCATAACTTCAATATGAAAAAGATACTTCTTTGCCCTAAAAGTCAATTGCACCTGTGGGCATTGCTCAGGCACCTTATCTTATGGGCTAAGGTTTCCCTCAATTCTCCCAGGAACCTAGGGGCCAGTATGGTCCCAATAATATTTGTGACAGTGTGTGTACTCTCAAAACAAAGCATGCATGTATAAGAAGAGCCTGGGAGGGAATGACCAAAAATAATAATTATATTAAAGAGCAGAATTTTTTTTTTCTTTTTTTGGACAGGTTTTTGCTATAGGGTGTGTGTGCTCGCCAGACAGACAGAGAGAGACAGAGACAGAAAGTGAGAAATCACCCCCCAGGGGGGATGGCCACGCCGCAATCCCTTCTCCTCCATTCTCCTCTCGGGATCTTGGGCACGCATGCACACGCGCCTGGCGTGAGTTTAAGCCACCAGGTCCAGGACACGAACCGCAGTCGACTATGTGGGAGTCCAGCGACATAGCCATTACGCTAACTGCTGGTCCCAAAGAGCAGAATTTGAGTGAACTTATAAAGCTGCACTTCCCTATAAACCAGTGCTCAAGGGGGCTGGCAGGTGGTATGGTCGTTAAGGGTGCTGAACTCCTACATGGCTGACCATGGTTCAAGTCCTGGACCTGGCGGCTTGCCTTCTCTCTCTCTCTCTTTCTGTGTCCCTCTCTGGTCAAATTAAAATAAATGAATAGATAAAGTTCATTCAGTAAAATAATTCTTTAAAAAAAAAAAAAAAGTGCTCAAGAGGGGGGTATTCCTATCCCCCTCACCTGGAGGAGAATCTAAAAATGTGAGTGTAAGTTTTGATTACAGTGTCACAGTGACTAGAAAGCCCTCAATATTTATTGGGCAGGGAAAGCAGCACACAGGGTCATTCTGTACATTCAAGAATTGTCCTACTGGAAATGACAAGTTTACCACTGGAAAACGCTAAACCAGTCTATAAGCTCCATGAGGCCTGGGATTGGACTTTTTCACTAGGGCATCCCTGACAGGCAGTAGGCATTCAAATCTGTGAATTCTCGTCTCTCGAACTTTCCGAGGCGATACATTTCGAGCTCATGTACAGCCTACACTTGAACAGTATCCATATCCATGTTAGCTTGTGGAATTTCTACTCCTTTCTTGGGAAAGAAGGGTGTTATCAGGATCCTATCCCTCAGAACAGACTGGTCATTGAAGGTTTTGTTCCATTTAGGGAAGATACGAAGACAGAGAGGAGTAGGAGAATCTCACTGCCTGACTAAATCCCAGAAAGCAGAGTTCCCTTGGAACCGCACGAGGTCAGAAAGACAAAGGCGGTTGGTCTCACCTCCCATTTAGCTTCCAGCTCTCTCTCTGCTAACTCTAATGACTAAAAAGGGCCAGATATCACTAGCTCATTAGTTCAAGTTCTTCATTCCCTGATAACAGCAAAACAAAATTAAAAAGGCAGGGCAGAGAACTTACTTGCTCTGAGGTTTCTTTTAATCATGTCCACTTACTTAGGAAACAATCCCATAGACCTGGGGGGTATTCCATCAATACCATGTGAAAGGGGGCCAGCAGGTGGCGTACTAGTTAAAGGTGCTGGACTCCCACATGGCTGACTACAGTTCCAGTCCTGGACCTGGCAGCTTGCTTTTTCCCTTTCCCTTTCTTTCTGTCTCTGGTCAAATTAAAAAATAACAAATGGAATTAAATAAATAAATAATTCTTAAACAAACAAACAAAAAATGTGAAAGAGACTGGGGTGGAGTTAAGATAAGTCTGCTCAACATAAAATAAGTCTGTTCTACCCATGGGAGAGTCACTCTTGTTCCTCATCCTAACAATGGTAACAAGCGAAGAATGGGGATTAACACATCAGCCTGTGGCTCTCAGAAATTAAGAGGGGAGGAGACAGCAGGTGGCGTGGTGGTTGAAGTGCTGGATTCCAACATGGCCAACCAGAGTTTGAAACCTGGACCTAACGGCTTCCTTTCTCACTTCCCCTCTCTACCCCCTCTCTCTTTCCGTTTCTCTCCTGGTCTGATTAAAAAATAATAATAAATAAAATGTAATAAATCTTACCCCAAAAAAAGAAATTAAGAGGGGGAAAAAGCTAAGGGATAAAGTGGTTTGTTCTGATCCATAGCCATAGCTAGTCCAAATTCAAGTAACATGAGATGGCTTTTTCAAGGATATAGAGCGGGGGGGGTTTAACTTTGTTAGAATAAATAAGACTAAAAAAAAGTTAATATGCATTAAGCAACAGAAAAGTAACTATCTGAAATGATACATAAAAATATAGGTGATCAATTGAGAATCGTATTTATCCCTGAACTTCATTACATTTTTACCCCTTTTCAGGTCATATTTTTTACTTGCATTCACTAGTTTGAAATGAACTGATTCTGACATTAATTGAAACATAAAGGAGATGAAGTTTCTTGTGTTGAATTTATCCTTCACAATTGAATTGGCTCATCATTTACAAAACATTTTACCTCTAGTGCCATATACTAATGTATGTTTTCAAATATACATGTGAATAGGCAGAATGCTTTTCTAAAAAGAAAGAGAGAAAGAAAAAGAAAGAAAGAAAGAAAGAAAGAAAGAAAGAAAGAAAAAGAGAGAGAGAGAAAGGAGAAAGAAAGAAAAGAAAGAAAGGAAGGAAGAGAAAGAAAGAAAGAGAGAAAGGAAGGAAGGAAAAGAAAGAAAGAAAGCCATTCTTAATAAAAAAAAAAAAAAAAAAGGATATAGCGCATTAAATGAAAGAATGAATTTAGTGCTACACAGTATTCACATTACACTCTGCTACCCTAGCTTCTCGGTTTCCACCCTTGCTCACCCTAGTCTTACTCGTGGGGAAAAATAAATGCTATGAGCAAATGTAGCACCCCATTTTCTCTCAAGCTCTCTGTATTCTCTTCTTTCTTTCCTTCCTAAGAAGTCTTTCTCCATACGAGTGCCAACTCCTTCCACCCAAAATTTTGAACATCTAGAACTACACTTAACCAATACAGTAGTTACCAGCCACATATGGCTAATTGAACTTAAAAGAATGAAATGAAACTAGAATTCTAGGCACAGCTGCAGTGGTACAAGCAAGAGGGCATTGCTGCCCCAAAAGTAAAGCTGCCTTAAAAAGTCCAGGCTCACTTTTGGCCCGACCAAAACAGGCTGAGCATGGTGGTCCATGCCTGTGGTCCTAGCTAACTGGGACCCTGGAACAAGATTGAGAGTCCCTGCCAAAAATATCTCTCTCTGGCCTAGCCATGGTGGTGAAGGCAATAGAATGCTGCTACCCAATAATGGAGTCATGGGAAGGCCCTGAGTTAGACTCTGGGTCAAGCTAAATATGTCAGGCACCCTGTGATGCTGGGTGAATGGAAGGCAGGTGGGGGAAATTGGTGCCGTGAGGCCCTGTCAAGGATACCTATCTGATTCCCTCCTTCCCTCTTTCTCTTGTTTAAAGGCAAGAAATTATATATATATATGGGTTGTCGTTCCTGGCACATTTTCACATAGAAAAACAGAAAAATATACCATGACTTTCCCAACAACCTAATATTTATGTAGGCTGACCACACGGCACAGTGGTTAAGTACTGTGCACAGGGAGCCACATGGCTGACTGTGGTCTGACTCCCAGCCTTGGTTACTTGAAAAACATGCCAGGAGTGTGCGAGATGCCCCAAATCCTAATGGGATAGGGAAATGGAGGAAAAAGTAGTACACATGACCATGTCCCAATGGAATTTGTGCCATTCTCTCTCTTTCTGGCAAACATATGTGCAAGAGTTTAGCTCACTGATCATCCTAGCCACATTCGCTCAACAGACACATGTAGCTAATGACTACTCTACTGGACATCAATGCCAAAGTTCTGGATAGCACTGCTTTAGAAGGCTAGCCCTAGTGCCTGTATTCCCCCCATGCACTTTCTAACTCTTGAATTTAATGCTCAAAATGCACCTTCAAATTTCTTTTTATTTTTAAAAGAAATATTTATTTATTAAGTTTTATTATTATTTTTTAATCTGACCAGAGACATGGGGAGAGAGAAAGTAAGAAAGCAAGCCACCAAGTGGTCCAGGACTTGAACCATGGTCTGCCATGTGGGAGTCTAGAGCCTCAACCACCATGCCACCTTCCAGCCCTGCACCTTCAAATTTCTAAGGCATTAATGAATGTCTCATCTACAATTACTTTTCTTTTCAAACTGTGTTGAAGTTGAGAAATCACCCAGCCCTAAATTTCATAAAGGACTAAAACTACTCATTTTCCCTTCATCCCTCTCACCAGTTCTATTTAGCTTCCTCTCCTAAATAAGATTTTCCCCCATTGTTTGATTCTTTTTACATCTGCAATTAGCTTTTATGGTTCTAATTTACTTCCATGGCCTAAACTGCCTGCCACCCTTAATGGTTCCCAAATCTCTTGTGCATTAACCTCTCCCCATCAAGCCTCAGGATTCTGTTTTCACCAGGATACCACCAGGTTCTCAGACATATTCTTCTCTCTTCCCTGACTTCCAAACCAGAACATGACCTTCCTATAAATATAGGTGTGTGTGTGTATGTATGTGTATATAAATGTGTATGTATATGTATATTTTTGCTATATGGCACATGCACTCACCTAATAAATGGTGTATGTACGTGCACAGTGAGAAAGTGGGCAAGCACCCCCCAGGAGGATGACCACATCACATTCCCTTCTCCATTTCTTTCCTTGGGATTTTGGGCAAGCACACACAAGTGCCTGGTGTATTTTTTAAGCTGTTGATTCTGGACCATGCAGGATTCAACCGCCTTAACCACTATGCCAAAGGCTCTCACATTCTTTTTTTTTTTTTTGGGGGGGGGGGGCGTTTGCTACAAAGGCCGTGCCCCCAAGAAAGAGAGAAACAGAGAGAGAAAGCGAGAAATCGCTGCAATCCCTTCTCTCAGGATCTTGGGCCCGCACACACACGTGCCCCACGTGAGTTTAAGCCACTGGGTCCAGGACTTGAACCGTGGTCGACTACATGGGAGTTCAGTGACATAGCCATTATGTCAACTGCTGGTCCCTCTTGCATCCATTTTTAACAAGTTAGTTTTTTCCATGGAGGAGTGAGAGAGAGCTAGAGAAAGCACCCCCAACAGTCTGGATACTGTGATCCACCCCTAGACTCACTCCTGGATCATGGACATGTGCACTCAGAGAGGTAGCTCCAGATGCTAACCTAGAACCCTTCTGTGTGGGTCAACCTTGCAGAGCATCACATTTTCCCACGGTGCCATTATCTGGCACTCCTGGTATAGTTTTTTTTTTTTTTCCCTCCTTAATTTGCTCTTGGGTATGTGTGCTTGCCAGAGAGAGAAAGAAAACACTCCTCTCAGGGAGAAAGGTCACACTGCAGTCCCTTCTCTATTCTCCTCAGGATTTTGGGCATGCACACACATGTGCCTGATGTGTTTTCCAAGCTTCCAGGTCCAGGACTTGGACATGTAGGATCCAGTTACCTTAACTACCATGCCATAGGCTGGCCCTGGCACCCTCTATCTAGATCCTTACCACCACCATTTTCCTAGTCTCAAAACCAGTCATCCTTGAGTGCCATCTCTCTACTACCACCAAAGTTCTACTGAACCAAAGTTCAGATCACACTTAACCTCTGCTGGAAAACCGCACACTGAAATACTCCAGTATTTCCTGAAGTGCAGCATATTCACTGCTGGATTTGGTATGGATACAGGGGCATGCATGTGTTACACAGTAGTGGCATGTATTCAGGAGTATACATTGGTGAACTTAAAAATAATTTTTATAGCTGTATTTATTTTAATGTACATTAGGGAAAG
>NW_006160181.1:231144-234315 GCF_000334495.1 Tupaia belangeri chinensis | reverse complement strand
AAGACACTAGCATACCACACCTTTGAGTTCAAAATACAATTGTGTTGAGTTAAAAATAAAACAAATTTAAAAATAAGAATTGGACTGAATGGTAATACTGGTAAAATGCAACGATCTGTAAGACAGATCTACATGGAAGACTGTTGGTTTGTGTCTGAAGACCTTCTGGAGATGCAGGACATGCATGTGCCCATGATCTGGGCTGGCTGAAGCTACAGGTGGATCATGTTAGGATCCTGCCAGGAGTGCTGTATCTGTCTCTATCTTTCTCTGTCACTCACTCATGGAATAAATGAATAAACTTTAGAAAGACATATAGATATATAAATAAATGAGAGTAGCTCCAAAGAAAATAACAAAGGCAGAATGGAAATATGGCAAAAATCATCAAAAAAGGTATACAAAGGACGGAAATTTGACAATCACTGTCTTAGTGAATCATTTTGCTCATGTGCTCTCATTCTAATATTCTTTTTTTAATTTAGTGGAGTTTAATTGACCAAATCTTAATATCCCTTTCCAATATTCTTTTTTTTTAAGAGAGATTTTTGCCATAGCATGTGTTCGTTTGCCAGAGACACAGAGATGGGAAGCAAGAAATCACCCCCTGGGGGGGTGATCACACCACAATCGTTTGTTTCTCATTCATTCTTCTCTCAGGATTTTGGGCACAAGTGCTCTGAGTGAGTTTTAAGCTGCCGGGTCCAGGACTCGAATTTACAGTCGACTATGTGGGAGTCTAGTGACATAGCCATTATGCCATCTGCTGGTCCCCTAATATTCTTAACTTAGTTATCAAACCAACTCCTTTTTAAATTCTACTCAGATCATTAACACGGGGCTGTTCAAAATCTCTAGTACCCCCACCACTTACCAAATAAAGGCAGAATCTCCAGCCTGATTTTAGTATACACCTGACCCTACTCTACCTGAGCCTACCTTAGTAGCTACTGAATCCCTCTCTTCTCTACCTATGCCTTTATTATCTTTCTTCCCCTCAATATCCATTATCCTCAACCCAACTCTGCTTGTTAATCAACCAATCTTTTGGAATCCAATGAAAATAAAGAGGCAAGTTTTATCACGTTTATTAAGTACCTACTCTATGTCTTCTTTCATGAGTCTTTCCTAATCATCCCCATTGGAATCCATCTCTTTCCACCTGAGCTTTCATGACACTTAATTATGGCACTCCTCACACAGTATCTTTAGCTTTATGCATGTTCTTTCTCCTACCAGATTCTGAGTGACCTGAGAGTAGGAATGGTGCCTCTGTCTCTATTTCTGTCTTCACCTTCACACTCTATCCCTAGAAGATGCCTATAAGTGTAAGCTAAATTAATTAATTTATACCTTAATCACAAAAGCTATGTGGCAGGAGGAAATGGTGTGGATATGGGGCCAGCAGGTTGCATAGTGGTTTAAAGCACCGGATTCCTACATGGCCGACCATAGTTTGAGTCCCAGACATGGTGGTTTGTTTTCTCCCTTTCCCTTTCTCTCTCTCTCTCTCTCTGGTCAAATTAAAAATAATAATAACAAATGAAGGGGCCAGCAGGTGGTGTGGTGGTTAAGGCGCTGGAATTCCCACACGGCTGACTGGTTTAAGTCCTGGACCTGGTGGCTTGCTTTTTCACTCTCTCCCTCTCTCTCTCTCTGATAAAACTCATGTGAAAAATAAATAAATAAATCTTTTTTTTTTTTTAAAGGGAAGAAGAAAGGAATTAAATAAACAATTCTTTAAAAAAAGAAAAAGGAAAGAAAAAAACAGTATGGATGGAGAAAACCCACAATTTGCTGTGAGACCTAAAGATTCAAATTAGGGAACTACTTCTGTACCTAGCTAGAGCTGTTCGGGAAAAAAAAGTTAAATGTATATTCTGCTGAGACACTGCATTATGAAGTGAACACCTAAGTACTTCGATGTGTACAACTGATAGCTACACTATACAGACTGATCTTTGGTGTGTAAACTGAAATAGGAGCTTCTAAAATGTTGATATTTAATTCTGCGATATAAATCAGACACAATTTTACTAATATAAATTTATGTATGCAAGTTTTTATCCCCATATGCACATTATTTGAAATATGTGTAAAGGTTTTTTTTTTTTTAAAAGAATTATTTACTCATTTGATTCCATTTGTTATTATTGTTTTTCAATTTGACCAGAGAGACAGAGAGAGAAAAGGAAAGTGAGAAAGCAAGTTGCCAGGCCCGGGACTCAAACCAGAGTCAGCCATGTGGGAGCCCAGTGCCTTAACCACCATGCCACCTGCTAGCCCTCAATTTTTCCAATAATTTATAACCTGTTTTATATTACACTAGCACATGTTGGCAGGCAAATGGTCACAGGGCTCAAGTATATGAGTTTTTTTTTTTTTTTAAAGAGACGGTAAAACTGCTGAGAACACTAAGCAGAATGTGTTTTTCTGTGAGTTAATTTTAGCCATAATGTATTTGGGTCCACTGGATGCACCGATGTGCAGCACTGGTAAGAGGGTAGAGAATACGTATCAGGAGTCGCTTTAATGGTCTCTCAACCTTCCTATTCTATTCCAAAGGAAGGGACCTAAACAGAATAAACATCCCAGGCAGGGTGGTTTAAGACGCGAGAAGTAAAGAACTTAGATGACCTCTCTCCGCTGGAGAAATGAGGCTAGAATGACCACTCAGAGGAAACTCTACAGCCCACCACCCTGACAGACTCATATCTGCAGAGTTTAAATGTCAAGAAAAAAATAGACACGCACAAAAGTGGCTTTGATTATGTAAGTCAGAGGAAGGGGAGCCTAGGATAGCTATTCCCCACATCACGCCCCCAAGGCTCCTTCTTAGGGACAGCAGCCGCTCTTGTCAATGACACAAATGCAGGGTGGCATGAGGCATCCAGCAGCTTAACATTTTAATTCCAGGTGGGGGTGGATGAGAATATGGAAGTTGCTTTGTGTCCCTCCCCCATCTTAATGCCTTGGGGATCAGCCAGGCTGACCCAAATGGAATCCAGAGCGAGAGTGGGGCGCTGGGTTCCCCGAGGAACGGGGCCACATCCAGAACAGAGCAGAAACGGTGAGAGTTATCTGTATGAAAAAGCAAGGATACTCTAGGTGAGTGCTATCCTACGGCAATTCAGGAGAAAGGAGGAAGGAAAAAAAGGAAGAGGTGGCAGC
>NW_006160181.1:212472-231063 GCF_000334495.1 Tupaia belangeri chinensis | reverse complement strand
AAAGCCAGACACTATAGCCTGAGACATCTGGCTTCTTTTCAGGGTTAGTGGGAAAGATACAAAGAAGCAGATTAGCATCAAGGATCAGGGACCCACGGCACACAGAGCAAGTCCCCAACAACTCTTTTTGGTGCTGTTTACTACTTGGCTTGCCTCTAGAATTCATCTCAATTCTTAGGTGAATTTGATATTTCCCATTTGGGGTGTTTCCCCTCAACTTTAGTATCAGGGCACAAACAAACCCAGAAGGTCTCAACTTTGTTACGATGTGAAAGGGCCCAAGCCACTGGCTCTCTGGGCCCCATTTCCTTAGTTATACAGACTCTAGAAGACTAGATTTGAGAAACAAATGGAAAAAAAAATTGCCCTGTTATTAAGAGACCATGAATACAAAGTATAAAAAAATTACATGTAGATCAGGGTTCTACAAGATCTAAGATTAAATGCCTCCCCAGCTTTTGCCAAGCAAGTAACGAGCACCAATGTTTTAAAGACAAAGAGTGGAGAGTCTAGTTTCCAAAGGACAAAACCCAAGCACACTACGCACAGCCTGTACCCCAACCCACCCACAAGCCAGGATCCCAGCCCCACTCTGCTGCAGATAGTTACATAGAGGTCATGTCATTGAGGGCGTGGTCCAGCTCCTCGCTAATGGCCTTGTACTTCAGTTTCTGGGCATAGAGCTCATCTGGACAGGCACAGGAACCACAGGGAGGAACGAGGGGACAGAATGAAAGGTACCAGAAGCAGATGGAGAGGGAATCATTAGAAATTAGGAAAAGTGTGACTGTGGGTCTAATACCCACATCAAAAACATCGATTCTGGCAGCCTTGACTGGCCACTTTCAGATCCACTGTCCCCAAGGACCAAGTGAACTTCTTGATGCTTCCACTCAATTGCAGCAAGGTGGAGACGCGGGACACAGCCACGACTAGAAACTCCTATTACTGAAGGCACTCGAGAGAACCCAATTCCTCCTGGCTAACCCAATTCCTAGTAACGACTAACAATCTAATAAAAATAGAAAAGGGAAAAAGCCCACATCCATATTCAGATTATTTCTTTTCTGCCTACCGTGTGTGACTACCATTTGTGGCCCCTCTGGTCCACATATTGCTCCCCAAACTCTTCCAAAGAACATCCTGCTACAGAGAGCATACCAAAGGAGCACACCTCAAGAGTTCTCAAAGCAAAGGACACTTTCCCTCATCAGGGTGGCCATAGTGGCCAAACTGTGGGGAACCCCACCTGGGTGAGCTCTGAGACATGGCCATTCCACAGCATCACCTCTCAGAGAGGTACCCCACAACCTGAGTTAAGAGGACTGCTGTAAGTACCCATGGGGTGACTTGGGCCCGTGTTGCCTCCTGAAATCAAGTTTTCTGTTTCAACTCAGACTAAAGATTTCAGGCTACTAAATTGGACGTAAAAACAGCCATCATAGTCTTCTCAAAGGGAAGGAGGCAAATGCCAGAATATTAGGTAAAGTTTCATGAAAGAAAAAGATAAACATGAAAATCCAATTCTAAGGTTTAACCTACTTCACCTCACAGTGGCAGAGGACAGGGCACATGATACATGTGAAGTCACTACTAGCCACCTAGGGCATACAGAGAAGGTTAATGGGTAAGGTTTCAACCTCTATATTTCTCTATTTTAATTGCACTCCCAGACTCCATACCTTCCAAATCATCAATCGTCTTTTCCAGCTTGGCTACCGATCTCTCAGCGAACTCGGCACGGGTCTCTGCCTGGGGGAAATATGAAATCAGTCAGAATCAGGACAAAGACAACAATTATTTCTTCTACTTCTAGACCTTTCAGAACTAAAGTCAGTTGGGGCCTGCAGGTGGTGTGGTGGTTAAGAGCGCTGGACTCCCACATAGCTGGCCGTGGTTCAAGTACTGGACCTGGTGGGTTGTTCTCTCTCTTTTATTCACTCTGTCCCTCTCTGATCAAATTTAAATAAATAAATAACATTAAATAAAACATTAAAAAAACAAAAGAACTAAAGCCAGTCAATCTAAGACCACATTCATGCCATATGGACCTCTAAATGTATTGGGTCTTTCCTTACAATCCCCTTGGCTTACCTCCTTGAGTTTATCGGTAAGAATCTTTATCTCTTCTTCATATTTGTCTTCTTTCTGAGAGTACTATAAGAGAAGTAGAATAAAAATGTCAGCCCAAATTAGGCACATTGACAATAACCCCCCTCCGTATATTTACTCTTACACTGAATATCTTCTTGGATCTAAAGTGGAAATGGTCCAAGAGTAAGAATAAGGCCCAGTTTTGGACAACAGGTTCTTAAAACCTACCAACTATTTTATTACTCTATATTTCTCTATTTTAATTGCACTCCCAGACTCCATACCTTCCAAATCATCAATCGTCTTTTCCAGCTTGGCTACCGATCTCTCAGCGAACTCGGCACGGGTCTCTGCCTGGGGGAAATATGAAATCAGTCAGAATCAGGACAAAGACAACAATTATTTCTTCTACTTCTAGACCTTTCAGAACTAAAGTCAGTTGGGGCCTGCAGGTGGTGTGGTGGTTAAGAGCGCTGGACTCCCACATAGCTGGCCGTGGTTCAAGTACTGGACCTGGTGGGTTGTTCTCTCTCTTTTATTCACTCTGTCCCTCTCTGATCAAATTTAAATAAATAAATAACATTAAATAAAACATTAAAAAAACAAAAGAACTAAAGCCAGTCAATCTAAGACCACATTCATGCCATATGGACCTCTAAATGTATTGGGTCTTTCCTTACAATCCCCTTGGCTTACCTCCTTGAGTTTATCGGTAAGAATCTTTATCTCTTCTTCATATTTGTCTTCTTTCTGAGAGTACTATAAGAGAAGTAGAATAAAAATGTCAGCCCAAATTAGGCACATTGACAATAACCCCCCTCCGTATATTTACTCTTACACTGAATATCTTCTTGGATCTAAAGTGGAAATGGTCCAAGAGTAAGAATAAGGCCCAGTTTTGGACAACAGGTTCTTAAAACCTACCAACTATTTTATTATAGCCATGGGACATTCAGACCAGGACCTTTATTTTTAAAATGGACATAAGCTTTGATCTTATTCAGATTGCCCCAGGAGGTATTTTTCCTTCCTCCTGCTAATTGAACAGGAATAGTGACAGCCCAGGGCCACAATGATTCACGTGAGGGGAAAGAGAAGTCATCTGTCTTGATTGCTCATTAGGTCTCAGAGCTGGTTCTATCTGTTGAAGTCTATCAGACCACTGATTACTGCCTTTCAGCACTGCAGCAGCACCCTGAGGAGCACGTGACTTCAGGCACCTGAGACCATGAAGCTATTTTAACTAAAGCAATCAAAGTGCACTGTAGTTAGCATTAATATCAGAATCTGGAAGATGTGCTTCTCCCTGGATTCTATAGGAATGGGTATCTCCAGTCTTTCATCAAGGGCAGGGCTGGGCCCAGGCCCCAAAGCCTGTCACTTTCACAAACCAGCCCCTACCTTCTCCGCCTGAGCCTCAAGAGACTTGAGGTTGTTGGTGACATTCTTCAGCTCCTCCTCCAGCTCAGAACACTTACTGTGAATATTTTAAATACCGCAGGAGAGGAAAGGGGAAGAGGAAGAGAATAAAAAAAGGGAGAGAGACACACAGACGTGAATTGAACCTATATGTAGAGAGAGTTGGGAGGCATATGGGGGAAGAGAAGTTCCCGGGTAACCTGAGCAAGCATCAGCCCTCCTCCCTTTATCATAGAGCACGTCAGGAGCTGGATCCTCCCGGGCTCAGAATGTCTGGATACTAATAAAGAATATTTGGGAGAAATTGCAACCAGGAACAAATCATAGCTGCTACCTGGGGTAGAGGTGGGATCAGACACCCAACCCAAACAGTGCCCCAAATCACCCACGGGAAGGAGAGACCCTGTGGAGAGGCAGTGAAGCAACTAGGAAAGAAGAGATGAAGGATGCCAGGTAAGTGGAAAAAGAATGGAGCATTCCATGAAAAATGAGAAAGCATTCAACAGATCGACCAGTGGAGGGGAGGCAGCTGCAAAACAAAAACAAAACCAAACAAAACCACACCACACACAGAGCCTCTCTGTGGTTTAATGGTTAGTACCTTTTCTTCAGCAGCACTCAGACACTTCAGGTTCTGGTCCATCAGTCTGATCTGCTCATCCATCTCTCGGCAACGGCTGTTAGTGATAGTCACGGGGATGGCACAAGCCAGGTTGTAGGGAGGGAGAAAGGTCAAAAAGGAACACGGCAAGAAAACAAGCAGCCAAACAAAAAATATATATATATTCAAAAAATGGAACGAAAACACCACCATGGCATGGTATGTCATGTCTGGGAGGAAGGAATGCAAGGGAAGCACGAATACATATGCATCAGCTCTGACTTTGTTATACAAGGCCCAGAAGGTGCCAACAAGGGAGCAGTGAACATCTGCCCTAGCCCTAAAGTACCCTGGAGGATTGGCAGAGTGGCAAGAACAGAGACCAGATCTTAAGTCAGGAAATCCACTTCAATGCCACAAGGACAAACAACCCCAGGAGAAAGGACCCACTAGGGTCTTCCAATTAACTGTTCACCACCAACTGGTCTTTATTTCCCCTCAATTTGTAAACCCTCCCCACAAGAAATGAGGAAGCCTCATCTCTCATCTGTCACTAGTTTAAGAGTGTAAGGAAGCCCAAAGCCATTCTCAGGAACCCAAAAAACACTAGAGGACTCCGACTCCCTAGGCCCTGTTTAACAAGTTTAAAGGAGTGCCAGTTTATTCATATTAGTGCCCAAGCCAAAAGGGAAGGGACAGAATGGTATGACAAGATCTGGGGAGCAAGATACTCACGACTCTGCCAGTTCAGCTCGTTCCTCTGTGCGTTCCAAGTCTCCTTCAATGATCACCAACTTACGAGCCACCTACAGGAAAAGATCCGGGTACAGCTCAGTGAAGCAAAGGAGGAGACAGTAATTCTTAATTCTTTGCAGAAGCCTGAAGTCACTGAAGAGAAAGAGAAACAAAGGTGTCTTACCTCTTCATACTTCCTATCTGCCTCTTCTGCAATGTGCTTTGCTTCTTTGAGTTGGATTTCCTGGAGTTCCATCTTTTCTTCATCTTTTAAGGCCCGGTTTTCAATAACTTTCATACCTCTGTCAGAAACAAGCCAAATGCAGCACTGACACCCTCAGGAGGAGTTTGGCATCACCTCCCTTTCAAGGGACCCAGAATTATACCGTTTAAAGTCCACTCTTCCGTCTGCCACTCAAATTAAGTCTCCTTCTCCCTTCTAATCCTGTTCATCAGAAGTGATCGCTTTCTTCGCAGTCCTTCCAAAAGTTTTATACAGATAAATACCCCCCCAAAAAACCCATCTAACTTCCCCCCCAAAATAATGTGCTATTATGCCACTCTGAAACTTGTTATTTCTCACTTGCTATAATTTGGACAGTACTCTGTAATAGTATACACACACAGAGCTGTCTCCTGTAGTGTTAAATACTCCCCAAGCAGGGCATTTTAAATTCTGAGAAGCCTCAGTTCAATCCTGTGTCAGTCATCACACACCTGTGTTCTAGCTTAACTCACATGTAGCGGAGTCAGGGGCTGTTTCCCAAAGATGAGTGGTGACTTGGTTTGAGAGCCATGGTTCTCAACCCTACCCACACACTAAAATGAGCTGAGAAACTTAAAAAAGGTCCCAGGTCCATCTTGTAATTGATTCTAATTGAACTGGTGGGATCCAAGCACCCAGATAATTTTGCTACAGGGTACGTGCACTTGCTGGAGAGAACAGAGAGAGAGAGCATGAGGGAGAGAGAGAGAACACCCCCTCCACGGGATGGACATGCTGCAATCCCTTCTCGTCTAGACTCCTGTCAGGATTTTGGGCACGTACAGTTGTTTTTCAAGCCACCAGGTCCTGGAGTCAAAAAGCGGAGTCTGCTATGTGGGATCCAGCCCTCTTAATCTCTGCATCACCTGCTCTAGGCTAGCCCACATTCAGATATTTTTAAACTCTCCAGTGATGTCACCCCTGACCCCCACAATTTAAAAAGGTGCAGCCAGAGTTGAGAGGGCTTTAGATTGCTGGGTTCCACTTCCTGAGTTTCTGATTCAGTAAACAGAATCTAATTTCTGCCAAGTTCTCAGGTATTGCTGAAATGGCTAGTCTGGGAACACCTCACTTTCAGAACATCACTTTAGGAGGAGTAATCTCAAAATTGGATGTTTATGATCCACAAAGTGGAAGCCATACTGGTGACTCTATTTAAAGATCATTGTGTCAATTTATGGAGAATATCAACTATGAAAGGGACACAGGGGCCATGTAACCCTTACTCCCTTTGTCTTTAAGGGGGGAAAATATGCAGACAACAACAACAAAAAGAACATCCCTATAAGATACAGAAGTTACTAATTTAAAAAAAACAGGTCTAGAGTATGGTGTTTAAGGCACTGGATTTCACATGGCTGACTTTGCAGTTTGAGTACCAGATCTGGCAGCTTGAAAAACATGTCAGGTGCAAGTGTGTGTGTGCATACATGTCCAAAATCCCAAGAGAATGGAGAAGGGATTGAGGTGTGGCCATCCCCTCTAGGGTGTGATTTCTTACTCTGCGTCTCTCTCCAGTGAGTGCACACTCCCTTTGGCAAAAATCTTCAACAACAACAACAAAACAGGTCTATGAGGAAATCTTGATCTGAGCCATTATTAATTTCTTTTGAAATCCACACTCTACACACCTCTCACTCTCATCAGCAGCTTTTTCTGCCTCCTCCAGCTTTTGCAGGGCAGTGGCCAGGCGCTCCTGAGCACGGTCCAGCTCCTCTTCAACCAGCTGGATCCTGCGGTTCAAGGAGGCCACCTCAGCCTCAGCCTGCATTTGAATGAAAGAATGGTAGAGGGAAGCAGAGGAATGGTGAAAAGAACTATGACAGCATCGGGGATGGTTACTGCAAAGAGGCTGGAGTATAGCAGGGGCAGAACCTGTTCCAGCTCAGATGCTAAAAGATCTAGCAGACGTGATTATGTATTTATACATTTCCTCCCTTTCCCATCAATGAAATCCCGTATGTTCCACAGGAAGAATGTTTTAAAACGTAGTTCCTTGCCCAACCCAGTAACAGTTAGTACCACCCCTTTTCCGGACTGGGTTCAAATTCCTGAACACAAGGGGGTCAGAAAAATTCAGTGAGGGTTCCTTCTTCCTGAGTTGAATCAGAGGTGTGTCTCAGTCTTAACAACTTTCTTACAAGTGTCACATAAAGTGGGGGAATAAATAAGCAAGGTTTCGGGACCAGGCAGTTGGCATAATGGCTATGTTGCTGGACTCCCATGTAGTCGACTGCAGCTCAAGTCCCAGACCTGGCAGCTTGCTTTCTCCCTCCCTTTCTGATCAAATTGAAAAACGTATAAATAAAAAAAGTTAAATAAATAAAATAATTCTTTTAAAAAATAAGCAAGGTTTCTTAAGGAGCGCTCCTGAGCACGGTCCAGCTCCTCTTCAACCAGCTGGATCCTGCGGTTCAAGGAGGCCACCTCAGCCTCAGCCTGCATTTGAATGAAAGAATGGTAGAGGGAAGCAGAGGAATGGTGAAAAGAACTATGACAGCATCGGGGATGGTTACTGCAAAGAGGCTGGAGTATAGCAGGGGCAGAACCTGTTCCAGCTCAGATGCTAAAAGATCTAGCAGACGTGATTATGTATTTATACATTTCCTCCCTTTCCCATCAATGAAATCCCGTATGTTCCACAGGAAGAATGTTTTAAAACGTAGTTCCTTGCCCAACCCAGTAACAGTTAGTACCACCCCTTTTCCGGACTGGGTTCAAATTCCTGAACACAAGGGGGTCAGAAAAATTCAGTGAGGGTTCCTTCTTCCTGAGTTGAATCAGAGGTGTGTCTCAGTCTTAACAACTTTCTTACAAGTGTCACATAAAGTGGGGGAATAAATAAGCAAGGTTTCGGGACCAGGCAGTTGGCATAATGGCTATGTTGCTGGACTCCCATGTAGTCGACTGCAGCTCAAGTCCCAGACCTGGCAGCTTGCTTTCTCCCTCCCTTTCTGATCAAATTGAAAAACGTATAAATAAAAAAAGTTAAATAAATAAAATAATTCTTTTAAAAAATAAGCAAGGTTTCTTAAGGAGGAAACCTTGGATTATATGTTAGTGTGCTGCTTAACTAAGCTGTTAACCTCTGAGTGCTTTATCCTCATACAACAGGATGATAACTAGCAGATCAGGGAAGGTCGTCCACAAGAGCCATGCAGACTGGAAAGCAAAAGAATGGAACACTGAGATACCTACTCCCCATCCCTTCAACTTAGCAAGGCTCCCCCACCCTTTTAAAGGTGACAAGGAGGAACTGCTTCTGGCTAAAAATCAGCTGCTTTGATAACAATACAAGAAAAAAAAAAGACTGGGGTGGGGGTGGCTGAAGACAACACTTCCCCCATGCCTACCCACCACTCCTACAAATTTAACTGTCTCCTTTCTACACTTGCTCTTAAGCAAAAGGCCAAAAAGCAACAAATGGTCCCCTTTCCATTCCCCTAGTCATCCCCTTAGCTGCTTCACCCTCCAATGGAGTTTATGACAATCCTCTCCTTGGCCTGTGTCCGGTGATAAAGTACAGGCTAGAGTCCAAGAAAACCCAGGCTGCCTCCCTGGCAATGTAACAACAAGGAAAAGAGGAGACAGCTGGCACGTGGGCAACCCTAGAAAACCCTCCTTCCTCCAGCTGGCTGCCTCCCCACCCCCCCACCTTTACCGGTGGCAGGTGCACCAACTACAGCGACCACACAAGAATTTAATCTGCCCCGCACACTGCCCAGTACAGATGCTTATCCCAGTGCCTGGTGAACTCGATCTCTCTTCCACAGTCCAGATTGTGCTTGAATTCTATTACCCTGATTTCCTCTGGCAGACAGGGGTAGGGGCAGCTATAGAAATAATCTGGGCCACCAGACCCTATGGAGAGGGATAGAGCACAAAAGACTCCCATTAACTATCATGACTGGCCTCAATATTTCTACATACAAAACGGGAGATTCAATGGGGGACTGGGACTACACTCTAACCAGCAGGTTACAGGAAAAGGAAATTGAGGGGCCTGCATACACTGAAATTACTGAGAAATCATTTGTGTCTCCAGCTATACTATTCAAAGCAAGTGTTCTCCAGAGTCTGCCTCTTCCAGGAAAACAGATGTCCCCTAGGATAGCACACATTTGGCCTCACAAGCCCAACAAGGCCAACCGGTCAAGCGCAAGTCAGGTTATCAGGCAAGATCGAGGAAACGCCACCAGCAAGGGTTTACTCCCCTTTCAATGCCTAGAATTTAAAAACAAACAAAAAAAAAACACCCAGAAAATGGAACTGGATTTGGAGGAAATGTATAAAATTCAAGTCTCCATCCAGTAGTTACCCAAACTGGAATGGAGCATACAGAGTAAAGATAACAGGTTGTGGGGGTGGGGTGTACAGTTTCCATGACGACAAGCTGGCTCGGGCAGTTTCTCCCACAAATCAGCATTTACAATAGAATTCTTAGCAAGGCTGAAAAGGGAGGAGGAGAAAACACTTCTTGGTGCCCTCACAAGAGCATGCGCACATGCACAACCCTGTGCGGAAAGCAGAACCCAAGATGGGAATCCCAGCAAAAGCTTTGGAGACCCCAGGGGTGGGAGGAGAGGGGTCCCGGACTTCACTGTTCTTTTTCTCCTCCAGCAGAGGATCAGTTCTCTTTACAATAAAGCAAAAGTCTGCAGAATCAAGATCTGATACTCTGTTTAAAGGAATAAGGAAGATAACCTCATTTCTTCCTTCAAGTCAGACCCTGTGCACAATCCCAGTTCCTTCGGGTCAATAATACAGTACCTAAAGACAAAACAAGTCTACTTTTCTTTTTTTTTTTTTTTTTTTGCAGACCAGATTACCCATGGCCCTGGGAAATGTTAAGCTCTGTTTTTTTTTTTTTTTTTTTTTTTTTTAAATCATCCTAGGCTTTAACATGCTTGCCCAAATGTGGTTAGGGCCTTTAGATCTGCCGGCCTTGGAGGACATACTCCAAGGTCTTTCCCTTCAGGAAATAACAGGATTCTCCTCTGTCTGGGATGCAAACATCCCGGGGGTAGGGGTGCGGTAGGGGTGGGAGTGGAATGCAGCAGCAATCTGGTCACATTAGAAGATGGCTGACAGCAGATTCAGCTATGAAATGAATTCAGTTCAAATGCTATCATCCTCCGCTCCAAGTGATTCCCCAAGCTGGCCACACCTCTCAAAGCAAGAAACTGACAGGGCATCATGCTCAGAGGCAGAACAGGGCCAAGGACAGGAGGGGATTAACCTAAATCTGGCATTCTGCCACACTTCGGTTTCTCTTTTTAGATAAAAGTCACATATGAAATTCAAAAGAGAAAAAAAGGGTACTAAAAAAGTTGGGTTTCAGGGGTCGGAGGATGGCTTGGTGGTTCAAGGCACTGTATTCCCACATGACTGACTGTGGTTTGAGTCCTGGACCTGGTGCCTTGCTTTTTCACTTTCTCATTCTCTCTCTCTGGTCAAGTTAAAAAAAAAGAGAAAAGAAAGAAAAAATAATAAAAATGGAATTAAAAAAAAAAAAAAGAAAGAAAGAAAAGTTGGGTTTCAGCCCTGTGAGCAAAGGACTGGAGCGCTCCAGTTCAGTGTGTTCACAAATGCATCTACCCAGGGAGATGTCCTTGGGGAATTTAACTTTCACCGAGGGGGGGCAGGTTGGAAGGAAGGGAGTAGGGCTATCAGCCCCAAAGTAAACAAAGGTGGAGCCAGAGCGGAGGCACTCAGAGCAAAGGGCTATTTGCTGGAGTGTGTGCCCAGTATGGGGGGAAAGAGAAAGGTAAGCAACAGGGAAGCAAATCTAAGCCAAAGAAAGGTGATAAAGCTTGCTGCTTAGTCTACCAGACCCCACACAAAGGAGAGAAGCACACAATAGCCAGACATGCGAAGTCCCTCCAGAGGCGAGGAATTTGGGATTAGGACCAGGACTAAAACTGGTATTCAAAGCCGGCTCATTTACTACCCCCAAAGTATTCCTAAATTTTTTAGACCAGGGGGAAAAAATCAAAAAGAGAAAAATACCAAGATTAATTAGGAAGTATTAAAGAGATAAGATGGAGGCCGGCAGATGGCGTGTTGGCTAGGGGCACTGGACTCCCACATGGCCGACTGAGGTTCCAGTCCTGGACCTGACGGCTTGCTTTCTCACTTTTCCTCTCTCTCTCTCTGTCCCTCTTTAGTGAAATAAAAAATAATAATAAAAATAAAAGGCAAGGTAAACGGTATACTTAAGTGGTAAATTTTGTTATGTTATGGCATTTTAAACTCTCCTCCCCCAAATCAGACAAGACTAAATTTAAAAAGTTGTCATCTGTTGAAATTTAGCCAGAAGAATAAAGGAAACTGAAAATGGATTTGACAAGGTGCTACATTATAAAAGGTCAATCTCCAGACCAAGAGCTGGAAAGAAGGCTCCCAAAACAATTTTAGTGTTGCATCTGTGAGCACATCCTACTTCCCAATGAGTGGCCTAGATGTTGACACAGAACAACCAGGAAAATAACTGACAACCCTAACAGCCCTAGATTCCATCACAGAGCTAAGCTTCCAGCTCCAAAGGAGGCTGGAGTCTGCAAAAGTCACATTCTGGAATACCCTAAGAGGACAAGAGGCAACCCAAGCACCTTCTTCCCTTAGCATAGGTAGGAACACCCTCCCATCTCTTTATTCACAATAGAGGTTCAAAGTCAAAAGATTAGGTTCCCTCGAGCTGAGGGGTAGAAAATACTGGCTTTACCAATATTCAACTATCACCCTACTTCCCTATTTTGAGAACTTCCTCACCAGATCTCAGCTCAATAAGCACATTTGGCAGGCTCAGACTGAGGGAGGAGGAGCTCAAGAAACATCTGAAGTTATTCACTCTGCAGCCTATCACCCCAGAGTTGCGATGGTGCGAAAAGGAAGTCAAATAGCCCTACATGGAAAGTGAGCAAATTCTAAATTGCTAAGGGGTGTGTGCAGGGGGGAAAGACATCATCTACCATAGAACCACTCCTAAGATGCCCATATTTAAATATCGTGCTCAAGACTGTAGTTCAACACATGGCGAGTTCCTTCCCCTATTTTCTTCTTCCCCTTTAAGGCTATCTGGTCTTAAGCACAAAGGAGATGAGAAATTGACACCAATCATAGAGAGTCACCCAGCCAGTCCATCTCATTTCAGTTGATAATTAGAAATTGATGCATACTGGGACCAGCAGATGGTGCGGCGGTTACCTCGGACTCCCACATAGCAGACCACAGTCCGAGTCCCAGACCTAGTGACTTAAAACTCATGCCGGGCACGTTGTGCATGCATGCCCAAAATCCTGAGAGGAAAACGGAGAAGGGACTGCAGCGTGGTCATTCTCCCGGTGGCAGCGGGTGGTTTCTAGCTTTCTGTCTCTGTCTCTCTGACAAGTGCACATGCCCTATAGCAAAAAATCTCTCTCTTAAAAAAAAAAAAAAAAAAAAAAGGGAAAAAAGAAAAGAAATTGCTGCATATTGAACAGAGGGGGAAAAAAAATCTACCTTAGAAAAAGGTGGTTGAGGGTCAGTGGGTGGCGTGATAGGTAGGGTGCTAAATCCCACATGGCCAACTGCACACTTCAAGTCCCACATCTGACAGCTTGAAAAACACACCAGGTATGTGAACACCCCAAATCCCAAGAGGACACTGGAGAAGGGACTGCAGCAGGGCCACACACCCACACACACACACACACACACACACACACACACGGTGTTATTTCTCACTTTCTCTCTTTGTCTCTGTCAAGTGCATGGCCCTATGGCAAAAATCTTAAAAAAAAAGTAACTGAGGAAGGTAACAAGCTTCTAGTATCTTCATGCATTGTTATAAAAATTAGTATTCTTGGGCCCGGCAAGTGACGTGGTGGTTAAAGGTGCTGGACTCCCACATGGTCAACCACGGTTCGAATCCCGGACGGGGTGGCTTGCTTTCTTTCTCTTTGCCTGATCAAATTGAAAACTAATGACAATAAATAAATAATTCTTAAGAAAATAAATGGTGTTCTAACCATCTTTAAGTTATTCACCTGGAGGGCAGATGTCTGTTCCCTTTCCCAAACTCCACTCCACTCTTCCCCCAAACACTAATTCTCAATTCCTAGGGAAGCAGCCAAAGGGGAAGGGGGGGAGAAAAACTCCACCTAGGTAACAAGGAAGAATATCAAACCACAAGAGTTCCTTCATTGGGTCTTCAAATTTTACCAACAGTTACTTTATTGTCTAGTCTCAAGATCCTCCAAAACCAAAGCCTCAACTTAGATCAGCTCCACCCATCAGAGGACACCCTAGTCCTTGGAAAATCCTGTGGCTCACTGAGACTGGTCAACAGTGGTTTCAAGAAATCAAGAATTACCATTCATTCCACCAACATTCTATGTTCCAACTTTCAGTTGAACAAGAATTTATTGAACATCAAAATAAATAAATAAATAAAAGGTACTGTACTGGATAATTGGGAAAGAAACACAGGAAGATCACCAGAGCCACCTGGAACTCTATTCAGTCTTCATCCACCACACCGCCCAGGTCAATCAGAAACCTTGAGATTGTCAACGCCATCTGATTCTCAGCCAAACACTCGCTTATCAGCTTCGAAGAAATGCTCTTAAGCAGCTGCCCATGCACTGATCACACTTCAGCAATAAAGGCCTGGATCGGGCAGAAGGTCCTGACTTCCAGGTCATCAAGGGTAGAGTCGGGCAAGTTTGGTTGCCTTGTATATTGGGACTACTGCAGGGAGAAAGTGGTTGGCTTTTATATTAGCACTACTGTATGGAGAAAGTGCCATTCTCTCCTGCTTCATGTAGTTTGAGAGTAGGTGGAGCAGCTGCCAAGAGTTCCCCGTAAGAGAAAAGGGCCCCAGGCCGGAGGATCGGAGGCGGTGCTGTGGCCTCAAGCTCCTCTAGGGAGGGAGGGCACCGCGCTTCCTCTCGGCCGACTGCTGCCTCATTTCCTGAGCTGGAGGAGCGAGCGGAAAAGCTGCCATCAGGCCAGGCCGGGGGCTTTCCGGCGGTTCTTACACCCAGTGCTCACCCTTTCACAGAAAGTTCGGGCCTGCCACTCCCAGGCCAGAGTAGCACCCACCCACACTCTTACCCCTAGGGCCGGAAACCTCAAGCGAGAGCAAAGTCCCCCCACCCTTCATGGGGAAGTGGGGGAGGGAGAAGCTGCTGAGCCCCTCCCCCGGCCGCGCCCGGCTCGGAGGGACTGAATGAATGAGCTGGGCGAAAAAGAAGGAAAACCACTCCCCAAACCCTGTGAGGCTGAGTTCCTTCAAGGGTCAAGCCTGCTAGCCCGAGCACCCAATTTTCCCCCTCGCTCGCCTGTTGTACTACCGGAGCCGAGCCCCACCCATCCTCCGGGTTCCGACTTCATCTCAGACCCGCCGGCCCCCAGGAGGTCGTGCTCCACCGCAAAAGGGATTCCACCAGGGGTCCAGGCTGCGCCAGCGCCTGCCTGCCCCTCCCGCAGGCGCCTCGCCCTCTCCGTACCTGTTCCCGGGCCCGCCTCTCCCCCTCCACCTCCCGCTGGAGGCGCTCTGCCCTCTCCTCTGCATCATCGGCCTGCTGCTGCAGAACCTGAATCTTTCGCTTCACCGCCTCGATGGTGGTGGTCCCGGCCATGGTGCCCACACAGCTCCTGCTAGAGCTCGAGTTCCTGCCTCCTCCGCTCGGCTTTGCAGCAGCTCCTCGTCCCTCGAATCTATCCTACTCTTTATGTGATTTCTTTCTTTCTTTCTTTCTTTCTTTCTTTCTTTCTTTCTTTCTTTCTTTCTTTCTTTCTTTCTTTCTTTCTTTCTTTCTTTCTCTCTCTTAGAGCTCGAGTTCCTGCCTCCTCCGCTCGGCTTTGCAGCCGCTCCTCGTCCCTACTTCCGCCTGCTCCGCCCTGAAATACCGGAACTCACCCACCCGCCCGGATGTGACGCCACCGCTGCCGCGCCCTCCTCTCGCCGGGCAGGCGGGAAGGCAGCCCACTGGAGGGAGAGCTTCGGCCGGAGCGAGGGGCGGGGCCTCCCGGTCACCCCGGGCGACCACTCCCTGCCTGCCTAGGGCCAGTAAAGGGGGGCGGGGTTGGGAAGAGGAGGGCTGCCATGGTAACCGCGAGGCGCGTGGTGACCTGGCTTCTCCTGTGAGCCAGGCTGTCCACAATGGTTGGCGGGTTCACAGGTACTGTGCTGACCTCACACTCCCGCAGTTGACCTCACTCCCCATGCCTACCCCTCACCGCTTACCTGCTAGGGCGCTCGGTGTCCTCTCCACGGAATGCACATCCTCCAAGCCCCTGCTTCCACCCCCCCACGGTGCATTCTAGAAACAAAATCTAAGAGAAGTCTAAAAGAGTTTTCTGGGCCTCATCCTCAAAGGAATCCCCTGCAACCTCTTTTCAAAGTTGGCTCAGGTAGGTAGTCTCCCATCTCCTGGAAGACCATGAAGGGAACTACCGCAGAGGAAGAGAAGGACAAGGTGACAAAGTTCTCATTCTGCTTGGTATCAGTTGTGAGCTTAAGTGTTCTGTTTCCAATACTGGTCTTTCCCATTAGTTTCCAGAATCAACATATGCACCATTAATTAACCAACCTGCCAGACCCTCCAAACCTTGGAATGATTAGGGACTTGATAGTTTCATGACTTCCAGTCTTTGTGTATATGAGGAAGAGTCCCCATTTTATCAGGAAGAAATCCACTATTACAGACCACTGTCCCAGAATCCTTTATGGGACAGCAAAATAGGAATGTCTGAAAAGCTAATGTGGAGTCGAGCTCTTTCACCAATTTCATTGTCACTTCTGGAGCAATGCCTTGAAGGATCTCTGGAAGCACAATAGTAAATAGACTTGAGAATTTTATCTTTTATTTTTTTGTACTCCTCCCACCTTACCAAAAAGTAATAAGTCTCTCCTCTGGTAGGAACTCTCTTTCCTTAGAGAATTAAGATGTGAAACAGGATTTAGAATTAAGAATCCCAGGGGCCATGAGGTGGTGTGGTGGCAAAGTGACGATCAGTGAGTCAATTCTAGTTCAAGTCCAGAGACTTTCCTGAGTTATTTGGGGCAAGTAGGTGCCGGTCATCCTGGCTGGCTGACACTGGACATGGAAACTCTGTGGGGGTGCTGTCTCTCGCTTATGGAAGAGTAGGAGTCCAGCACCTTATTAAAATTAATAAATTTAAAAACAAAAGAAAAGAATGCCAGGCCTGTAGCCTCATGTTAAGGGAGCTGGATCACACATGCAATTCAAACTGTGTTTCAAATCTTGGTTCCACAGGGGCTGGCAGGTGGTTTGGTGGCTAAGGACGCTGGACTCCCACATGGCCGACCGAGATTCAAGTCCTGGACCTGGCAGCTTAATCTCTCTCTCTCTCTCTCTCTCTCTGTTCCTCTATCTCTCTCTGGTCACGTAAAGACAATAAAGAAATAAAGATAATAAAGAAATGATTCTTTAAAAAAAAAAAATCTTGGTTCCAGCAGCTTGAAAAACACACCAGGTGCATGTATGTGCCCCAAATCCCAAGAGGATGGAAAAATAAAGTGGTTGTTGTGGAACCACATCTCCACTGTGGGATGTTTTCTCCTTCTCCCTCTTTCTTTCTTCCTGTCAAGCACACCTACCCTCTGGCAGTTTAGGAAGAATTGAAGAAAGGGCGAATACTAACCCCTGCAATGAATAGAAAGCAAGACAGTTATTGTTCCTAAGTGTCTGGTTCTAAAGATTCTCCCTCCAGAGGCTGTTTTCCTCTTTTTTGGAATTACTGAACTGTGAAATTATTTTTTTATTTTTTATTATTTTTTTGAGAGGTTTTCGCTATAGGGCGCGTGCGCTCGCCAGACAGAGAGAGACATAGAGACAGAAAGCGAGAAATCACCCCCCCAGGGGGGATGGTCACGCCGCAATCCCTTCTCCTCCATTCTCCTCTCAGGATCTTGGGCACGCACGCACAAGCGCCCGGAGTGAGTTTTAAGCCACTGGGTCTGGGATGCGAACCGCGGTCAACTATGTGGGAGTCCAGCGACATAGCCATTACGCTAACTGCTGGTTCCCAAACTGTGAAATTATTAAAAAAAAAAAAAAAAAAAAAAAAAAACAACTTGGACAGACAATATTTTCTCAGTAGAGTAACCTGTACACATTAATTTTTCAGCAAAAGGATTGGTTAGGAGAAGTAGAGTTCTAACTCTCAAACTTTTTTTTTCTTATTTTAGAGAGGTTTTTAGCTATAGGGCATGTGCGCTTGCCAGAAAGAGAGAAACAGAGAGACAGAAAGCGAGAAATCACTTTCTGTGGGATGGCCACGCCGTGATTTTGGACATGAATGCACATGCGCCCGATGTGAGTTTAAGCCCCCAGGTCCGGGCTCCCCCCAGGTCCGGGCTTGAACCACGGTCGACTACATGGGAGTTCAGCGACATAGCCATTACACTAACTGCTGGTCCCAATAAACTCTTTCTTGATGGCCTAAGAATTTTTCTAACTTGCTTTGGAGCAGCCTGATGGAAGGTCTGTGAAGAACTGAGGTTTTGTTGTCTGGGTGGTGACCGGCAGGGGGCACTGTTGCACTGCCCTATTTCCTGTTGAAACCGCAAAAGACCTCATCCTAGACAAACCAAAGGGATGTTGAGCAGACAACTGCATTCCCAAGGCTGGTAGATTTGAACAGATAATCTCGTCACTAGGGAAACAGATGGATTGACTTCTGTTGGCCTTTAGAAGCATAATGGATAGGCAGCAAGAGGCCCAGTGCTATTGTTATCCTAGTGACCAACATACAACACTTTATCAACAGGTGTATATGGTGTATCTGTCCATCCCTGTCTAGTCTCTCAGTATCCTTCCCTCCCCCCTCCCCCGACACTGCCTGTCCTTAAAAAGAATGTAATGACTCTATGTCCTAGGCACTGTGCTCCTCTTTCTTCTTGTTTCTCCCTAAAGGGCTTTTGATTTTATTTCAAATAAAAGGCCCTTAAGAGGGACCAGCAGGTGGCGTGGTGGTTAAGGCACTGGACTCCCACACAGCTGAATGTGGTTCAAGTCCTGGACCTAGTGGCTTGCTTTCTCACTTTCTCTCTCTGATGATCGTATGCACCCTATAGCAAATTGAAAAATAATAATAAATAAAATAAAATAAATTATTTTTAAAAAAGATGCACTTGGGACCAGCAGATCACTGGACTCCCACGTAGTTGACTGCAGTTCGAGTCCTGGACCCAGTGGGTGTCCAGGAGCCAGCGGGTGGCATGGTGGTTAAGGCGCTGGACATTCCCACATGACCAACCATGATTCGAGTCCCAGACCTGGTGGCTTGCTTTCTCACTTTCCTTCTGTGTGTCTGTCTCTCTCTGGTCCAATGAAAATTAATTAATTAATAAATGAAATTAAATAAATCATTCTAAAAAAAAACCAGGCGCATATACGTACGTGCCCAAAATCCTGAAAAGAGACTGGAGGAGAAGGGATTGCAGCATGGCCATCCCCCTGGGGGG
>NW_006160181.1:207046-212146 GCF_000334495.1 Tupaia belangeri chinensis | reverse complement strand
CCCACCCCCCATAAAAAAAACCCCTAAAAAAAAAAAAAAAAAGAGTCACAGGGTTGGGAGGTGGTGTGGTGATTAAGAGCACTGGACTCCTACATGGCCGACCACGATTTGAGTCTTGAAGTCAGTGGTTTGTTTTCTCGCTTTCCTTCTTGCTCACTCTGTCACTCTCTGGTCAAATTAAAATAGATAAATTAATTAAAGTTTAATAAAATATTTTTTGGAAAAAAGAGTCATTTAAGACAGTGTTGCACAACAATGTGAATATTCTTACTGCCACTGAACTGAACTTAAAAATGGTTAAATTGACATTTTTATGTATGTATATTTTATCAGAAAAAAAAGAATTTTAGACAAACTTGGGAAAGAAAAATATAATGCTTAGACTAGCCAAATCCTTGCCCTTTTTGGTTCAAGTAGTCCAAGCAAACCCGATAGCTTCTCAGAGAACCAGAACTGCCTATCTACATATGCAGTTATTGATTGCCTCCTCCCTCTCTTCCCCTTATATTTATAGAAAGATAATATGCTCTGTTTACTTTGAATTCATTTTGAGTGCAGAAGCTGCGCTGCTAACTGCCTTTGTATTGAACAGGGCACCCTCCTACCCGAATGTGTATATTATGCTGCTGTTAACACTGACCTTCGCCCTCTTCTTTAAAAGTTGCTGCTCCACAGGGCCAACAAGTGGTGTGGTGGTTAAAGCACTGGATTCCCATATGGCTGACCATAGTTCAAGTCCTGGACCTGGCAGCTTGAAAAACATGCTGGACTTGTACGCATGTGTGCCCAAGATCCCAAGAGGAGAGCGGAAGAAAAAGGATTGTGATCTGGCCATCCCCTCTGGGGAATGATTTCTCACTTTCCCTCTTTCTGTGTCTCTCTGGCGACTGCATATGCTCTATGGCAAAAATCTGGGAAGTATTTCATGATGGGTGAAGTCTTTTAACAACCAAAATGAGAAATAGTGATTGACTGTTTTAAAAAATTATAATAATAATAATTATTATTGGGAAATGCATGGAAAAGACATTGAATGATAAAGCGGGGAGATTGATGTCTCTGTATTGACTGATATGCATGGCATTCCCTTTTGAAAAAGCAATGGAAGTCAATGTAAAGTTATATGTAATCCAATGTAATATAAAGAAGATTATGATGATAATAATAAAAAAAAATCTACAAAACAAAACATAAAGCTTTACTGCTCCTTATTTAGTACTCTCAATTCCTGTAAACACCTCACTGTCCTTCTTTGGCTTTCAAGCAGAGGTCAGCAAATGTTTTCAGTAAAGGACCAGATAGTATTTATGGCTTAGCTGATCTTGGGGTCTCTGTGGCAACTACTTCATTGTAGGGAACAAACCAGGAGACAATATGTAAATGAGTAAATATAACTATGTTCCAGTAAGACTTTCTTTTCTTTCTTTCTTTCTTTTTTTTTTTTTTTTTTGAGAGATTTTCGCTATAGGGTGCGTGCGCTCGCCAGACAGACAGAGAGAGACATAGAGACAGAAAGCAAGAAATCACGCCCCAGGGGGGATGGCCATGCCGCAATCCCTTCTCCTCCATTCTCCTCTCGGGATCTTGGGCACGCACGCACACGTGCCCGGCGTGAGTTTAAGCCGGCAGGGCCGGGACTCCAACTACAGTCGACTACATGGGAGTCCTGTGACGCAGCCATGACACTGACTGCTGGTCCCCACATTTTACATATTTAAGTGGTTTGGTTGGGTTCCTATATAAACATGAAGAAGCTTCTTTCTAATGAATATACTTAAAATGCCACTGAATACTGCCGCTGGCCTGTACACTTAAAAATGTATAGTTACTAAGAAGTGAAAGAAAAAAAGATGATTGGACTAGCCTTACCACCATACCCCAAAGCCTGGGGTAGGAGCATGGGGTAATCTGTGTTTCTCTGGAGTTTTCCAAGAAGGGAGAATCGATAGATTGCAGTAGCCTAAACTTTTGGATTTATCAGTGTATGTAATGCATATTATCCAGTTCGTACTTCTAACCTCTGGCATGAGCAGGCCGTATCTAAGTAGGGAATGACGCGTGTGTGTAAAACAGCTTAAGACAGAATTGACCAGGAAATTTCTTTATCTTCCTGATGATATTGATTGTTGTCTAGAGCCTCTATGTCAGTCTCCCTCTCCCCAATCCCAGATTAGACTTGTTTTTTTTTTCTTTTTCTCCCTTTCTTCTTTGACTTGGAAATACCCCTTCAAGTCCTCTAGCTAGCTATTTCAGGACTTTTCTAGAGATGCATTGCTCAAAAGCTCACAAAATTGTTACTAGCCTGATATTGAAGCAAAAAAGAACATTTTTTTTAGTTTCAAATGGGAAGATTCAGCCCTAGAGAAGCTGAGTAATTCACTCGAGATCACAGGGTACCATCTGGTAATGATGCTTTTACTCCCTAAGATTTCCTCTTAGTTTTATCATAGTTTATTACTCTAGGGACCTCTTTGCTGCCCTGAGAGCAATGCTTCCTATGGTATCGCCATGGCATAAAGGCAGAAGCCCACGCTGGCCAAGACAAATAAACCCATACAGGGCCAGGGTCAATGTGACCTCTGTTTCCCATTGTGAAACCTGAGCTGGCTTTGTTGGGCAGTTGAGAGATGAGAGTTTCCCTATTAATACACAGATGGACATGCCAAACCTTGGACACAAAAGCTAAAAATGTGGGGTGGGGGAGGAGGTGGATAAGGATAGCAGTCTGGACTCGGAGTCCCCTCTCTGTCCAAGTCCTGGGGAAGTTAATTACATGTCTGAGCTGGAGGTTGGAAAAAGTGAGACTTCTACATGGCTTTAAGAAGGAAAATATATGTCATTATAAGGGTATACTAGGATACGGTTGTATGCCAGAATATATGTGGGTATATGTATCTATGTTCTGTGACCCCACAAGTGTGTATATGTCAAAAGGTGGTTGGAGTTTAGACATATATTGACATAAAAATCTACATGTGTGGATTAAGCACATGCCCCATCTCTAATACTCACATCAGCTGCCTTCTTCTCTGCCAGCTCCAGCTTCTCCTGGGCATCCTTCAAAGCTTCTGAATACTTGTCCAGTTCATCTTCTGTCCCTTTCAGTTTCTTCTGCATGGCTGCCAGTTCATCCTCCAGCTAACGGGGTTCAGAGAATCACATACGAAGACATACATATATAACAGTGCAGGCTTGGACCCTGTGCTCTTAGACCCCGATAGACCCCCTGAGCCCATCTCCATGTTACCATCCTAAGAGAGACACCCCTTCCATAGCCATTTCCAGCCCATTGTTCCAGGAGTGGTGTGGCCTGTGACCCTGTGATCTTCGACTCTTTAGATGATCATGTCATTCTGAGTTTTCAACCAAGACCCACACATGTTAAGTAAGAGTGTAGATGCTAGTTAAGAAGAAGAAATGTTTCATGCTAAACTCTTACCTTTTCCTCTACAAGGCATGGGTTCTTCCAAAATTTGGTCCACTTGCACTGAAATTCTTCAGACACTCTGGGACCCAGGAGAGGCCACTGATTTCCCCAAGATCACTGAGGCAAATTCCCTAGAACATTCTCTGCTCTCCCAGTGAGGAGGGGGGATCTCTCCCATCCAAAGAAGGAGCTGGCCTCAGTGAGTGCTGCCTTTTCCACCAAAACTCCCTCCCGTCTCATAGTCTGTTTCACCCACAAGTGAGAGACCAAAGCCAGTGCCTACCTGCTTGCTTCTTTCTTCTGCCTGCTTTTGCTCAGCTTCAGCTTGCTCTGCCCGATCCAGAGCATTCTCCTTGTCCAACTTCAGCATCTGCATCTTTTTCTTGATGGCCTCCATCATGAGCAGTGCCCGTTGGTGGCCTTACCTGTGAACACTGGCGATCTGGCAAGAAGAGGGGGTGCTGCCTGAGTGCCGAGGAGTCCCCTGACTCCAGCCTTTATCTATGTTCACAGTTCCACCTCTTGTTCCTAATATGGTGTTTCGAGCTCCCTCTACCCCATCATTGTTCTTCTAGGGGAAGGCAGGGTGAGACACTGATGGGCTGACATCATCAGAAAAAAAAAAAAAATTGGGAACAGCTGAGGCTGATTTTAGACAATGGAAAGGGCGGGGGGGTTGGGGGAGGCTCTCCCCAACCCTGAAACTTTCCACTCATTCTGGGCAGTGCTATGCCTGTTTTGAAAGAGCAGGGAGAGGGGAGGTGAGAACATTGAAATAGAGAAGGTACTTTGGCAACACTAGAATGGCAGTTTTCATCCAGAGGGTCCTAATTGCCCTTCAGCCTCTCCCTTACTCTCCTCTGGACTGCACTAGATGCTGATCAGACTTCACTGGTTGAGTTTTATCTTTTGATTCCTGGTATTCCCGGAGCTTGGGCAACAGTGGAGAGGGGAGGTCACTCATGATCCTTCACAATCCCCCCAGATCCCTAGATCAAATTGCTGGGCTATTTTGGGAGTCTTTAATTGGCAGGGAGACATTGTTTCTCCCTGCTAAGAGCCAGAGAACTAAAGTAAGAGAGTAGGACTTGGATCTGGAAGATCATTCCAGAACGTCAAGTTGGGTGGGGAGAGAAATAGGGAAGGGTCAGAGTAATCCAGACAGGATCATGCCCTCTGTTTTCCCATAGTGATCTTAAAATAGAACGTTTATGCCCACACAGACCAAGGTGTGTGTTACTCTTGCCTCTCCTTTTTACCCTCTCCCTTCTTAACTCTTCCCCCCACCCACCAGATCATCATAATCACCTTTACCAGCTCTGTTCTCCCCAGCTTCAGGTCATGCATATTCTTCCACTTGGAGCCTTGTTACTAACAGGTGGCAGTTGATCGCAGTACACTGGCACCACATACCTGAGGATAGGTCGGTGTCAATGTGACCAGAACTATCAGGGAAGAATATAAATGACTCTAATTAGGCATTGTGTCAAGGAGAGTTAGTGTTATGCTAAGCTTGAGCGTGGGGGAACTGAGACACCCACCACGGCAGAGCAGAGCTGGAGTCCACTCTTGAGAGCTTCCACCCACTAGAGGGAGATAGGCAGATGGACCGTTAGATGACTCTTGAAGGAAAGTGGAGAAACCAAAGACTCATGTAGTGGAGACTAGCCAGG
>NW_006160181.1:191097-207015 GCF_000334495.1 Tupaia belangeri chinensis | reverse complement strand
GACTAGGGAACAAGACAGTTCCGGGGAGTGGGAGAGGCAGTTTATAGAGGGGTTCTGTGGGAGGCAATGGGAATAAGGAAGAGAAAACTACAAGGACAAGCAAGGATAAGAAAAAGAGATATATCCCTTCTAGTGGAAGGGGGGAAGACAGAAAGATTTGATCTCCAAATTCTAGTTCTTTTCTGCTCCCAACCAGTCCTCCAATTAAGGCCGAAATACACATAGATCGCAGCTACCGATCTTTCAGGGAAGTCCTGAGAGGAAAGGGTCAGTGAAAAAGACAGGAGTCCCAGAGCCCAGAAGTTGGGTGGCCATGGGGGAGACAGTGATGCTGAATTGCCTACTGCTATAAGAATATGTTTGACATTTAGTTGGTTCCTAATTAAACAACCCAATATCAAACATATCACACAGAAGCAGGCAGTAGCGCTTTAAGTATTAAGGATAGACAGCAGGCACCAATCGTATCTAGATGAAGAGCCATCTCCTTGAAGAAGGGCACCAAAGCCTGCTCTTCACCTCCCAAGACAGCCAGCTCCTGCTTATCTGCCCTTCGTGCCATCCCTGCCTCTGCTCCTGCCCTACCAGTGCCTGGCCTTTGCTGGATCACGTTGGCCTTGGTCAGGGAGAATACCTGGCAGGGCTCCACATCCGGGCCTTTACCATTCCCCAAAGCTCCCACACACAGCTTCTGCCCCTGAAGTCACGGCCACGGCGCCCAGAGGATCAGCAGTGTCACCAGCTCCTCATCAACCTTGTCACCTGCTGTCTTCAACACCATTCCAGCTGCCCCAAGACTTTCTGGGGATGGGGGTGAGGGGCTGGTACATCCTGTTTTGCCTTTCCAGCCAAACTCCTAACCTTTCCAGATCACCCCCACAAGACTGATGAGGTCCGTTCAGCAGACTCCGCCTTGGCGCCCTCCTGCTCTTAAGTGCTATAGACAAGTAAGAAAGTTCCACAGTGCTTGGCTTCTTCATTCCATCATCTTGTCTGTTTAAACCTTCTCCCCAAGTCCTCCAGGCATCCTCTTTAAAATCACCCTTGGAGGTCCAGAAGAGTAACCTGTCTCACCAGCAGGCTCCAGCCTGGGCTCCAGAGAAGGCTAAGGTCTCCCCTGGCTGGCAGAATTGAAACTACAGGCTTTAGATCAAGAGTCAGAGAGAAATCCCGCTCTGCTAGGAAGCAGCTTCTAGTCCTTAAGAAGCCCCTCCTCTGCTGGGGCTTTTTACGAGAATCCTGGTTTGGGTTCTCCAAGGGTCTTCCCTTGTGGGGTTCCAGCCTGGTTCCCTTCCGGGGGATTTTTCTTTTGGAGAGAATCAGGTCTGTGGAATGCCGTATGGCAGGCAGACGCATCTCTCTGCAGTGGCAGAAAAGAGTCTGAGTTATAGCTGCACCAGGGGCTGGGGGCTTGGGTGGAAGTGCAGGGGTGGGAGAAGGACACTCTGTCTCAGCCCCCAGGCCTGTTCCATGTGTCCTTGTTCCCATTAGCCCGGACACCACCCCTCCTCCCCACTCCCCACCCTGCCCCCTGGCATACACCAACTCCACAGTGCCCTTGATCGAGATCAATAGTTCGTCCCCAGCCCCAGTTAATTCCTGTTGTGGGGCTCTTGCCTTCCAGGGGAAGACTGAAAGATGAACACCACATACACAGCCCAAGGTAGATACTTGGGGTGTCATCTTATGTACTTTAAAAAAATTATTTATTATTATTGATTTATAGTTTGCTACAGGTCATGCGTGCTCACCAGAGAGAGACAGAGAGAGAGAGAAAGTGAGAAAGCAAGCCACCAGATCAGGGACTCAAACTGTGGCCGGCCATGTGGGAGTCCAGTGCCCTAACCACCACACCACTTGCTGGCCCTGTCTTTGTTTTTTAATGGCTTCCAAAAAGGGCAAATAGTTCGTTCGTTCTTTCTTTCTTCCTTTCTTTCTTCCTTTCTTTTTTCCTTTCTTCCTTCCTTTCTTTCTTTTTCTTTCTTAAAAGATTTATTTTTAATTATATTTATTATCATTACTCTTCAACTTCCACCAGAGAGAGACAGAGAGAAAGGGAGAGTGAGAAAGCAAGCCTCCAGGTCCGGGACTTGAACCGTGGTCAGCCATGTGGGAGTATCCAGCACCTCAACCACCACACCACCTGCTGACCCCATCTTTCTTTCTAAGAGAAGTTTTTGCTATAGGGTGTGTGTGCTCACCGGAGAGACAGAGACAGAGAGACAGAAAGCAAGAAACCACCCCCCCAGGGGGGATTGCGGCACTGCCACAATCCCTTCTCCTCCATTTTTGTCTTGGGATTTGGGGCATATGGCCAGCATGAGTTTTAAGCTACCGGGTCTGAGACTTGAACTGCAGTCGAACGCATGGGAGCCCAGTGATGTAACCATAACACCATTTGGTGGTCCCTAATTCTTTTTTCTTATTCTGTCTTCTTTATACTCTCTCAAATTCTAACTTCTCTGAGAACCTCACCCATGCTGGAGAACCAGAGGCGGAGGAAGAAAGTCTGGAAAAGGGACTAGGAATGGAAAGGACTTTAGTGTTTGGAGCACTGGAGAAACAGAAGCAGGCTGGACACATTAAAAAAATAATTTAAAGCTTATTTATGAGAGAATGTAGAAAGTGTGTATGTATGTGTGTATGGGGGACACCCGTGACAGGGTCTCGCCACACTTCAATCCCATCCCCCAGCCCTTGGGCTTGAAAAGATCCTGGGCATGCACATGCACCTGGCACATTTTCAGGCCAGCTGAGGATCTGAACCCATAGTCGGCCACGTGGCTTCGGCACTGCAGGTCAGTAAACTACCACTTACCCTACTGGGCTGGGTCAAGACTGGAAATACTAACGTAGGAGAAGAGCAGCTGTCTTGGAAGGAGATTTTGAATGGTATAACTAGGCAGAAACATCAGATGACCTCTGATAGGAACCGTTTAGCTCTCCTGGAGGCACCTCGCCTACACAGTCATTCCCGACAGGACTGAGCCCTCTGAACCAGAGGAGCTGGGTAAGGCGTCAGCCAGCTGCAGAGGGAAGAGGGGCTGCATGGGTACAATGAGGTGATGTGATGAGAGCAGACAGAGCCCGCAGAGAGGATCAGAGGAGATGGGCTCTGCAGGAGGCCAATCTGCCAATACTGGAGCCAGCCTGGCACTGACGAGCCCTGAGGTAAGAGGCCAAGGTCAGAGATCAAGGCAGAGGGGAGGGGGCACTCTGTGGGCCCAAAAGCACAGAGGAAAGAGGAATAGAAGGGGTTGATGAGTGTAGTTTCAGGTAGGAGGCAGCCAGGTAATGGAGAGGAAATAAAAGGGAAAAAAATTGTTATAGGAGCAGGAAACCATAGTTTATTTATTTATACTTTTTTTTTTTGGAGAGGTTTTTGCTATAGGGCACGTGTGCTTGCTAGAAAGACAGTGAGAGACAGAGAGACAGAAAGCGAGAAATCACACCCCGGGGGGATGGCCATGCCGCAATCCCTTCTCCTCCATTTTCATCTCAGGATCTTGGGCACGCATGCACATGCGCCCGGCATGAGTTTAAGCCACTGGGTCCAGGACTCGAACTGTGGTCGACTACATGGGAGTCTAGCGACATAGCCATTACACCAACTTCTGGTCCTTCCCATACTTTTGTTTTTAATAGGGATTTTTTGCTATAGGGCAGTGTGCTTGCCAGAGAGACAGAGACAGAGAGAGACAGAAATGAGAAATCACCCCTGAGGGGACGGCCATACTGCAGTCCTTTCTCCTTCATCCTCCTCTTAGGATTTTGGGCACACAGGCTCACATATCTGGTGTTGAGTTTTAAGCCCCCGGATCCAGGACTTGAACCATAGTCGACTACATGGTAGTACAACAACATAATCATTACTCCATCTGGTATTCCTGATTTATTTATACTTTTTTTAAAAAAAGAGTTATCGTATTGAACTTTATTTATTTTATTTATTTTAATTTGACCAGAGAGGGACAGAGTGAGAGAGAGGGAGAGAGAAAGCAAGCCACCAGGTCGAGGATTTAAACCACGATCAGCCATGTGGGAGTCCAGCACCCTTAACCGCCACACCACCTGCCGGCCCTTATTTATACATTTTATAAAGCATAGCTAAGTGCTGGGACTAACTAATGGCGTAATGGTTGTGTCACTGGGCTCCCACACAGGAGACTACTGGTCAAGTCCCAGGCAGGCAATTTAAGATTCATGCCAAATCCTGCAAGGAGAATGGAAGAGAAGGGTTGAGGCCTGGCCAGTGATTTCTGGCTTTTTGTCTGTCTCTCTGGCAAGTGCCCATGCCTTATAGCAATCTCAGATAAATACATAACGCACTTATTTTTTAGGTTGTTGCCATAAGGTGTGTGTACTTGCCAGGGAGAGATAGAAGAAAAGTGAGAGATCACCCCCAGGGGGATGGCCACACTGCAGTCCCTTCTTCTCCATTCTCCTGTCAGGATTTTGGGTGCACACACATACATGCCCAGTGTGTTTTTCAAGTTGCCAGTCTGAGATTTGAACCATGGTCGGCCATATGGGAGTCTAGCACCTTAACCACCACACCACCTGCTGGGCCCACTAAGTGCTATATTTAATCCCCACAGTAACCCTTGAGGTACAGGCATTATCTCTGTTTTACATATAAGGAACTATAAACCACAAAATTAAAATAACTTGCACAAGGCCACCCAGCCAGGAAGTGACAGAGCCAGGATCGAAACCCAGGCCCATCTAGTGTGAAAGCTTGTTCTCCTAACAGCAGGCTCTACTGCCCAAACATAAGCAGAGGGTGGTTTGGGAGACCAAGGAGGGACGATAAAAGAAGTGAAGGCCAGAAGGTGCTTCAAGGAGTAGACAGCAAGGGAACAGAGGAATGGGGAACTAAATCTCGGCCTGTGGGTCAAATCCAGGCCATGTATGTGTGGTCTTGTATAAAACTCACATCATTGGTGCAGTGATTATGCAACCAGGCCTTCATAGGAGGGCCCTGAGTTTGCATCAGGAGCTTCTCTGCACACCAGATGTACATGCAAAGGTCAGTGATCCAGGCTGGCTGAGGCTAAGGCTAGAGAGGATCATGGTATAAAGCACTTGTGGAGGGCACCTGTCTCTCTGTTTCTCTCATGGGAGAAATAAAAAATACATTAAAAAAACACTATACTTGTCATTGCTGGTTCAAATCCTGTCTCCCCTACCAGCCTGTGAACAGTTGCTAAAGATGAGAGGGTTTGAGAAGCAGAGGTGATGGGGACCGAGGGAGTGGTGAATGGATACAGAGGGCAGAGAGGGATCGAGAATAGTATTTGAGCTGGATAGCAGGGCTAGCCTTGCGGAGTGGGGAGTGGGAAGCAGCAAACAACCTGTGAGGGATCTGGGTGATAGGGAAATCTTTTTCTTTTTTTTCTTTTTCTCTTTGAGTTATTTTGCTCTCAGTGTGTGCACTGGCCAGAGAGACAGAGAGAGACAGACAGAAAGTGAGAAATCACCCACCCCCCCAGGGAGGGATGGGCATGCCGCAATCTCTTCTTCTCCATTCTCCTCTCAGGATTTGGGGCACATGTGTTCTGGGACTTGAACTGGGATTGGCCACATGGAAGTCCAGCGACATAACTGTTCTGCCTTCTGCTGGTCCCAGGAAATCTTCTGAGGGGAAAATGGAGGCCACCTACTGTGTGCCATGTACTGAGCTTGCTATCTCTATATACGTCATCTTTTAGAAGTCACGTGTGCTCTCCAGAGAGAAACAGAGGGACAGAAAGAGGAGAAGAAGGCATACCCCCTGGGCTGTGGTCATACTACAGTCCTTTCTCATTTCTCCATCCTGTCAACATTTTGGGTACACACACATCTGCCCAGCATGTTTTTCTTTTCTTTTTCTTTAAACATTACTATCTTTAAAATAATTATTTAATTGTATCATTATTACTTTAATTTGATCAGACACACACACACACACACACACAGGACAAATGAGAAAGCGAGCTGCTGGGTCCAGGGTTCAAGCCGCAGCTGGCCATGTGTGAATCTAGCACCTCAACCACCACCCCACCTGCTGGCCCCTAAACATCAATATTAATGTTGTATTTTTAAAATTATTTAATTATTATTATTTTAAAAAATTTGTTACAGGCACATGTGCTCACCAGAGAGAGAGAGAGGGGGAAAATGAGAAGGCAAGCTGCCGGGTCTGGGACTTGAACTAGGGTCGGTCATATTGGGAGTCCAGCACCTTAACCATGACCTCACATGCTGGCCCCACTAATACAGTAATTCTATTGTACCTGAAGCCAAATCCTTGGTCTAAGTCTAGATCTTTTACCATAGGGAATATTTACTGTAACTTTTCAGATTAGCTTGCCTTTTTTTTTTTTCCTGTAGGGCACATGTACACACCAAGAGAGACAGACAAAAACAGAGAGGGGAAAGTGAGAAATCACCCCTCGGGGGGAAGGTCATAACACAGTCCCTTTCTCCTTCATTCTCCTCTGGATTTTTTTGGGCATGCACACACATGTGCCTGGCATATTTCCCAAGCCACCAGGTCCGGGACTTAAACCATGTACTTGGCCATGTAGAATCCAGTCATCCCAAGCTGCCAGGTCTGGGATTCAAAATGTGTACCTGGCCATGTGGGATCCAGCCACCTTAACCACCATGCCACCAGGCTGGCCCCCCAGTGTGTTTTCAAGCTGCTGAGGCTAGGATCCGACCATCGTGGTTGACCCTGTGGTATCCAGATCCCTTAATCGCCAGGCCATGGGACCAGCCCACATTATCTTACCTAATCTTCAAAAGGATCCTATGAAATGGGTATCACTATTTTAAAAAAATTGTTTTTTGAGGGAACCAGCAGTTAGCGTAATGGCTATGTCGCTGGACTCCCACGTAGTCAACCGTGGTTCGTGTCCCGGACCCGGTGGCTTAAAACTCACGCCGGGTGCGTGTGCATGCGTGCCCAAGATCCCGAGAGGAGAATGGAGGAGAAGGGATTGCGGCGTGACCATCCCCCCGGGGGATGATTTCTCGCTTTCTGTCTCTATGTCTCTCTCTGTCTGTCTGGCGAGCGCACGCGCCCTACAGTGAAAATCTCTAAAAAAAAAAAAAAATTGTTTTTTGAGAGGTTTTTGCTATAGAATGCCTGCGCTCACCAGAGAAAGAGAGAGACAGAGAGACAGAAAGTGAGAAATCACCCCCTGGGGGGATGGTCACGCTGCAATTCCTTCTCCTCCATTCTCCTCTCAGGATCTGGGGCACGCGCACACACGCACCTGGCGTGAGTTTCAGCCGCTGGATCCGGGACGCGAAACATGGTCGACTACATGGGAGTCCAGTGACATAGCCATTACACTAACTGCTGGTTCCTTATTTGGAAGCTGCCAGTTCTGGGACCCTAACCACAGTCGGCAATGTGGGAGTCCAGTGCCCTTAACCACCACGTCACCTGCCAGCCCCGAAATGGGTATTATTAAACTTAAGTTCAGAAGAGGAAATTGAGGATCAGATAAATCACTTATACATGATGATATAAGAATTAACTAAGTGAAGCCAAAGGAAAAAAAAACTTACTGGAGGTCACATGCACTCACAAGAGACAGAATGAGAGAAAGAGGGAAGGAGGAGGAAAGTGAAGAAGTACTCACTATGGGGAATGATCACGCCACAATCCTTTCTCTTCCATTTCTACCTCCTTTTAGGAATTTTGGCATGCATGCATGTCTGCCTAGCATGTTTTTCAAGTTGCCAGGTCCTGAACCATATGGGATCCAGCTGCCTTAACCCCCAGGCCACAGGATGGCCCAAGGTGAAGCCAAAATTGACCCAACCCTCATCCTAAAACCTATTATTGTTCTTTTATAACCTGATTTCTCTGGATGCTCCTAATCAGCAGGGTGTGCAGAGAAAAAAGGAGGAGAAGCTCTGATAGCTACATGCAAAATAGGATTCAGAGACTAGATGATGATACAGCAGTAACCCACGTGAACCCACATGAAAAGGTCTGGAGATTGATTGCTTAGGTCTCCTTTTGCACATTGGGCATATGCATGGGTACCTGTGATCTGAGCCAGCTGAGACTGGGGGTGAATCACAGTGTCAAGACCCTGTTGGATGGTGCCTGTCCCTCTCTCTCATAGAATAAATCAATACATTTGGCGGCCAGCTAGTGGCGTGGTGGTTAAGGGTGCTGGACACCACATGGCTAACTGCGGTTTGAGTCCCAGACCTGGCAGCTTGCTTTCTCACTTGTCCTCTCATTCTGTCCCTCTCTGCTAAAATTTAAAAAATAAATAAGTACGTACAGTTAAATAAAATAATTCTTTAAAAAATTAAGACAGTAAGTTAAAAAAAATGGAGGTGGGTCAGCTGGTGGTGTAGTAGTTAAGGCGGTTGGATTCTATGTGGCTGACTACATGGTTTGAGCCCTGGACCTGGTGTTTTGGGGGGGGGGGGGAGGGACCGCCAGTTGAGGGGAAAGGGACCAGCAGTTAGCGTAATGGCTATGTTGCTGGACTCCCATGTAGTCAACCGCAGTTCGAGTCCTGGACCCGGTGGCTTAAACTCATGATGAGCGCGTGTGTGTGCGTGCCCGAGATCCCAAGAGGAGAATGGAGAAGGGACTGTGGTGTGGCCGTCCCCCCTAGGGGTGATTTCTCACTTTCTGTCTCTCTGTCTCTCTGTCTTTCTGGCGAGAGCATGCACCCTTATAGCAAAAACCTTTTTAAAAAAAAAAATGCTGCATTGCATGACTTTAGGTTGGACATGCTCTTTCCAGGCCCCACAAATCCCATCACTCCTTATTTCTTTACACCTTCTACATCCTTCACCTGATCTCTGGAGACATTTGGGTTTGGGTCCCTCTAATTTTGCAGAGGTGAGAATTCAGTCCTAGAGGAAAGATACTTGTCCAAGGTTTCACAATAACTGGCCAACTCGAAGCCTGAAAACCAGCGCTCCTAACACTCAAAGACTACAAGGTCTGTAGATGAATAGCCACGTTCAGAGCCATTTGTCCACGTATACAGAGAAGTTCAGTGAAAGTGAGAGCTGAGAGGTGGCGAGCAAAATTTAGGAAGTTAAGGTTATGGTACTGAGAAGACACTTTTGAAACAAATCAAGATTTAGGTCTTGCTAAAAAAAAAAAAAAAAAAAAAAAAGGGGGCCAGCAGATGGAGTAATGGTTACATTGCTGGACTCCCATGCAGTTGACCATGGTTGGAATACAAGACCAGGGGCTTAAAACTCACACTGGGCGTGTGTGGTGCATGCTCAATATCCGAGAAGAAAATGGAGAAGGGATTGTGGCTTGGCCATCCCCCCGGGGGTGGGGGTGATCTCTTGCTTTCTTTCTGTCTCTCTGGTGAGCACGTGTGCCCTATAGCAAAAAATCTTTCTTAAAAAAAAAAAAAATTAGGGCCTGGCTTAAAGGGTGGTGTAGGCAGTAGGATGCCACTGTGAGATGCTGGAGCAATATGGGATGGTCTGGGTCAACCTGGAACAGGTCAGGATTGCCCATAGGCACAACCATGGTCCTGACTGGCTGGGGAGGATAAGGGAAGGATTGCTTTGTGGCAAGACCCTGTTAGGGCTCCCTGTCTCTCTTTCTCCTATGAAAGAAAAAAACTTAGAAACAATAACACAGATTTAAGGCTGAAAGAATGAGCCGAGTGGTCCAAGTTTGAACTTTTAATAGCCACCTTTATTTGTTGAATCAAATAAGGATCCTCAATTCCCACCCCCCCATCCCCGCCATACAAACAACGCATATCCCACTCTGACCACAAGGCGTCACTCTTGTTTTTTTTTTTTATTTTTTATTTTTTTTTAACCAGTGTTTCAGAGATTGTTTCACACATAGTGGCAAGGAATTGACATGAAAGTGAAGAGGTAAGAGTGGGAACAGTGTCTTAAGTCCAGGGCAAGTGGCTAGATTCAGCTCTATTTTGGGAAAGCAGCTGAAGGCAGCAGAGACTCTAGAACGCTAAGTTAGCAGGCATGACAAGAATGGAAGAACAGTGCTTCACATGCCATCAGAGTCTCTCCACGTAAAAAGCTTTGCCCATCTGATTTAGTTCCTGCTGGTACTGCCGGTGCTCCTTTTCAAACAGCTGGTTCAGAGCAGCTTGACGGACCTGGAGGGAGGGCAAAATGAGTGTGATGTTTGCTCTCTGCTTGGCACCCCTTTTTCTCCTCTCTTCCTGGTTACTTATTCATCACTATTTTTTCTGGGCCTGGACACAGCTGTGACAGAAAGCCAGGTGGTAGCAGAGAGGTAGAACCAGTGGAGGAGAAGCCTCTCCAATTTCTTCTCCATGGGTGAAGCCTCACATCCAGCAAATATTTGCTGAGAACAAGCTATGAACCAGGAACTCCATTAGGTACCCAGGATACAAGGATGGTGACATGATAGCAACTGACGACTCCAGGGAGAGAGAGAGGTGCTGAGAGGCAGGTGCTAGGTATTAAAGAGGCAGTTTTGAGTCTTACTAAATGAGAGGAACAAGGAACATAATAGAATTGGAACTTTAAAATGTGCCACCTGCTGGATGCAAAGAATTATTTAACAAAAAAGAGCTTTGGCATTTGGAGATAAGGAGTTGTCACTCTGGTGAAAACCCCAGAGACAAATAAGAAGGGTGAAGAAATCAAGAGTTAAAAAATCCCAGCAATTGGCATAATGGCTGTGTCGCTGGATTCCCGTGTAGTTGACTGTGGTTCGAGTCCCAGACCTAGTGGCTTAAACTCATGCTGGGCGCGTGTGCCCAAGATCCCAAGAGAATGGAGGAGAAGGGACTGCATCATGGCCAGCCCCCTAGGGGGGTGATTTCTCACTTTCTCTCTGTCTCTGTCTTTCTGGTGAGCGCACGCGCCCTATAGCAAAAACCTCTCCAAAAACAAAACAAAACAAAAAAACAGTGGGCGGGGCCAGCAGGTGGAGTGGTGGTTAAGGGCGCTGGAGTCCCATATCACTGTCAGCAGTTTGAGTCCCAGACCTGGTGGCTTGTTATTTAAAGAAAAAAAAAAAAACCCAGTGGGCAAAAGTCCAAGGCAGTAATGAATGAGATTTAGGCTGCCCAGTTAGAACTCACCATCAGGAGCTGCTTGTTGGCTAGTACCAGTTCCCGTACCATGGCATCCTGCATCCTTAAGGTGACATATGGATTCCTCCTCTGGCTCAATGTCATCTGCCACAGACACTGAGTATTTGAGTTTCGCCACCTACCCCAGGCACAGAGGTGGGGGTTGAATGGGTTGGAGTTAGGAGTGGAGACAGAAACCCCATCGAATGAGGTTCCTTCTTCACCCAGAAGCTCTGTGCCATCAAAAGACTACAAAATCCTTGGAAGGGTAACTGCAACTGGTTTGGGACCTACTATTAAGTGCCTTACATCATTTCATCATTACAATAACTATGTGGCTTAGATATTAATTTTTACGTAATGCAGACAGGGAGACTGAAAGTTATGAGTTGCCCAAGGTCACTTACTGGCAGAACTGAGTCCCAAGTTCAATCTCTCTAAGGCTAATACTCTTTTCATCACACCAGTGACTCTCAACCCTGGCTAGAAACTGAATTTTTTTTTTTTTTAAATGAGAGCGTGGCAGGTGGTACAATGGTTAGCATGCTGGAATCCCACATGGTAGACTGTGGCTGAGTCCCAGACCTGGCGGCTTGGTTTCCCACTTTCCCTTTCTCTCTGTCTCTCTGGTCAAATTAAAAATAATAATAACAAAATGAATAATTCTAAAAAAAAAAAAAAAGGACTGGTCTAGTAGCCTGGTGGTTAAGGGAACCAGATTCTACATGGCCGACTGTGGTTCAGATCCCAGGCCCAGTGGCTTGTAAAACATGCTGGGTGCATGTGTGAGCATGCCAAAGATCCTGACAGGATGGTCAAATGGAGAGGGGATTGTAGCACGACCACACCCCATCATGGGGTGCTTTCTCCCTCTCCTACTCCTCTCTCTCGAGCTCATGTGCTTCTGGGGAAAAAAAAAAAAGTTTTTTTTTGAGTATGTGCTATAGTGTAATGCTCTGCTCAAGATAATCCAGATCTTGGGACCAGCAGTTGGTGTAATGGCTATGTCGCTGGACTACCATGTAGTCGACCGCGGTTCAAGTCCCAGACTCAGTGGCTTAGACTCACATCGGACGTGTGTGCGTGTGTGCCCAAGATCCTGGAGAGGAGAATGGAGAAGGGATTGTGGCATGGCCATCCCCCCTAGGGGATGATTTCTCACTTTCTGTGTCTCTGTCCCTCTCTCCTTCCTGGTGAGCGCATGCCCCCTATAGCAAAAACCTCTCCAAAAAAATGAGAGAGGGAGAGAGAGAATCCAGATCTTTTTTTTTTGGAGTTTTCACTATAGGGCGCATGTGCTCGCCAGACAGACAGACAGAAAGCGAGAAATCACACCCCAGGGGGGATGGTCACGTCGCAGTCCCTTCTCCTCCATTCTCCTCTCGGGATCTTGGGCACGCACGCACAAGCGCCCAGTGTGAGTTTTTAGACACTGGGTCCGGGACACGAACCACGGTTGACTATGTGACATAGCCATTACGCTAACTGCTGGTCCCCAGAATCCAAATCTTGAGGCCAGCAGGTGGCATGGTGATTAAGGTGCTGGACTCCCACATGGCTGACTGTGGTTTGAGTCCTGGACCTCATGCTTTGCTTTCTCACTTTCTCTCTCTTACTCGGCTTCTCTGATCAAATTAAAATAAATTATTAATAAAAAAACGAAAAGAGAGAATCCAGATCCTACTGGTGACCACAGTTCAAATCCCCAGCTTGGTCAGCCTAAAAACATGCTGGACATGTGTGCAAGCACCCAGGATCCAACAGCTGAAAAACTGGACAAAGAGGATTGTGGCATGATCAGACCCTGAGGGTATTTATCTCTGTCTCACATGTGCATGCACCTGCTCTATCATGAATAAAGGAAATTTATTTTTTATTTTTATTTTTTTGAGAGGTTTTTGCTATAGGGTGCGTGCGCTCTCCAGACAGACAGACAGAGACAGAGAGACAGAAAGCAGGAAATCACCCCCCAGGGGGGATGGCCACGTCACAATCCCTTCTCCTCCATTCTTCTCTCAGGATCTTGGGCACGCATGCACATGTGCCCGGCGTGAATTTAAGCCACTGGGTCCGGAACGTGAACCATGGTCGACTACGTGGGGAGTCCAGCGACATAGCCATTACGCTAACAGCTGGTCCCAAAGGACATTTATTTTTAAAAGATATTTTTGCTATAGGGTATGTGTGCTTGCCAGAGACAGAAAAAGATAGAGCGACAGAAAGCAAGAAATGACCCCCCAAGGGTGTTGGCCATGCCGTAATTCCTTCTCCTCTATTCTCTTCTCAGAATTTTGGGCATGAATGCACATGTACCCAGCATGAGTTTCAAGCCTCCGGGTCCAGGACTTGAACTGTGCTCGGCCATGTGGGAATCCAGTGAAGTAATAGTTATGCCACCTGCTGGTCCCAGGAAAATTTTTGCATGAAGCTTATTTATTTATTTATTTTTTAAAAAGAAGTTTTAGCCTAAGGGCATGTGCCCACAGAGAGACAGGGACAGTGAGAGGGATAAGTGAGAAATCATCCCCCGGGGGAATGGTCACACCACAATCCCTTCCTTCTCCGTTTTCCTCTTGGGACCTTGGACATGCACACCCATGTGCCCAGTGTGAGTTTCAAGTCACTGGGACTGGTACTCAAATCACGGTCAGTCAGTGGGAGTCCAGTTACATAACCGCTATGCCATCTGCTGGCCCTACATGAAGTTTTAAAAAAATCTATTTTTTGAGAGATTTTGCTATAGGGTGTGGGTGCTGGTCAGAGAGCTAGAGACAGAGAGGCAGAAAGTGAGAAATCACTCTTGGTAGGGAGTGTCCATGACGCAATCCTTTCTCCTCCATTCTTCTTTTGAGATTCTGGGCAGACAGACACATGCGCCAGGGTGTTTCAAGCCTCTGGGTCTGGGACTTGAACTGTGCTTGGCCACATGGGAGTCTAGTGCCTTAATCACCATGCCACCTGCTGGTCCCTTTTTGAATTTTTAATTTTTTAAAAAGAAATAATTAATCATTTATTTTGATTTGACTAGAGAAAGACACACAGAGAGAAAGTGAGAAAGTAAGCTGCCAGGTCTGAGACTTGAACTGTGGTCGACCATGTGGGAGGGTTCAGCCCCTTAACCACCATGCCACCTGCTCGCCCCTTTAAATTTATTTTTAATTTTAGAGCACATATGCTCACTGGACAGAAACAGACGGACAGACAGACAGAGGGAAAGTGAGAACTCACTCCTGGGAAGGATGGCTACACCCCAATTCTTTCTGCATTCTCCTCTTAGAATTTTGATCATGCATGCAGGATGATCAAAGCATGATTACTGGAACTTGAACTATGGTTGGCCATATAGAAGTCTAGTGCCTTAACCACACCACCAGCTGGTCCCCCCATTTTTTTTTTTTTTCTTAATAATTTGCTAGGGGCACATGAACTACCTGGAAAGAGAGAGAGGGAAAGTGAGAAAACACCTCCCAAGGGAACTGGTCATGCCACAATTCCTTGTCCTCTATTTCTTTCTTCTTTCAGGATTTTGGGTAGGCATGCAAACATGCTTGACAAGTTTTTCAAGCTGCCGGGTCTGGAACTGGAACTGCACAACTGGCCATACGGGATCCAGCCACCTTAACCATCACACCATACCCCCAGATACACTCTCTCTGGTGAGTACACCTTCCTTTGGAAATGAATGAAATATATTAAAAAGAAAAAGGTGTTAATTTAACATTTTGATAGATTTCATCTAACTGCCTCTATAAAAATGACTCTATCAACCTAGACTCCCACTAAAACAGTATGTGTTGTTTCTTCATATCATTGCTAGCTCTGTGTAAGATTTTTTTTTTTTTTTTTTTTGAGAGGTATATGGCATGTGTGCTCGCCAGAAAGACAGACAGAGTGACAGAAAGTGAGAAATCACCTCCCAGGGGGGATGGCCATGCCGCAGTCCCTTCTCTTTCATTCTCCTCTCGGGATCTTGGGCACATACGTACATGCGACCAGCATGAGTTTAAGCCACTGGAGCTGGGACTTGAACCGCGGTTGACTACATGGAAGTCCAGTGACATAACCATTATGCTAACTGCTGGTCCCAAGATTTTCTATTTTTTTTTTGGAGAGGTTTTTTTTGCTATAGGGCACGTGTGCTTGCCAGCCAGACAGACAGAGACAGAGGGAAAGAAAGCGAGAAATCACCCCCCCAGGGGAGATGGCCACGCCGCAATTCCTTCTCCTCCATTCTCCTTTTGGGATCTTGGGCACGCACGCACACGTGCCCAGCGTGAGTTTTAAGCCACTGGGTCTGGGACGTGAACTGCGGTCGGCTACATGGGAGTCCAGCGACATAGCCATTACGCTAACTGCTGGTCCCAAGATTTTCTATTTTTCAATTAACTTTATTTAAATTTGACCAGAGAAGGACAGAGCGAAGAGAAAAAGATAGAGAGAAAAAGTGAGAAAGCAAGTTGCCAGGTCCAGGACTCAAACTGTGGTCAGCCATAAGGGAGTTCAGTGCCCTTAACCACCACACCACCTACTGGCCCAGCTCTGGGTAAGATATTTTTAAAATAGTCTTCTCTTGGGGCCAGCAAGTTGCTTGGTGCTTAGGGGTGCTGGACTCCCACATGGCTGACCACGGTTCAAGTCCTGGACCTGGCAGCTTGCTTTCCCACTTTCTCACTCTGTCCCTCTCTGGTAAAATTTAAATAAATAAATAAATAAAGTTAAATAAAGTAATTCTTTTAAAAAAATAGTCTTTTCCTATCCCATCCAATCCCATCTAATCCCAGAACATCGAGTAAGACCTGGCCACTTGTGTTTTTTTTTTTTTTTTTTTTTTTTGGATGTTTGTGAGTGA
>NW_006160181.1:190331-190923 GCF_000334495.1 Tupaia belangeri chinensis | reverse complement strand
GAACCGCGGTCGACTACGTGGGAGTCCAGCGACATAGCCATTACGCTAACTGCTGGTTCCCGCCACCTGTGTTTTTAAAAAGCTCACCAGGGACCAGCAGTTGGCATAATGGCTATGTTGCTGGACTCCCATGTAGTCGATCATGGCTCGAGTCTGGACCCAGTGGCTTAAACTTACAGCAGGCACGTGTGTGTGTGTGCCCAAGATCCCAGAAAGAAGGGATTGTAGCGTGGCCATCCCCCCTGGGAGGTGATTTCTCACTTTCTGTCTGTCTCTGTCTTTCTGGCAAGCACACATAGTCTATAGCAAAAAACTCCATTAAAAAAAAAAAAACTCACCAAATGAAACAGATATGCAACACAGTTACTTTTCTCACTCACACATTCAACAAATAACTACAATACCTAACATATAATAAGTACACAGTCAAGGAACACATACTTCTCCTTCAAGATTAAAAAAGAATAGGACCAGAGGGTGGCATGGTGATTAAGGCGCTGGACACTCCCACATTGTTGACCATGATTCAACACCTGGACCTGGTGGTTTGCTTTCTCACTGTGTGTGTGTGTGTGTGTGTGTGTGTGTGTGT
>NW_006160181.1:179762-190186 GCF_000334495.1 Tupaia belangeri chinensis | reverse complement strand
GCTTTCTGTCGTCCTCTCTCTCTCTCTCAAATCAACCTGGAAAATAATAATGATAATAATAATAAATAAAGTTAAATAAAAATAATTCTTTAAAAAAATTAAAAAAGAAAATGACAAAAGCTTGCTCTAATTGTGGAGAATAGAAAGCAGGGGGCAATAAAACCTTATAGCCTAACCTACTGGGCACTAGAAGGCTGCTGTCTTCTCACTCTGAGAACAAGGCAGCTTCTTGGCCATCCACATCTGTTTCTTTTTAAAAGTTTTGCTATAGGGTGTGAGTGCTTGTCAATGAGAAATGCGCGGTAGGCATGGGGGCCCCTCGAGGGGATGGTCACACTGCAATCCCTTCTCCTTTATTCTCTTGGAATTCTGGGCACACTCACACACGCCCAGCATGATTTCCAAGCTGCTAGGTCCAGGACTCAAGTCGTGGTCAACAATGTGGGATACAGCCTCCTTAACCTTGCTGCCACCTGCTAACCCACTTTCCTTTTTTTTTTTTTTAATTTCCATTTAAAAAAATCAAACTTTATTTATTTTAATGTTACCAAAGAGGGACAGAGACAAACAGACAGAAAGGGAAAGTGAGAAAGCAAGCTGCTAGGTCTGGGACTCAAATTGCATAGGCCATGTGGGAGTCTGGTGCCCTTTAATCACCAGGCCACCTGCCAGCCCCTCCATTTTCCTTAATGAGACCCTACCTAACAGGATAGAGAAGTGGGTGGTGGCTCAGGGAGTGCAGGAAAATGAAAGATGACACTAAAGGGGAAGAAGGGGCAGAGCAGGTATTACCTGTCAACCATCTTCTTAAGCTCCAGGGCCCTTTGAAAACTCTGCAAGAAAAAGGACTTCTGTTGATCTGCCTTGGTTTTCAGAACCTCAACCCAGTACACTGTTCTTATGGGAGACACACAGAACTTTCTCTTTTGGGAGTAGTTCATTTCATGGAGGTGGGAAAGAAATGACTCCTTTCAGAATAGATTAAAAAAACAAATGGAACACATACTCGAATACCTACTAAGTGTCAGACATAGTCTGTCACCGGTTACTGTATTCTTCTGACACATTGCAGGCTATTCCCAGTAAATTGTGGCACTTCAGATAAGCCGATCTGGAAACCTCAAGGAAAACTTCAACCCAGTCCCTCCTTCCAACTTTGCATTACCTCTTCCACTTTTACCATCTTTTCCACAGACATGTCTACAGACTGGCTTAATATTGTCTTAGTCGACTGGACAGGCTCTCTCCTTTCTGTTTAGTTCAGTCACTGAGGTTTCAGTAGCCATAGCAACATTTATGCTTCCAACAATGACCTGGGACTAGGAGCTGATTGGCCACCTGGCCTGTTGCTCCAGAGACTTGAAGGGAATCCTGGTTCTCCAGGCTTCTAATAGTGACACAGGCAATTCTATAAACAAGGGCCATAGTCTGTATTTCAGGATTTCTTTTGCTGGGGTCCCAAATAGTATCTGTATTGTTGTTAAGTCCAGGGTGCACACATGCAGTCCCACTGGCTCTCTGGAAGCAAATCCTCATGCCCTATACCCTGTTTGGAAATTGCAGAGAATGTATGAAATGCCTGTTTTATTAAGACTGTAAAGCAATGAATCATTTGCTTTATTTTTCAATAGTTCATTTTATTGAATCACTAATTTATAAAGTCAGACCAGTACACTGGCTTGTCTGGGAAACCATTCTTTCACTCTGTCTCACAGCCTAGCATGTATGATGTTAGGTGTCAAAACATTTTTTTTTTTGAATGATTTATTCACAACAGAGTATGAAATGAAAGTGGAGGGGCAGATCCTAGCAGGTCAGGGAAGTCATGTTAATGTTTCAACACATTTGGTTTAAGTGGAGCACCAGGGTTAAGTTGTTCCACATTCCACCTACTTCCTCGGCTGACTGGCTCCCCACCAGTTCCTATCTGCCTTTCCTACATATCCAACTCTGAGATGCCCTAATCTCAAACAGTTCCCACTCAACTGTGTACAACTGTGTACAGAGGGGCAGAAACTGAAGATGCTTCACCCCGACGCTCACCTTTGGGATTAAACAGTCTGGAACATGGCAGGTGAACTACGGCCCAAATCAAATGAAGATGTTTAAGACATTTTGACAGAAACATTGAGAAGAACTTCTGAATTCAAATCCAGAAAAAAAGTGCTACTAGGAGAAGATAAAGTCTTTGCTGATGTTCTGAAAATGCCCATAAGAGTTGGGGAATGACCCTCTAGGCACAAACTTAAAGAACTCTGGACACAACAGAAGCTTCAACAGATAGCAGTGTGGGTCTGCTGAGCAGCTGTCCTGAAGGCTCTCTGGCAAGCAGCCTTGAACACTGTGTCTGTCCAGCTCAATCTGCAGCAGGAGTCCTCCAGCTCCTTCACAGAGTACTCTCCAATGTGTTATAGTTGTCCTTAAAGCTCTTCAATTCCAGGAAGTGCTTGGCGCGTTTACTCTTCTGACTGGAGGGGAGGTATGTCACCTGGATGGTTGTTGGGGAGACTTCAGGGGACTGTGTTAGGTCTTTGGCTGCTGACTGGTGTTGTCGGTGAGAGCTCCCAATTCGTGCTTTGACCCTGAAGAATACAAAAGGGTCATAGTCAGAATGAGGACTAGCGGAGGAATAGGATTCAGGGCTTACCTCGCTTCCTAAATGCAGCTATAGCTACCAATGGTCTCTGGTCCTATATTATAAACTAGTTGCTAAAATCCCATACAGTAGCCTTGAAATAGCAGAGAAACCAATTTCCCTCTTAGTGTTTGTCTTTGGTGCAAGCTTCTCTTCATCTCACTCTGTTTTAAAAAGACTTTTTAACTCTACCAATTCATTTTAAACATATTTACAGCTAACATGTTTCCAGTCTAGAGTTGCTTGAATGTGGTCAAAAGGTGGTGTGGTGTGGTGTGGGACCAGCAGTTAGCATAATGGCTATGTCGCTGGACTCCCATGTAGTCGACCGCGGTTCGAGTCCTGGACTAGGTGGCTTAAACTCACGCCGGGCGCGCGTGTGTGTGTGCCCAAGATCCTGAGAGGAGAATGGAGGAGAAGGGATTGAGGCATGGCCATCCCCTCTGAGGGGTGATTTCTCGCTTTCTGTCTCTCTCTTTCTGTCTGTCTGGCGAGTGCACACACCGTATAGCAAAAACCTCTTAAAAAAAAAAAAAAAGGTGGTGTGGTGGGTAAAGTGCTAGAGTCCCACATGGCAACTATGGTTTCAGTCCTTAGCCTGGCAGCTTGAAAATCAAGCCAGGCATGTATGGATGCATGCCCCCAGATCCTAGGAGAATGGAGAAGAAGGGACTGCAGTGAGGACAACCCTCCTGTGGGGTGATTTACCACTTTCTCTACTATGAGTACAAGCATCCTATGGCAAAAACCTAAAAACAAAACAAAACAAAAACCAAAGAAACAAAAAAAGCAAAGAGTCCCTTGAAAATGAAATACAAAAAAATAAAAATAGAAGCAGCTACTGGGTACTTATTACACATCAGGACATTACATCAGTACTTTAATAGTACCTAATTAACCAATAACCCAATATTCCCTACATTGTGGTATCACCCGAGTTAGCCAAGTTTCCAGTCTGATTTCTAGAACAAATGCCCTTTTCCAGCCTCCCTACAAGTTCATTTTCTTACTGCTCTAAGTGGTTAATGTCTAAGTTGTTAAAGCTGAGACCTTTTTTTTTTTTTTTGGAGAGATTTTTGCTATAGGGTGTGTGCACTTGCTGGAGGGACAAAGTGAGAAATCATCTCTCAGGGTGATGGCCACACGCAATCCCTTTTCCTTCATTATCCTCTCAGGATCTTGAACATGCATGCACACTCTGAGTGTGTCACAGGGTCTGGGACTCAAACCGTAGTAGATTACATGGGAGTCCAGTGATATAACCATTACACCATCTGCTGGTCCCCAGGAACCTTTCCTTTTTAAGAACAAGCTGGCTCATTTTCAGTGACAGAGAGAACGGGACAGACATACCCCTTATCTCCTGAGAAAGAGTCATAGCCAACATAGCAGTAAAAGGATGCATTCCTTTTATGGTTGGTAACTTTTTCTTTTTTTTTTTTGAGAGGTTTTGCTATAGGTGTGCGCTCGCCAGAAAGACAGAGAGAGACAAAGAGACAGAAAGTGACAAATCTCCCCCTAGGGGGGATGGCCATGCCACAATCCCTTCTCTTTCATTCTCCTCTCGGGATCTTGGGCACGCATGCACACGTGTCTGGCATGAGTTTAAGCCACCGGGTCTGGGACTCGAACCGCAGTCAACTACATGGGAGGCCAGCAACGTGGCCATTACACCATCTGCTGGCCCCTGTAACTAAACTTTTTACTCTAGACTGGCTTTCCTTCTTCACCAAGCATTTTTGACATTTGCATAAGCAACATAATGAGGCTACGTTTAGAACATATTTAAAACATTCCCAAATAGGGCTGGCTCGTGGCCTAGTGGTTAGGGAGCTAGATTCCCATGTGGTCAACTGTGGTTTGAATCCCAGCCATGGGGGCTTGAACACACACTGGGTGACTGTATGCCCATGTCCCAAATCCCAATAGGATGGAGAAATAGAGAAGGTTATGTAGAATGATCACACCCCATTGTGGGGGGCTTTCTTTCTCCCACTTTTATCTCTCTCTGGCAAGCCCATGCACTCTCTGGCAATTAAAATTAAACAAACAGAATCCCCAAACAAAAGTTATGATTCCTTTCCTGTAACATTCAAGAGCCGACCTGTAATGATGTCTTCCTTTTGTTCTAGACAGGGTTATTAATGCTTTGAGTGATAATAAAATTGGGTAGCATTGAACTCTTACTTTTACTAGACCAATACACAAAAGGAGCAGTCTGGAAAAGAAGTAACCCCGGTGTTGGACAAGCAGATGGTGTGGTGGTTAAGGTGTTGGATTCCACATGGCCACTTGCATGATTCAAGTCGTGGACCTGGTGGCTTGAGAAACAAGCTGGGCACATATGCAGGTGTGCCCAAAATCCTGAGAGGAGAATGGAGAAGGGATTGCAGTGTAGCTATCACAACTGGGGGATGTTTTCTCACCTCCCCTCTCTCTAGGGAGAGCATACACCCTATAGCAAGGGAAAAAAACAAAAACAAAAACCTAATAAAAAAAGAAATCCCTGTGTGCTGAAGAATTTTATTTTCTTTGTAGGCTACATCAATTCTGACATTTCATTGTGCTGGACAAAAAAAAAAAATGTCTACAAAAGGAGGAGAAACTTATTAACCTGTATAGCAACATCTGCTTTCTTTCTTTAAAAATTTTTAAAATGTTGATTCATGCCAGCAAGTACATGTGTGTGAGAAAGAGACAAAGAGAACTTGCAACAGGATCTTGTCATGTTGCAATCCCCTGCCCCCAGCCCTCCAGCTTCTCACAATCTTGGTCCCATGCACATGCACCCTGTGGGCTTCAAGTTGACAGTACTGAGGATCCAAACCCACAGTCAGCCAGGCAGCTTACAGCGCTGCAGTTCAGTATGCTCTAAGCTGTGCTAGCATCTGCTTTCTAAAGTGAGCAAGAGACAGTACTAACAGTCTAGGGTCTGACAAGCCTTATTGTATCACAGATTCTGTTCATCTCCTTATTGAGGTCATTTCATTGTTGGAACAGCCTAGCACTAATAGATTCTCTCACCAGTCCCCTTTGACATAGTCCCCTCAAAACTCACACAGTGGCCAGCTCACTCAGGGCCTCCTGATAGCGCAGGTACTCGCTCTGGCCGAAGACCTTGGGAAGAAAAAATAAAAGAGTGAGGATCACTCAGTATGGGGCATTCCCTTCATTCTTTCAAGCAGAAAGGGCCATTCAGCTTACCCCTGTTCCATAGCGGGCTGTCTCATAGCCATCCAGCAGGGTATCGATAAGGGCCTTGCGCACACCCTTGAAAGGAGTACTAGTGTTTCGCAGATCTAGCAGGTAGGAGCGGAAATTCTTGCCCATTAAGGAACGAGGATGCCGGCCTTCAGCATGAAATGGGATCTCTAGGGAGATAATAGCACAATGATACCCCTCCTCCCATTCTTCAGTCTTTTTAGTTCATTTCTCAAACTTAAAAAACAGGTCTAGTAAAACAAGTGAGTAGAGATGGAGTAAAATTCTTACAGAATTCAGAAGAATGAAGGTATGAAAGTTGTGCTCAAGTAAAGGCAAGACAGCTGGAAGCTATACCAATTATCAACGACAGTGCCATCATTCTACTTACCCAGCTAACTTTAAGATATAAACCAGGGACCAGCAGATGGCAGAATGGTTACATTGCTAGACTCCCACATAGTTGACCATGGTTGGAGTCCTGGACCCGGCAGCTTAAAACTCTTGCCAGGTACATGTGTATGCATGCCCAAGATCCCAAGGGGAGAATAGAGGAAAAGGGACTGCGATGTGGCCATCCCTGAGGGAGGGGGTGATTTCTTGTTTTCTGTCTCTCTGGCAAGCACACGTGGCCTATAGGGAAAAAAAACTCTCAAAGGAAAAAAAAAGATATAAACTATTTTGGTAGAGATAGAGCATGTATCACAAGTAGTTTTAGAATGAAATAAATTCAAGAACCACATAGCTTTCTAAAAAATTTTCCAGAAGATGTGTGTGCTCACTAGAAAGAAAAAAGAGAGAGAAAAAGGGAAAACAAGAAACCACCCTCCCCCATAGGACACGGTCACATTGTAATTCCTTCTCCTTTGGGGATCTTAAATACGCATGCACATGTGCTTGGTGTGTCTCTCAAGCTGCTGGGTCCAGAACTTGAACAGTGCAGTCGCCCATGTGGGACCCAGCTGCCGTTATGCCATGTGCTGGCCCAGAACCACCTACCTTGAAATTAAGTTAAAGAGCAGACGTCACTGCCTTTGGTGGAAAAGCAAGCACATTACCACCATGCAATGCCTGAAACTAAAGGCTTCAAGAGAAACACCTTAAAACAAAAATAAAAAACTGAAGAGCCAGCAGGTAGCATGGTGGTTAAGGGCACTGGACTTCCACATGGCCAACCATGGTTCAAATCCCGGACTTGGTAGCTTCATTTCTCACTTTCCCTCTCTTTCTCTGATCGAGTTGGAAAATAATACAGTAAGTTAAAATAAAAAATAATTAAAAAAAAAAAATCTTAGACCTTTTAGAGCAGAAATAATGTGCCTACATCATTTCCTTTGGCGAAGGAGTAACTCAGGACTCTTAAAACTCTAGAGAATTCCTACCAGCCGGAGATGTGCAGAAAGAACAAATCCTAACCTGTAAGTGGTTTCATTACTTTGTTCTCTAGGTGAACTTGCAGGATCCTAGAACAGACTCTGTTGTGTAACCCTTACCAGAGGCACGGATGGCATCCAGAGCTTTCATTCTGTACAGATAGTTGTAGCAACCTGTTAAAAAAAAAAAGATTGGTTTGAGGAATAATCCTTGAGATTCCCCAAACTTCAGTAAGCTCATAAACTATCTCCTTGCACCTAGTGTATATTAGCTAATTGATGAGGACAGAAGTTTTGCCAGCAGCCGTTGACAACTCTGAGAGCAAAAGAATTCTATACTTGCAGGACTCCTCATTAAAGCATCCTTCAAGAGTTTGCACATACTCTGATTTCCCTGGGTTTCCAGCTGTAGTAGTCTGGCATCATCATCTGCAAGGAGCTGGGGTTCATATTTGATATCCTGAACCCTGGATAGTCGAATATCAATCTCTTCTTTCAGGTCCTGTTGATAGAGAGAAAAGAATACATAACCATTTACTGTGCACTCCAACTTCCATCAGTCTGAAAATGGGTCAAAGCAAATGAACAGACAACAGAAGTAGAGGAAATACTAGTGCGTCTAATGAAATTGCCAGATAAAATGCCACAATTTAGGAAAAGAATGAATTATCAGGTGCTCTAATACCCTCTCTAAACCATGTATCTCGAAGCTGGATCTTTTGTGTCAGAGAGTTTATGTAAGAGAGAGGAGAGAGGAAAGAGGACGGGGAGAGAGAGAGATCATGCTACAATACCTTTCCTCCATTTTTGAGAAAGACAGAAAGAGGGAGAGATATCATGCTGCAATCCCTTTCCTCCATTTTTGAGAGAGAGGTATCATGCTGCAGTCCCTTGCCTCTATTTTTGCATCCTGTCAGGATTTGTGGGTATGCACACACACACCTGATATGTTTTTGAGTATTTTTGTAATTATAGGGCGCGTGCACTTGCCAGAGAGACAGAAAGTAAGAAGTCGCCCACCAGAGGGATGGCCAATCTGCAATTCCTTCTCTTTCATTATCCTCTTGGTATTTTGGGCACACACGCACATGTTCCCAACTCAAGTTTCAAGCCACTGGGTCCAGGACTTGAACTACTGTCAATCACGTGGGAGTCCAGTGCCTAAATACTATGCCTCTTGCTGCCCCTTTCCTATTTGTTGTTGTTGTTATTGGGCATGTATACTCACAAGAGAGACGGAAAGCGAGAAATCACCTCCTCTCCCCCCGTGGGGTGCTCATTTCACAATCCCTTCTCCTCTATTTTCCTCTCGGGATCTTGGGCACGCATGCACATGTGCCAGGCGTGAGTTTAAGCCACAGGGTCTGGGACTCGAACTGTGGTCAACTACATGGGAGTCCAGCAACATAGCCATTAAGCCAACTGCTGGTCCCTAAAGAATGATTTTTTATTTTTAATTTATTTTATTTTTAATTTTGACCAGTTGGACAGAGAAAGAGAGAGAGAGAAAGTGAGAAAGCAAGCTGCCAGGTCCAAGACTTGAACTGCAGTCAGCCATGTTGGAGTTCAGTGCCCTTAACCAGACCACCACCTGCCAGCCCCAAACTTTAATTAATTAATTAATTAATTTTTAATTTGAGCAGAGAGGGACAGAGTGACACAGAGAGGGAAAGTGAGAAAGCAAGAGTCCAGGTTCAGGACTTGAATTGCGTTTGGCCATGTGGGAGTCCAGCCCCCTTAACCACCACTTCACCTGCTGGCCCTAATATTTTTTATTTTTAAGAGAGTCCCTTTTCCTCCATTCTCCTCTCAGGATTTTGGGCATGCACACACACATGCACCTGATGGGAGTTTCAAGCCTTCAGGTCCGGGACTTGAACTGTGGTGAACCATGTGGGAGTCCAGCAACATAACCATTTATGCCATCTGCTGATCTCAGGAAATAAAATTTTTAACTTTTCAAAAACTTCTGTTGAGAAATATATACTACATAGACTACATATTATATACACACATACTTGTGCATGTGCATTTAATTATAAATATCACTAAGAACACCTCTAGCTGATATTCTGCTTATGACAATGAAACATAACCAATGACTTTGAAGTCCTTTGTTTCCATCTCTGATTAAGCACCCTCTTGCTCAAACCCTAATCTGTTAAATAGCTCTTTTCCTCTTACTGTTTTATCATGTCACTCTAAATAAGGTATTTAGCTTTGCCTGGTTTTTGACTTTATACAAAAGGAAAATTACTTTCTGCAATCTGTAAAAACACTGAAAAAATTACTTGTTCTTATTTTCAATTTGCTATAGGGCACATGCATGCGAGAGAGAGAGAAAGCCATCAGTCTGGGACTCAAACTGTGGTAGACTATGCGGAATGGATTCCAGCACCCTAACTACCATGCCACTTTCTGGCCCCTAAAATTCATGATATAGCACTTAAGTAAAAAGCAATGTTAGGGTCCAGTAGACGGCATAATGGTTATGCTGCTGGACTCCCACAGTCAAGAGCAGTTTGAGTCCTGGACCTGGTGCCTTAAATTCACGTCAGGTGTATGTGCACGTGTGCCAGTGACCACAGAGAGGGTGATTTCTCACTTTCTGTCTCTCTGGTGAGCACATGTATCCTATAGCAAAAATCTCTCTAAAAAAAAGGGGAGGGGGGGACCAGCAGTTAGTGTAATGGCTATGTCGCTGGACTCCCACATAGTAGACCGCGGTTCACGTCCTGGACCTGGTTGCTTAAAACTCACGCCGGGCGCATGTGCGTGCGTGCCCAAGATCCCGAGAGGAGAATGGAGGAGAAAGGATTGCGGCATGGCCATCCCTCCTGGGGGCGATTTCTCGCTTTCTGTCTCTCTGTCTCTCTCTGTCTGGCGAGCACATGTGCTCTATAGCAAAAACTTCTTAAAAAAAAAAAGAAAGAAAGAAAGAAAGAAAGAAAGAAAGAAGAAGAAAAGAAACTTCCATAGACTTCTGTCAAGATGGGAACCCCTTATTCTCTAGCCATCCCTAGGATTCTGGGCATACAAGCGTCAGTGCATTTCAGGCCAAATGGGCTGGAGACTCAGGTTGTAGCTGGCATGTAGCTTCTAGCTTCAAAGTGCAATACTCTACTGAGGGAGCTGGCAGGTGGTGCAATGGTTAAGGGCACTAAACTCCCACATGGCCAACTACAGTTCGAGTCCCAGACCTGGTGGCTTGCTTT
>NW_006160181.1:167669-172181 GCF_000334495.1 Tupaia belangeri chinensis | reverse complement strand
TTTTCCTCTCGGGATCTTGGGCACGCATGCACATGTGCCAGGCGTGAGTTTAAGCCACAGGGTCTGGGACTCGAACTGTGGTCAACTACATGGGAGTCCAGCAACATAGCCATTAAGCCAACTGCTGGTCCCTAAAGAATGATTTTTTATTTTTAATTTATTTTATTTTTAATTTTGACCAGTTGGACAGAGAAAGAGAGAGAGAGAAAGTGAGAAAGCAAGCTGCCAGGTCCAAGACTTGAACTGCAGTCAGCCATGTTGGAGTTCAGTGCCCTTAACCAGACCACCACCTGCCAGCCCCAAACTTTAATTAATTAATTAATTAATTTTTAATTTGAGCAGAGAGGGACAGAGTGACACAGAGAGGGAAAGTGAGAAAGCAAGAGTCCAGGTTCAGGACTTGAATTGCGTTTGGCCATGTGGGAGTCCAGCCCCCTTAACCACCACTTCACCTGCTGGCCCTAATATTTTTTATTTTTAAGAGAGTCCCTTTTCCTCCATTCTCCTCTCAGGATTTTGGGCATGCACACACACATGCACCTGATGGGAGTTTCAAGCCTTCAGGTCCGGGACTTGAACTGTGGTGAACCATGTGGGAGTCCAGCAACATAACCATTTATGCCATCTGCTGATCTCAGGAAATAAAATTTTTAACTTTTCAAAAACTTCTGTTGAGAAATATATACTACATAGACTACATATTATATACACACATACTTGTGCATGTGCATTTAATTATAAATATCACTAAGAACACCTCTAGCTGATATTCTGCTTATGACAATGAAACATAACCAATGACTTTGAAGTCCTTTGTTTCCATCTCTGATTAAGCACCCTCTTGCTCAAACCCTAATCTGTTAAATAGCTCTTTTCCTCTTACTGTTTTATCATGTCACTCTAAATAAGGTATTTAGCTTTGCCTGGTTTTTGACTTTATACAAAAGGAAAATTACTTTCTGCAATCTGTAAAAACACTGAAAAAATTACTTGTTCTTATTTTCAATTTGCTATAGGGCACATGCATGCGAGAGAGAGAGAAAGCCATCAGTCTGGGACTCAAACTGTGGTAGACTATGCGGAATGGATTCCAGCACCCTAACTACCATGCCACTTTCTGGCCCCTAAAATTCATGATATAGCACTTAAGTAAAAAGCAATGTTAGGGTCCAGTAGACGGCATAATGGTTATGCTGCTGGACTCCCACAGTCAAGAGCAGTTTGAGTCCTGGACCTGGTGCCTTAAATTCACGTCAGGTGTATGTGCACGTGTGCCAGTGACCACAGAGAGGGTGATTTCTCACTTTCTGTCTCTCTGGTGAGCACATGTATCCTATAGCAAAAATCTCTCTAAAAAAAAGGGGAGGGGGGGACCAGCAGTTAGTGTAATGGCTATGTCGCTGGACTCCCACATAGTAGACCGCGGTTCACGTCCTGGACCTGGTTGCTTAAAACTCACGCCGGGCGCATGTGCGTGCGTGCCCAAGATCCCGAGAGGAGAATGGAGGAGAAAGGATTGCGGCATGGCCATCCCTCCTGGGGGCGATTTCTCGCTTTCTGTCTCTCTGTCTCTCTCTGTCTGGCGAGCACATGTGCTCTATAGCAAAAACTTCTTAAAAAAAAAAAGAAAGAAAGAAAGAAAGAAAGAAAGAAAGAAGAAGAAAAGAAACTTCCATAGACTTCTGTCAAGATGGGAACCCCTTATTCTCTAGCCATCCCTAGGATTCTGGGCATACAAGCGTCAGTGCATTTCAGGCCAAATGGGCTGGAGACTCAGGTTGTAGCTGGCATGTAGCTTCTAGCTTCAAAGTGCAATACTCTACTGAGGGAGCTGGCAGGTGGTGCAATGGTTAAGGGCACTAAACTCCCACATGGCCAACTACAGTTCGAGTCCCAGACCTGGTGGCTTGCTTTCTCACCTTCCATCTCTCTCTCTCGTCTTTCACTCTGTCTCTATCTGGTCAAATAGAAATAAAAATAAATAAAATTAAGTAAAATAATTTTTTTTTCGAGATGTTCTTGCTATAGGGTGCGTGCGCTCACCAGAAAGAAAAGACAGAGACAGAGAAACAGAAAGCAAGAAATCACCCTCCAGGGGAATAGCCATGCTGCAATCCCTTCTCCTCCATTCTCCTCTTGGGATCTTGGGCACACACGCACATGTGCCTGGCATGAGTTTTAAGCCACTGGGTCTGGGACTTGAACCACAGTAGACTACACTGGAGTCCAGCGACATAGCCATTATGCCAACTGCTGGTCCTGGGGAACCTACTTTAACATAGGTAATAAGTATTCTTCTGGGAAGGGAAGTAACATTTAAGCTAAGAGCTCCAGAATGGATGAGCTAATCAAATCAAGACCATTCTAGGTCACAGTAATTTTGTGCAAAACTCAGCCCATGGAGTTGGATCCCAGTGATGGGGGGATGACCATACAAAAGGATATTGGTAAGAGAAGTGGGAGCCTTTTATTGAAAGTGAAAGATCGAAGACATAGGATGGGGTGGCAATATGGTACTAAGAGTTCTGATAGAAACAATGATAGGTTAGAGACTTCTACTAGAAATATAAGTAGAAATATCACATAGGCAGTTGGATATATAACTACAGAATTCAGTTAAGAAATTTGGAATAGACCAAAAATTCATCTGTAAATACGTAAAGCCAAGGAAAGCAAACACAGACTTTGTACAGACCAAGTATGGGCCAGGAGATAGTACAGAGCTACTACATGGGAAACGTTGGAGTTTGCATTCCAGGACCTCCCTGAGTCTGACTCCCTGAGAATAGGGGTGGCTTACTGCATGAAGACCTTGTTGGGAGTGCCTCTCTCTCATAGAAAAAATAAGTTAAAAAAAAACCAAAAAACTAAAAACTCAGGGAGAAAGAATTATAAAAAGTAGAAGGAAAAAAACTCTCCTAGATAAAAGTAAAAGACCACTGCTTCTCCTGTACTATAATAGTGACTTTCTTTTCTTGGATTTGTATGCAATAAGAAAGTTGGAACTAGATGATTTATGGGACTCATAAGTCTAAAGTTCTGAAAAAGGCATCCTTCTCACTGTAGGAGCTAACTGTACCTACCCCAACCCCATCCTAAAAGAACACAAATAACACTGGGTAATTTCAGACAAAATAGAAAACATCTCAGGGTATAGTTGGGGACTTTAATCCAAGCCCTCCATTCTCCAGGTGTGAAAACTGAAGTTCCTAGGTCAGATACATTCTGTGCCACAGCAGCGCACAGATGATCTGCCAAGTTCCAAGGTGTACTCGACTATTACTGCTCAACTTATTAAGGCAAATAAAATACCAGGGTAACTGGCCAGAGAAACACAGGAATTTGTCATTTCTAAAGGAAGTGGAAATCTCATCCTTGTCCTTAAAGATCTGGAGAACCAAGTTTATGTAGTACGTACCCTAAGGACCTACCTTGGGGGCATTGTGTCCCACAGGGACGTGAGGTCCCCTTCTAGATTTCATTGCAAAGCGCATGATTTGCCTCTTCACAAAAATAAATAGCAGTACAAACACCTGTACAAAAAAATATGACAAAGAATCTTTAATAAAAACATAGTGTTTAAAAAAAGCATGCCTTCACTTTAATCCTCAGATTCGGGCTCTCGGGAATGCTTGAGGTAAAACTTGGGGGCAGGTAAGCATCTTTAAAGGCCATCAAGGACGAGCGGAGGACCCAGGAGAGCCAGTGTCAGGAAGCGTAGGGTCTGTGCCCTAGGGTTCAGAGGGAGGGTTCTCAGCCAGGGGCGGGTCGGTCTGGGTCTGTGACTTAAGTTCCCAGGTACTCCTGGGACAGGTGTCAAAGCCCATAAAAAGCACAGGTGAGTGGGTGGAGAACGAAGACAGGGAACAGCTCGAAACAAGGGTCTCTACAGGGTCGGACGAACAGCGGAAATGGGATGGGGATCTCCTCACCAGGCTCCCGTAGGCCATCACCAGCACGACATTCACCCCAGACAGCCAGTTACTGCCGGACGCCATGGCCTCCCTACCGCGCGCAGAACTGCTTGGGTTTATCTCGCTGCCCTGCCTCGTCGGCCCAGACTCCGCCGAAGCAACGGCGCCAGGGTTCCCTGGAGCTCCCCGGCCATTTCCTTACGAGGGAAGAACAAGCCAGACCCGGCCCCAAAACATGGCGGATGGGGGTGCAGGGAAAGGAGAACGACGTCTTCCCACTTCCCCTCGACACGTGACTCGGGCAGGCAATGGCACCCGCCAGCGGCGAGTGCGGAGAAGCAGAACTACGCTAGTAAGAGGAAGCGGCGGCCATCCGTGCGTCACGTGGTGGAGGCGGGGCCGCCCTGAAGGAGGCGGGGCGGACGCACGGAGGCGGCGTGAGGTGTCTCGTGGCGGGGCGGCGCGCGCACGCTTGCGTGCGCGTCCCTCTTCGCGTCACGTGCCAAGGGACGCAGGAAGGCAAGTGGGAGGGGGAAGGCGCGAGAGCGAGCGCGAGAGGGAAAAGGAGGGAGGGGGTGGGGAGGAGGGAAGCTTATAT
>NW_006160181.1:153876-167386 GCF_000334495.1 Tupaia belangeri chinensis | reverse complement strand
GGGGGGGGCCATGCGGCTAGAGCTTGAGGTGGGGGGGAGTGCAAGAAAGAGCGCGAGCGGGCGAGGCCTGGGCCCTGCTTGAGGTAGGGCCTTCTCTGCCCTGCCTGGTGCCTGTGGAGAAGGAGGGCCTCCTCCCTTTCCAACCCTCTGCGGGCCTCTTCGGATCCGGATCCGGCCTGGTTTGGGGGTGGCGGAGCTGGGGGGAGGGAGAGTGATGGGGTGGAGCTGCCCCAAACTCCCCCATGTGGCCCTCAGTTTGGAGTGCGGAGTATTCATTTGTTCCGGGTGGGAGGTAGGGAGACGATTGGCCCCGTGGGCTCCCGATGTGGCGCTGAGAGGGGTGAGCCTCCCATCCTCCACGCGTGGGTTTGCGTCCCTTCTCCGTTTCCAGCCTCTTTGTCAGCTCCTCTTATTACCCTCCCTTTTTTTCAAACCGACCCAGCTCTTGGGATATATTTTTACTGCTGTCTTTAGCTTGCTGTTGTATGTACTGTAGTTTTGGGTACCCAAAACAATTGTGATGTTATTTGGGAAGCTAGACATGGAGGCCCCCCGGAAGGGTTTATTATGCCTGAGACGTCACTAGAGCACGGGGGTATTTGTTCACTCTTCTCATAATGGGACAGAAATTCCAAATTTCTTTAGACCCTTCACCTTGTGGAAAGCCCCTAAATTGCTTTGCAGACTGATGTCACAAACAGGAGACTGGCTCCTTTTCCTCCATTCTTGAAGTGTAGCCACCTCTGGTGTAGGATGTTGTGGAAAGAAAACACCACAGTAACAGGCGTTTTTATCGTTATTGTTAAGGTTTTCGTCTTTGACTCTCCCTGATTATCAAATGGAGAAGTACTTTTTTTTTTTTTTTTTTTTTTTAGTTATGAGAAAAAGGAGGCCCAGTCGCGTAGTCTGTGCCGGATGTAGTTGCTTGGGACACGGAGGCCACAGGGAGGGCTGGATTTAGTCCCTGGTTGGGGAAGTATTTTTTTTTTTTTTTTTTTTTTTGGTCTCCTTTTCTCTTTTCCATCTCTACCACAGCTGCTTTGGGATTATCCGATAAGACTTGCTGGAAGGTGATGATGGTAACAACTGTCATAACCAGAGAATAAAAAATATTTTGGTTGTGTATCAGTTGGTAAACCTCCTGTGAGATCCCATACTGTTGTCCTTAAAGATTACACTATCCCAATGACTGTTTTCCTTATGAGTGGGAAATGTTGCTGGCATATGAACTAGTGGAGAGGGGCATAAAAATGAACTGTTTCTTTTTTTATTTTTGAAGCCCCTCCTTGTTAAATGGGTCCTAACTGGGGAGTACTCTTATGGGATAAAGGTGGTGGGGAGGGCTATAGGGGTCATGCCAACAAAGCATCTAGGGAAATTAGTTACTCTGTTAGACATGTAGAAAGTCTTCCCATTTCACTCCAGTTTGAGTTCCTGAATTGTTTCTCAAATTAGATTGTAAGCTCCCTGAGGGCAGCAACCAAGTCTGTTGTTTTTGTATCTCCTGAAGTATTGGACACATAGTAGATACTCAATAAATACTTGATATTAATTTTTTTCAGTAAAATTTCTCTGGCTATTTTTTTAAGTAGCTGGTTTTCAAAAAATAGTCAAGGGTACACTCCTTGTTGAAACCTATATTTGCTTCTGCACTTTTCCTTGGTCTCCGTACTTCTCACCCTACTTCCCTTGAATATTTTTGTTTTCTAAGAAACACACCTTCACTGTGACAACTCTGGTTATTTGTCTCTACTTGCTTCCAAAAGGCTACTAATACTGATTCTGTGCCCTCAAGTGATCCATCCCAGATTGCTTACTTTTGACCTGTTGCATAGTGTTGTTACTGCCTAGGTGGTAAAATTTTCTTAGTCACACATTTCAAAGCCCTTGTAAGAGGGAAATGAAAGTTAATAGCAAGAATGATCAGGAGGGTTTTCTTTTTCTTTCTCGATTAATTGTGTATCTTTCAGGATGACTTCTTAATATATTTACATTTGACTGGTATGGTATATGTAGTCATCTCTGATTAGTCATACAATTTATATCCTCACAAATTGATATTGTGAGTAGAGTAGACAGCTGTCAGTATTTGTAAAAGTTATAGGGGCTGGGTTGGAAATGACTACTCTGCATTAGAAAGTTCAGTTTTAAAAACATAGTTTTCCTCTAGTTATAACTTGATGTTTCCCCCCCTCTTGTAGATTTGAATCAAGGGATAGATCGTTGAACAACTGTTTTTGTGTTTTTTTGTTTGTAATTTAAATGTTGGAACCTGACTATAATGCCAACCTGGAAAATAGACTTCTGTATAGCAAATAATCTTGTACTACTGGCTTGAAATAGTTACAAAGGCTTTTGTGTGCACATGTGTGTAGAGGGAAGAGGTAATGGTTAAAAATTAGCCCGGAGGCAGCTTTAAAAAATGGTCTGTGGTGATAGAAAGTGTAGAGCTCTTAATTCATGACTACATTAAAAAAAAAAAAAAAAAAAGACCTGTGCAACCCGTTGACACAATTTTATGAAGAATTTATCCACAGAGATGTCAGCTTTTTCTGTGGCAGCCAACAAACAGGTGAAATTAACTTCCCTGGTTTTCTGGACAGTGTAGTATTACCCTGTATAAAGTTTCATTAATGAAGAGTTAAAATAGAGCAGAAAAGTATAAACTCGTCCTCCTTGAAAGAGAATAAAATGATCCAGAGTAACCTTATTTTGAGCACTCTGTAATGATGAATGTTTTCTTTGTTTACTAAACGCAGCAGCTGAGATTTCATTATAAAACGAAGTATGAATGAAGGAAACTTGAATTTATTAGAATGCTTGCTTATTACAAGTCTTACTAAAAAAACAGTATTCTGATTTGGGGAAGGTCCTGTGTGTTCTGTGTCACATTAAAAGACTCAACTAAGTCCTCTTGTCTTCATTAATGTCTCAAATTTAAAATGATTTTCTAGAAGCCTTGTCTCCAAATAAAATTTTATGCTAGATGCTTTTGGTTTGGGACAGATGTGGGATTCTCTGTACATTAAGGTGAGTGGTGGAGGATAATTGCAATTCTGCTTTCTTGCAAATGTGAGGAGACCAACAGAAGCAGCTGTAAAAGCAGTGTGTTTAAATTATTATCCAGGGAACTGAGATTCTGGACATAGTCACTGGGGCTATTACATGCCCTGTTGAAGGCTATGATTAAACAAAAAAATCCATAGCATCCTGAGAGAGGAAACAAGGGAGAAAGAGGCTAGACTTGATCTTGTCCTTTGCCTAGCAGTGGGGTCACACACAACTTCTGTAAAATGTTTGTAAGGTAGGTAAGGCAGTTCTCTCAAGTAGTTTTAAACAGTATTTTAAGTTATTGTTTTCCTGGAAGGTTTTTGTTTCCAAGCTTTACTGATTATCCTTCCTTCTATCAGAGACTTCATGTACTTTCACTTATATTGAAGTCTTTTCATTGTTAACATTGTTTTGCTTTCAGTGAAGATAGTTCAGCATCATGGAACCTGTTCATAGGGGACTAGTAACCAAGCTGGGCCTATGCCAGTAACTTCTTCTAAAAAGCCATCACTTATACATGCTTTATATATTAATTGTTACACAAAAGTGGATTACCAACTCCTTAAGGAATTTATCAAACCGTGTCTCAAAAACAGGCAATCTTGGTTTGTTCTTTTAAGAAATAAAAGTATGGTGATGAGGGTGTTAGTGAAAGAGAAACATTTCGTCTACGTTTACCTTCTAAACTTTTTTTTTTTAATCTTTCAGTATTCTACCTTGTAAATACTGTTATTTGTATATACTGTAAATGATGACGTCGGTGGGCACTAACCGAGCCCGGGGAAACTGGGAACAACCTCAAAACCAAAACCAGACACAGCACAAGCAGCGGCCACAGGTAAGGATCCCAAAGGAATATGAATCCATGGATAGCATTGCTGATTGATACTGGTTTTATGCAATATAACACTATCCTATACATTAGGCTATTGATTTAGATGCCTTACTCCTCTATTTGCAGTAGGATGCATACACTGGCCATAGAGAGACAGATAGAGAGGGAAAGTGAGAAATCACCCCCTGGGGGGATGGCCATGTCTCAATCCCTTCTCTACTCTCTAAAGATTTGGTGAGTCAGGATTCTCTCTCTCTTTTTTTTTAAGATTTATTTATCAAACTTTATTTATTTATTCATATATTTTTAATTTGATCAGAGAGAGACAAAGAGGAAGAGAGAAGGTGAGAAAGCAAGTCACCAGGTCTGAGACTCGAACTGTGGTTGGCCATGTGGGAATATCCAGCGCCTTAATCACACTGCCACCTGCTGGTCCCTGAGTCAAGACTCTCAACTGTTTAGTTAATGAAGTGGAATCCAGCTGCCCCAACCTCTGTGCTACCTGTTGACCCCAGCTTACTCTTGTTTTTTAGTCTTTGGCTCTTTTTTTATTTTGAACCTGATAATTGTTAATAACATGGTATGTTGCAGAATGCTTGCCTTTTTTGTTGTTTAATACTGCATTCTGAGGTTTAACACTCTGTTATGAGTTCTGTGCTTTGTATGTCTAAGATAGCATTTCCTGTCTCATCGAGGCTGCTTTAGCAGTACATTTTTCATTTCCTAGACCTTCCATCTTGATATTCCTCTAGTCCACCTTTGTTTTAACACCTTTGCTCTTGCACATTTTATCATTTGACCTCCTTTTCCCTAACTTTTTATTTTCCCCTTTGGTCTCACTGAGGCCTTACTTTCTTTTCCTTTTCCACGAGGAGCTGCCATCTTTACTCTCTTCCCTGAAAATTAAATGAGACACCCTAGAGCTATGCTCAGTTTTTTTTTTTAAGATTTATTTTATATAACTTCATTTATTTTTTTAATTTAACTTTATTTATTTATATTAATTTGACCAGAGAGGGTCAGAGCGAGTAAGAGAGAGAGAGAGAGTGAGAAAACAAGCCTACAAGTCTGGGACTTGAACTGCAGTTGGCCATGTGAAAGTCCAGCATCCTTAACCACCATACCATCTGCCCGCCCCAGCTATGTATATATTTCTTTTAATTTGATATCTGTTTTTATAATGAATTTGGCATTGATTGGTACCTGATATGAATGAATTGCTTATATATGGTTATGGTCAGATAAACCGAGTGTGTGAGACTAGAACTTTTCTTTAATGTATTTTTTTTCACATCTATTTCCAAGGGAATTTCTAGAAAAGTTTACTTATTCTCAGGTTAGTAAAATTCCTGATACCTTATTAGTATACACTAGATACTCAGAAAACATGCTGATTATATCCTCAGATTCATCCTTATGATATTTTTAGGCCTAGGATAAAGGGGGTGGCATTGGTGATTTTAGAAACAGAAAAAATATACATGATTTTGCAAATATATTAATGCGAATTAAGGGGCAGATGTTTCAAAGTAGTGCTATGATTTCAATATGAAAGCTTCTTTAACTATGAACATCAGTGAAAAAAACTCCCTGTTCTTTTGGGGATTGTAGAATGAAATAGTTACAACTTCTTCTTTTTGGTCATTTGTTGATTTAAGGCTCTAAAATGGTGCTTTATTACATGGTCATTTGTAACAAGGAAAAGGAATCTAGGAATCTGGGGTATTGAGGAGGGTAGAGATTGACTGCATAGATTTCCTCCTAGTTTTCTAAAGTGTTGCCCCTTGATTATAACTTACTGATCTCAATTCCTAGGCCACTGCGGAACAAATCCGACTTGCACAGATGATTTCGGACCATAATGATGCTGACTTTGAGGAGAAAGTAAAACAAGTGAGTGTACTGCTAATTTGCTTTAAGTTATGGATATAATTCTTATACCTTTATAAGAATTAAAGCGGGGGTGGCAGGTGGCATGGTGGTTAAGGGTGCTGGACTCCTACATAGCCAAACATAGTTCGAGTCCTGGACCTGGCAGCTTGCTCATGCACTTTCCATCTCTTGCTTTCTCTCAACTCTGTCCAACTCTGGTCAAATTAAAATAAATAAAATTAAATAAAATAATTAAAAAAAAGAATTAAAGTATAATGCGGGGAAACCAGCAAGTAGCATAATGGTTATGTCACTGGATTCCCATGTAGTCGACCGCAGTTCGAATCCCAGACCTGGTGACTTCAACTCACGCCAGACGCGTGTGCGTGCGTGCCCAAGATCCCAAGAGGAGAATGGAGGAGAAGGGATTGTGGCATGGCCATCCACCTTGGGAGGGTGATTTCTTGCTTTCTGTCTGTCTGTCTCTGTCTTTCCAGCGAGCGCACACGCCCTCTAGCAAAAACCTCTCCAAAAAGAGAAAAAAAAGTATAATTAGTGGGCTGGCAGGTGTATAGTGGTTAGATTGCTAAATTCCCACGTGGTTGATTGTGGTTCAAATCCTGGACCTGGTGGCTTGCTTTCCCATGTTCTCTCTCTCTCTCTGGTCAAATTAAAAAATAGAATTAATAAAAATAATTATTTTTTAAAAAGTATAATTAAATAACCTAAATGTCCACAGGATATTTGGTACTATAGATGTTGGAAGAGTTTTTACCTGAAATATAGGTTGGGCCAGTAAATAAGTGCTTTGATGTATTCTTTTGGATAGAAACCTTGTTCATAGATTTTTTACATTTTAAAAATTTTTTAGGTTTCTGTTATAGGGTGCGTGTGCTTGCTGGATTTTGGACGTGCACACATGCTTGCATGTATTCACATGCATCTGGAGTGATTTTTAAGCTTCCAGGTTTGCAACTTGACCTGTGGTCAGCCATGTGGAAGTCCGGCACCTTAACCATCATGTCACCTCAGGTTTTATCTTAAATTTTAACTCCTTATTTACTGAATGACTTTGCTGGTGATATTTTATAGCAATTTAAGCAGTTTGGGATCTAGAAAATGTGGAAATTCATGGTATGCTAAAATCTGGTTTCAGGGTTTGACTCTCTATTTGATGCTTAATTGTTTGATTTGTAAACTCTTCTGACCCCATTCCTAAACAATTGGTGTTAATGTTTTGCTTTTGGAGCTAGAATGCCAAAATAGTGTATATTTTGGTCTTTTTAAAAAGAAATGTTGCCAGAGGAAGAGAGAGAAGGTACTCATCAATGGGGTATGGTTATTCTTTTCCTTCTTCTCCATCTCTCTATCCTGTCAGGATTTTGGGCACACATGCACACAGATCCTACTTGGTTTTCAAGCCACCAGTACTGGCATTTGAACCATGTTCGACCAAGTGGGATCCATTTACTTTTTTTTTTTTTTGAGAGGTTTTTGCTATAGGGCCTGTGGGCTCGTCAGAAAGAGACAGACAGAAATCACCCCCCAGGGGGGATGGCCATTCCGCAATCCCTTCTCCTTCATTCTCCTCCTGGGATCTTGGGCACGCACACACACACGCCTGGCGTGACTTTTAAGCCACCAGTCTGGGAAGCAAACCGCGGTCAACTACATGGGAGTCCAGTGACATAGCCATTACGCTAACTGCTGATCCTGGGATCCAATTACTTTTTATTTTGGAGAGGTTTTTCGCTATAGGGCGCGTGCGCTCGCCAGACAGACAGAGAGAGACATAGAGACAGAAAGCGAGAAATCACCCCCCAGGGGAGATGGTCACGCCACAATCCCTTCTCCTCCATTCTCTCCTTGGGATCTTGGGCACGCATGCACACGCGCCCAGCATGAGTTTTAAGCCACCGGGTCCGGGACGCAAACTGCGGTCGACTACGTGGGAGTCCAGCGACATAGCCATTACGTTAACTGCTGGTTCCTCTGATCTTTCTCTTTCAGCTGATTGATATCACAGGCAAGAACCAGGATGAATGTGTGATTGCTTTGCATGACTGCAATGGAGATGTCAACAGAGCCATCAATGTTCTGCTGGAAGGAAACCCTGACACGGTAGAGTGCTAATAAAGTGTTCTGGAACATGGGTCCTGGATTGGGAGGCCTGTAATAGTTCTAAAACTAGCAAGTGGGTTACTCACCTTAAACTTAAATAAAGCAAAGTACCTTATTCTTTGAGTAGGGGACTTTCTTGGAGATTGTTTGCTGTGGGTTGCAAATACTTAAAATGACATATAATACATTCTTTCTGGAGATAAGTTATAGGAGAAAACAGGTGAAATCAGTCTCCTCTAATTTGCTCGGAATTAATTATTCATTCCAGGCTAGTGACTATTTTTCAAGGCTGGATCAGCCTGAATTTGAGGTGCTATTTGATAGCTTTGGTTACTGATCATGGAAGATTTCTGCTCACCTTTTTCATTGTTACTGAACTATTCAGTTCTGAATTCAGGACATCCCCGTCATTATCAGCTTGACATTGTACAACACCATTTCATTACCTGAACTTACTTATGCTGAGATAGCAGAGAAAGAAGCTTTACAGGGTAGGAGGTATTGTACAGGTCCTCTTGTCCTGGAATCCAAAAAGTTGTTTTCTCCTCTTCATATTTAATGAGAGTTCTGTTTCTGTGTTCCTCTGATCTTTTTACCAAATGGTAATTCTCAAGAACAGAGACATTAGGGATTAGCTGTTGGCATAATGGCTATGTCGCTGAGCTCCCTTGGGGTCAACCGTGGTTTGAGTCCCAGACCCAGTGGCTTAAAGTCAGGCTGGGTATGTGTGTGTGCATGCCCAAGATCCTGAGAGGAGAATGGAGGAGAAGGAATTGTGGTGTTGGTATCCCCTCGGGTTGGGGGAGTGATTTTCACTTTCTGTCTGTCTCCAAATGAAAAAAAAAAAAGAAAAGAACAGAGACATTGCTTTATTAACCTTTGGGATGTTCCTGCACTGTTTTACTAGAGAACTCTTTATTTTTTTTAAATGAGCAGTGTATCATTTTGAAATAATTTACTTGGCCTTATACTGTGGAATTTTGGTTGAAATAAATACAGAATTCATCCTGCTAGAGAAACAAACTTTCTGAAGCTATAGTGACATATCAAACTCAGTGTTGGAGGTTTCTTAATTTCTTTGAGAAAATGGGAAATAATGGAAAACTTTTAAAAATTGCTGAGTTTAATTTGTAGATTCCCCCCCAGTAGCATAGTTTTATTTTTTATTAAAGAATTTTTTATTTAATTCCATTTGTTATTATTACTTTTTAATTTGACCAGAGAGAGACCAGAGAAAGAGAAAGGGAAAGCGAGAAAGCAAGCCACCAGGTCCAGGACTTGAACTGTGGTCCACCATGTGAGAATCCAGCGCCTTTATCCACCACTCCACCTGCCGGTCCAAGTAGCGTAGTTTTAAATTAAGTTTTACTTTATAAATGTTATTTGAAATTTTACTTCCTGGACAACCAAGATAGAGTGCCATTGGTTCATTTTGTGTTTACTCCAGAATTAATGTCTCCAGATTTATTTTAGGGGGGGAGTAGATAGGACTAACTTTTTTAAAAGTTTGAAGTTTTTTTTCCACACAAGTCATGTTTTGTCTCACCTCCTGTCTACCACTACAAGTTTGACCTTTCACAGTATCAAAAAGGAAAATAAGCTGGAGAGTGTAATCTTTTGCCACAAATAAACCAGGTACCAGTGAAACTTGTGGGAAGCAAAATAAGTCTAAATAAGAGACCAGCAGGTTGCAGGGTAATTAAGATGCTGGACTCCCACATGCTGACTGCACTTTGAGTCCCGGACCTGGTGACTTGTTTTCTCACTTTCCCTCTCCGTGTCTGGTGAATTAATGATACATAAAAAAATCTTTAAAAGAAGGCTAAAAAAAATAAAATAAAATAAAAAAATAAAAGAAGGCTGAGGGTCCAGCAGGTGACGTGGTTAAGGGCACTGGACTCCCACATGACCAATCATGGTTCGAGTCCCGGACCTGGTACTTGCTTTCTCACTTTCTCTCTCTTGCTCGGTCCCTCTCTGGTCAAATAAAAACAAGTAAATAAATAAAGTTAAATAAAATAACTCTTTAAAAAAAAAAGGAAGAAGGCTGAATAATATTCCATTGTGTATATATACCACATTTTGTTCATCCATTTATCTCATCCAGATGGACACTTGGAATTGTATGGAATAAGTACAAAGCATAGGTGTACTTTATTCTTTAACCTCTTCAGCATGTGTTCCTTAAAGAAGGACACTCCTTAACATGACCATAATGCTAGTGTCTATCCTGAGAAAATTAGTAACAATTTTGTGTTATACCTGGACCATAGTCTTAAAACTCATTAATTGCTGAGTACCAGGCCCATGGTTGTTTTAAATGGTTAAGTTATAAGATAGTAAAAATGTGATAGTCTTGATGTTTGTCCTAGGAGTTTCATTTTTACAGATTTTCTGCAAAAATATGTGTAAATCAAGGTATGCCTGTTTTTTCTTTAATGTGAGAGAGAGGATATATTTTTTTTTTTTGAGAGGTTTTTGCTATAGGGCGCGTGCGCTTGCCAGACAGAGAGACAGAGAGACAGAAAGCAGGAAATCACCCCCCAGGGGGGATGGCCACACTGCAATCCCTTCTCCATTCTCCTCTCAGGATCTTGGGCACGCACGCACACGCGCCCGGCGTGAGTTTAAGCCACCGGGTCTGGGACTCGAACCGCGGTTGACTACGTGGGAGTCCAGCGGCATAGCCATTATGCTAACTGCTGGTCCCAAGAGAGGATATTTTTTGAGAGAGAGAGAGAGATTTTTTTGCTCTGTGGCACATGCACTTACTGGAGAGGTAGAAAGCGAGAAATCACCCCCTTGGGCGGATGGCCTCACCACAATCCCTTCTCCATTCTCTTGGGATTTTGGGCACATACACATATGTACCCAGTATGAATTTTAAGCCACTTGGGTACAGGACTCGCACCGTGGTCAACTGCGTGGGAGTCCAGCGACATAACCATTCTGCCATCTGCTAGTCCTGAGGGCACAGTATTTTTGATAGGGTCTTGCCATGCCTTGAGCCACCTGCCTAAGCTTCTCCAATTAGCTAGGATTACAGGTGCATGCCACCCCACCAGGTCTACTTTAGGGTGGTCTAAGAATCAAACACTGACCTCCCATGCAGATCCAGCCTTGTGCATTTGGCACCCTACTGCTTGCACTGCTGCAGCTTGGCTAAGGTATGCATGAATTGGAAATTTTAAATGTACAAAGCTTATTTTCCTGAGGAGTGAATGTTGAGAGTATTTAACTTATTTACTTATTTTATCTTTTTTTAAGAATCACTTATTTCTTGTAATTATTACTATTTTAAATTTGACCAGAGAGAGAAAGGGAAAGTGAGAAAGCAAGCTGCTAGGTCCGGGATTTGAACTGTGGTAGACCGTGTGGGAGTCTAGCACCTTAACCACTGCACCACCTGCTGGCCCTTAACTTATTTATTTTTTGAACAAATTTTTCCTCCTGCAATTTGGAACATACCATAGATACATATTCTGCTTTGGAGACGGTTAAATTGGATCATAACAATTTAGAAAATGTAGGAAGAACACAAACAAGTGAAACTGGGGTGGAAGGCTTTCCATAATCATCATGTCTCAGGGCATGAACTGTGGCTGCTGTTTTGTTATTTAAGTGAAGTTGCTTTTTGTTTGTGTGTATAGGTACGTAAGTGGGCAAAGTTGCTGTTTTTCCCAAAAGCTTATGACTTTTGATTAAAAATAATCCCAAGAGCCCAAATTACTCCTTTTGAATTTATATTAAATAGATAACTTTTAGAAACTTTCCATTTTCTTTTTTGCTTTATTTGATATGAATAAGACTAAAAATGTATGAGTTTCTTAAGCCAAAGGGCATTCATTTTTTTCAGTCTACGAAACACACTTGAAACATGCAAACAGAAGAATTAGGTCCTTTGGTTAATATACAAGGTGAACTGGATAGAGATCTTGGTGATCCTCATGGGAGTGAGCCCTACAATCCATTACCTCATAAACACCTCTATAAAAAGAACTTTAATTTTGACAGTGGTAGGTCTAAAATTTGGTTTTAGGTTCTATCTGTGTTCTCTATTTAAACAGAAATAAACTAATGGAAATGTCTTATATAAGGATGCTGAGAGAATGGCTAAGTCACCCAGTTGTTCCAACTTTTATTTTATTTTATTTTTTTAAGTTTTTGCTGTAGGGTGTGTGCACTTGCCAGAGAGAGAGAAAGTGAGAAATCACACCCAGACTGATGGTTACACTGCAGTCCTTTCTCCGGTCTCCTCTTGGGATTTGGAGCATGCATACAGATGCATCTGGCATGTTTTCCAAGCCACTGGGTCTGTAACTCGAATTATGAAGTCAGTCGTATAGAATCCAGCACCTTAACCTCCATGTGCCACCTGCTGGACCTGAGTTGTTCCAATTTTCATCTCTGGGACCCTGAACTATAGTCCAGATTGGACATGAGTGCTCTCCCCTCCTTTAGCATTCCTGGGAAATGGTCGGGAAGAAGAAGGGCATCTCAGGACAGAAGGATGGTGGCCAGACCGAATCCAATGAGGAAGGCAAAGAAAATCGAGACCGGGACAGAGACTACAGTCGGCGACGTGGTGGACCACCAAGACGGGGGAGAGGTGCCAGCCGTGGACGAGAGTGTATGCATGGGGCTTTATCAAAACCAGCTGTGGGTCAGTAATGTCTAGATTCCAGGGATATGGCAGGGTCCTGCTAGGCAGGACCCAGGAACCATTGTATTACCCTTTTTGCTTTTCTTGCCATCATCTGTTATGAGATCTTGACATCTCTTGCATGTAGACTTTTCTAACAACAGCCACCAATACCCTGTACTTACTGGTAAAATTATTTGACTTAACAGCTTTTCATTGTGACTTATCACCATTCCCCAAGTAACCCTTATGTCCCATCCTTATAGTTCATTTTTCTCCTTTTTGCTTTTTGTTGCCCCAGTACTATATTGCATACTGTTTATGCATTTGTTTACATCCTATTGACTGTGCTCTGGCCATCTGTGTTTTGCTTTGTTTGTATTTCAGTTCGGGGTCAGGAAAATGGATTGGATGGCACCAAAAGTGGAGGACCTTCTGGCAGAGGCACAGAAAGAGGCAGAAGGGGCCGTGGGCGAGGCAGAGGTGATCAGATTGGTGGTGGTGGTGGTGGGGAGATGGCTATGTGGAGCAGGTTACTCTTTTGTTAGGGATCTGCTTTATTTTAAAATAAAGTTGAGTCTGCTTACCTTATTTGTGAGGTGTCATGGATATACTGTCATCCTTTAGTATTGTGGGGGTTTGGTTCCAGTACCTGCTGTGAACACTAAAATCCAGGGATGCTCAAGTCCCTCATAATATGGCATGGTATTTCCATATAACTTATGCTCTCATGTACTTTAGGTTGTCTCTAGATTGCTTATAATACCTAGTACAATGTAAATGCTATGTAAATAGTTGTTAAACTATATTGCTTAGCAAATAATGGTTAAAAAAAGTCTATGTGATTTGCAAAGATATAACCATTAGAGTAGCCTGTAGCTACCAGATCCCACATGACTGATCACTATTAGAATTCTGGCTTCAGTGGCTTAAAAAACAAATTGCAGCGTGACCACATCTCTTTGGGGAGTGCCTTTTTCTTCTTTCCC
>NW_006160181.1:131505-153845 GCF_000334495.1 Tupaia belangeri chinensis | reverse complement strand
TGCACATGCCCTCTGGCAATTAAGGAAATAAAAAAAAGCAACTATTGAAGGGCTAATTTATATAGTTGTCCCCAACATGATCCAGGGTTGGTTGGATGAATATATGAGTATGGAATCCATAGATATGGAAGGCTGACTGTACTGGAGAGTCCTTTTCTTTATAATTTATTTTGCTTGTGTTACTATATTTGCTTGAGGACCTACTAGCTGTTTGAACAGCAAAAGAACTGACAACAGTAATGACTTTCCTACTCAGTTTTATCAAGTGATACGCTACATAGGACTGAGAAAGAGGCTCTAATAATACTAATCATTTACCATTCCAGAGCTGCCTCAGCTGGCAAAGTGGTTTTTATCAACTTCTAAAGTATTTCTCTTCTACTATTTCACTTTATTTTAGGAGGCTCTGGTAGGCGTGGAGGAAGGTTTTCTGCTCAAGGAATGGGGTACGTTTCTTTGGTCCAATGTTAAATCTGTAATTTTTTCCTTAACAATCATTATGGGTAGCCTTTACTAATATGTGATCAGAGTGATTTCTGCCTAAGAAAGGTGTATGGACTTAAGCTCATTTCTTAGGGATCTGCATTTACCACCTAGATGGTATGTGGGAGTTGGCCATGTGGGAGTCCAGCACCCTTAACCACTATGCCCTTAACCATTACTTCTGTCTTACAGCTTCATTTGAACTCGTATGCCTCCTTTTCTTAAAATGTTCTAGAGGGCAGGCTGGTGGTGTGGTGGTTAAGGTGACTGGATTCCACATGGTTGGCTTGTGTGGTTTGAGTCCCAGACCTGGTGGCTTAAGAAACATGCCAGGCTCTTGTATCTGCATACCCAAAACCCTAGATGAGAATACAGAAGGGATTATGGCATAGCCATCCCCCTTGGGCGGTGCTTTCTCATTTTCCTTTTCTGTCCGTTTCAGTCTCTCCAGGGAGCACACTCACCCTATGGCAAAATTACCAAAGCAAGCAAGGAAACAAATAGTGTCTTAGGTAGAAGTTAAGATTATACTATAAAATTTTGGGTAGACAGATGACATAGGATTGTACAATGGGACCATGATTTGAACTAGGAAGGAGACTGTCAAGATTTTGCTTGCCCTCTTTTTTGTTATTGTTGTTTTGTTTTTTAGAGGTTTTGCTATAGGGCGCGTGCGCTCAACGGAGAGACAGAGACAGAAAGGGAGAAATCACCCCCCAGAGGGGATGGCCACGCCGCAGTCCCTTCTCCTCCATTCTCCTCTCGGGATCCTGGGCATGCACACATACACGCCTGGCGTGGGTTTAAGCTACTGGGTCTGGTACTTAAAGCACGGTTGACTACATGAGAGTCAAGCGACATAGCCATTACACCAACTGCCGGTCCATGCTTGCCCTCTTTTGAGTTAATATTTGCTGAAGCTGCTTAGAGGTCAGAGACTCTTTAAAAAGTTTTGTTTTGTTTTTGTCTCCCCCCTCACCCAGAACCTTTAACCCAGCCGATTATGCAGAGCCAGCCAATACTGATGATAACTATGGTAATAGTAGCGGCAATACGTGGAACAACACTGGCCACTTTGAACCAGATGATGGGACGAGTGAGTGACTGTTCATTATTCATTTTTTGTCTCTGAATCCAAGGCAATACCTTTTTTGAGATTATAGTTATATTAAAAAGTATAGAATTAATGTTTGGGTACAAAGATAAAGTGAGAAAGGAATGTCAATTGAACTACTGTATAGAACTCTTTGTTTACTGTGTGCTCATGGGCATGTTATACATACTGTTTCACTTGTTCTTTATCACTACTTTGTGAAATAGGCAATTACTGTCACTGTCCAGGTGACAAAATTAAAACTGAAAGAAACGTTATGAATTTGTTAGTATTTGAGCTCAGAATTGTTTGACTCTAAAGCCTATGTTTTTTTCATCATGCCATGTGGCTACCAAAATCTCCAAGAGTATTTCCTAAAGTGTATGTTAGGGTAACTTTAGTTTTGCCTTTTGAAAAGATACTTAGAATTCGTTAATCAAGTTACTCCTTGTAGAGGTGAACAGGGCCCAGAGTCAGAGTTCACACTATTTATTCGTTTTCTGACGCTGGGACAGGAATATTCTTTTTTTCTTTTCGCCTTTAGGAAATTACAGTATGTGAGCAAAATGTAAATCTAGTCCTTCTAGCTCTTTGTTGAACAGCATTCTTGCTGTGGTGGTGTATTATGGGATTTGGGTAAGATTCTTTTTTTGTTAGATGACTTTGATGCCTGAATTTGGGTAGATGGGATGAACGTGTGAGGACATGGTGGGCTTGTGGAATACACCAAGATGTGTTTGAGAGTAAATACAAGTGGTTACTTTTTAAAAAAAATTTATTTAACTTTATTTATTTATTTTAGTTTGATCAGAAAGGGATAGAAAGAGAAAGAGTGAGGAAAAGTGAGAAAGCAAGTCTCCAGGTCCAGGACTCAAATCTCAGTCAGCCATGTAGGAATTCAGTGCCCTTAACCACCACGCCACCTGCTGACCTCAAGTGTGGTTTTAATAAGAGTGATGATATTTGAGCTCTAGAATGCTTCTTGAAAGGTAAACCTCTTTCTGGCTGAGCCAACACAAGAGATTCTGAGGCTTTTTCCCTCTTAATAAAGGGGGAATAAATTAATATTGGGCCTGAAATAGGCTCTTTGATTCCTTAGACATTTAAATTTCGCTTTGTCCCCTCAAGGATCAGAGATCTCTGTCTCTGGGCTATACGTCACAAATAGCTTCTCATGTACTGCCCACAAGATGGTATACCTAAGGTCCTGAAGGTTGGCTGCTTTCTGTTTAACAAGCTGCTACCTCATAAACTCATTTTTAATAATTCCCATGAGCAGAGGGTGAAATCGAGTTATGGTAACAAGTAGGTACTGACTGGTTATGAGATGTCTGCAAAGTGCAGTACATTAAAACAGAGGAGGACATTAGAGCTGTTTATTCATTTCTTGGTGGCTTTTTATAAGCAGTGCTAGGAGTTGGAATAACAAATGTTACTGTTTTTTGCATTGTAGTCTGTTGGGTATTTGGCATAAAAGGTGGTAGTAGTTAAGGGATTTGTTTTTAGTTGGAACAGAAAAGCAGTTTTGGGGTCCCAGCCCTTTAGCTTTAGTCTTCAATAGGATCTGGTTGGAAAAACAGGGAACGATGAAGTGTGTGTTTATTTCTGAGTAGAAGAGGGAGCAGATTTGGAAGGAAGAAATCAGAAATCTGATTTGTGGCTGAATGAAATTATTTGTAATGCTACTGTTACTTTGTTAGCATAGAAGCGTTAGGCATAACTTCATGCATTCCCATTGTTTTGGTGATATGAACATATCTTCGTTGCATGATCTTTTTGTATTGTCATGATAGCAAACTTCAAATTCCCTTTTTAATTTAAAAGTAAATTCAAACCTACCTTTTAAAATATCCACAGGTACAGTGGGAATTATGTATTGGGGGCAGATGTTTTTATTCACAAGCAAAATTTCACTGGTTGTTTTTTCTTTTCTTTTCTTTTTTGTTTCAGGACTTGATTTCATTGGGGTTGAGGGGTCAAATTATCCCCGAAAATTTGAGACTGCTCCTGGTATGATACATCCAGGCGCCTAATTGCCCCGGATATTTTTATAGATTTTTATGAACTAAAATATCTGTGGATATGTCATTTTTTTTCTGTCTTTCTGCTTTTTCTCTTCCTGCCTTTTTCTCTCACTTTCTGTGCCCACTTTTCCTTTAAAAATTTGTTAATTTAATGAATATTTAACATTTACATTGACTGACATTTCTCCTGATGGAATAGAAGCCCTAATGTGTTGTTCATCCCATTTCTGTCTTACTGTCCTTTAATGCTTCTGCAATATAGTTCTCTTCCTTAGTCATGATCCATACATTTTATATAGTACCTATAAGGTACCAAGTAGTTATCCACATTTCTTTCCATCCCGTTGAGGTCACTAGAGTGGTGCAAAAAAGAATTCTTGCATTGAGAGCCTACATTAGGTAATCTTTCAGGTCATTTCTGACTCTAGAATCTTGTGTAAGTGCTAAGTCATCTTGGGTTCTGCTTAGCCAGGGTGGGACATAAAACAGGACAAAGAATGGTATCAGAGAGAGAGAGAGAGAGAGATGAATGAGGTTTGTAGCTTGTCTAGACTAGGATTGGATTTTAGATTGGTTTGGAGACCAGTGTCACTATTTGTGTGGTTTGGAATTTTCTTGGTGCAGTTTTAATGTTTACCTGGGCAAGTCATTATAGTGAATATATATTCCTCTAAAAAATAAGATTTTTTCTTTTTCATTTCTTTTTTAAGTTTATTTGTTCCATGAGCAAGAAAGACAAAGAGACATCACTTCCAATAGGATGTAGTCACCGTACTAAACTCCTGCCCCAGCCTAGATGGGCATATATGTTCCTAGTGTACACAGGGAGTTCTATAGATGTAAACCGGTAACCCTCCTGTTTGGGTTACCCTTGCAGAGCACTGTGTTTTATTATTGTGCCACTGACTCCCAGATTTTTCATTATTAAATGTTTAGACTCTGCCTGGTGGTGTAGTCAGTAGTAAACTAAACTGCAGGGTAGCCACATGGATAACCTTGGGTTTAGGTCTCCAAGTCAGCCTAAAAACAAGCTGGGCATTTGTGTGTGTACTCAGGATTCTAAAGAGCTGAGGGCTTGGGAAAAGTGGATCACGGCATGCTGAAGCCCTGTTGAGGGAGCATCTTTCTCTGCCTGTCCCTCGTGCATGTGCACGTGCTTTCTGTCTTAAATAAAAAACTAAAAACGTGTAGAAGAATTTCAGAAGGGTTTTGTTAGTGTTAAGAGTATTTCCTTTCAGTGACTGAAATGTCTGAATGCTAGACTTCCATTCTTTCATTTTTGTGAGATACTTTCTCTATTTGGAGAGAATGCTTTAAGAGCTATTTTTAATATAGGGCTAGCCAGTGGCATGGTGGTTGAGGTGGCTGGATCCCACATAACCAACTTAGTGGTTTGAGTCCTGGATCCTGTGGCTTGGAAAACCAGGAACGTGCATGTGTGCATGCATGCATGCCCACAATCCTGAGAAGAGAATGAAGGAGAAGAGATTGTGGTGTGGTCATCCCTGGGGGTGGGGATGATTTCTCACTCCCCACCTCCCTTTGTCTGTCTTTATCTCCAGCTAACACACATGCTCTGTAACAAAAACTAAAACTAAAATAAAATAAATAAATTATTCAATATATACTGTTCTAGAGAAGAAATGAAAGAATCTTGTCCTTTCTACATAGGAGTTCTTGCTTTTCTTTGCTATAGGGCTCATGCACTTGCTTGTGGGAGAGGAGGTGGGCATGGAAAGTGAGAAAGCACACCCTAGAGGCAATAACCATGCCACAGTCATTGTCCTCCATTTCTTCTCTTGGGATTCAGGCACACATGCACATGTGCTTGGCACTAGCTTTGGTAGTCAAACTGCTCGGTCAGCCATGTGGAATCCAATCACTTTTTTTTTTTTTTAAGAGATTTTTGCTATAGGGCACATGAACTCTCTGGAGAGACATTAAGCAAGAAATCACCTCCCAAGCCTGATGGCCACAACACAATCCCTTCTTCTCTCGGAATCTTAGGCATGCATGCCCTATGTGCCCTGTGTGAGTTTCAAACTACCAGGTTTGGAATTCAAACTGGGACTGGCCATGTGAGAGTCCAGTAACGTAACCACTATGCCATCTGGTGGCCCAAGGGATCTAATCACTTTAACAACCATGCCACCAGCTGCCCCAACAAGTTTTTCTTTCTTTCTTTCTTTCTTTTTTCCTTCCAGGTTTGCTTTAGGGCACATGTGCTCGCTGGAGAGAGAGTAAAAGAGAGGGAGAGAGAGAAATCACCCCCTAGGAGAGATGGCCATACCACAACCCCTTCTCTATTCTCCCCTCAAGATTTTGAGCACATACACCACACTGTGGTGTGTTTCTCAAGCCACTGGGTCCAGGGCTCTAATTGCCCAGTTGGCCATGTGGGATCTAGTTCCCTTTACAACTCTGTGCCACCTGCCGGCCCCAAGTTGTTGTTCTTCTTTATTTATTTTTATTTAATTTTGTTCATTCATTTATTTTATTTTGACCAGAGAGAAACACAGAGTTAGAGAGGAAAAAAACCAAACCACCAGGTCTAGGACTTAAACCATGGTCAGCCATGTGGGAACATCCAGCGCCTTAATCACCATGTTACCTGCTGGTTTCCCCAAGTTCTTATTATTTTTTAAAATAATTATTTAATTAATTGCATTTTAAATTTTTATTCATTTTAAATTTGTTATAGAGCATGGGTGTTCACCAGAGGCTGGGGGAATTGAGAAAGCAAGCCACCAGGTCTCGGACCTATACTGCAATTGACCACGTGGGAGTCTAGCGCCTTAACCACCAAGCCATTTGCTGGCCCCTTACTGTAGTCTTTTGAGTAAAGGAACAAATCCTAGTTCTCAATAGAAATTCTTACTCAAATTTCTCAAGGAAGGTCATTTCTAGGATATATGCATACATGAGATTTTTTAAAAATTTATTTATTTATTCATTTATTTTAATTTGACCAGAGAGAGAGAGAGACAGTGAGAAAGCAAGCCACCAGGTCTGGGACTCAAACCATGGTCAGCCATGTGGGAGTGTCCAGCACCTTAACCACCACCGCCACCTGCTGGTCCCCATACATGAAATTTTTATAAAAAGAAAGGAAATCTGGATGGTGATTTGATCGGTTATGTATCTCTTCTGTAGAAATTGTATCCCAACTTCAGTATTATCAATATGAGAAGAGTATGTAATTCTCAGTGTTTCATGACCTTGGCATGTTAGATTTCACGTTCTATATGAGTAGGATTAACCATCATATTTTATTTTTCAATCTTGTCTTCTGGGGAGAACAGTAAAAACAAACGGATCTATAAACTTGACTTCTACTCAGTATGCATTTTTTATTCAGCTCTTCTAGCAGATAGTTCTCACTGCCCTCAGTGTAGGTGTCAAACTGACCCTTCTTTGTTGCCTTTTTTCTGTCATGTAGCAACCACTTGTGTTCCACTGTCACTGCTGTCATGCCTCTTCAGATTGCCTGCATTTTGGTCTTACATCAGATACATAAATGTAGTTTGCATGTTCTGATTTAAATTGACTGCTGCCATTTCACTCAATTGACCACTAAATCAAGAGCTTGGGTTCTTAAAGATAGTGCTTGAAGCTTTGAGGGGTGTATGTATGTGTCTGTGTCTTATGTGTGCACTAGCGTGTGTGCTCTTTGGTTATAGCAACACAATAAAAACTGAAAGTAGCTGCGAAATAATAGTACTATTAAAACCCTGGCACTCTGAAGTATTTCTTTTTAACGAATCTTTTCCTACCTCTGAAACAAGAATTTCTTCTAAATTCTGGTCATATTTTGGCCACCAATAACCTAGCAATAAATACATGAATATACTGTTTTCTGCACATGCTTTATATTGACACTTAAAATTACCTCACTATTTTTCCTTGATTCCCAGGTGCTTGGAGGACTGCAACAGAGGAGTGGGGAACTGAAGATTGGAATGAAGATGTAGGTATTTCCAGATCATTCCTCACTAGTGCCTTCTATCCCTAAGTGGTGTTTAGGGATAGAAAATGGGTATGTTTCTACCCCTCAAAATTCACCCTTAAGATTCTGACCCAAAACTTTTACATCCAAAATAGTGTTCTGAGCCAGAACATTTCACATATGTTATATGAAGGAGACTGGGCATGAACAGGACTCTGGAACCACACTTTGGAAAGGGCAAGTGCACTTGTGTAAGTCCAATATCTGATTGTCGGATTTATCCCAGGAAGAGATGGTGGTTGGGTAGGGCACCAGAAATGGAGTTAGACAGGTAGTGCATTGAGTAACAGCTGCCGGTGGTACACGACTACTTGGAGCTGTTCCATTATTTGGTCTGTGTTGAAGTATTTGGTATAAGGTCCTGTAATGGATTAGTAGTGGATACACAGTGAGAGTTTCGGTACCAAATCCTCAAGTTTGTAACCTAGTTGGCTCTGGAACCCATTTATTTACTTGAAGCTCAACTTTGTAATTGTACTTGAGGTGATTATGTATAGGACTGACTGACTGCCAGTTTGACCCAGTGTGGAAACCTCATAGATAGATGGCATATAGATGAGCTCTGTGAGCTCGCTTGAGTATTACTTGAGAGAATTTTCTAGTTACAGTCTTTCTGATTCCTAGTTACAGTCATGCTTTTCCTGTGATTTTGCTGTTTTTGGTGATCGTAGGTACACTCTTAACATTTTAAAATTTGCTTTCCTGTACTTAAATGTATAGTCAAGCAAGTTAGCTTTTATGGTAAGCATAAATGACATGTCAAAACTTTTTTGGGGGACCAGCAGTTAGCATAATGGCTATGTCACTGGACTCCCATGTAGTTGATAGCGGTTCGCATCCCAGACCCAGTGGCTTAAAACTCATGCTGGGCGCGTGTGCATGCGTGCCCAAGATCTCAAGAGGAGAATGGAGGAGAAGGGATTGCAGTGTGGCCATCCCCCCTGGGGGGTGATTTCTTGCTTTCTGTCTCTCTGTCTCTCTCTGCTGGCGAGCACACACGCCCTATAGCAAAAACCTCTCAAAAAAAAAAAAGTTTTGGTTGCCATCCTAGGTTCTTAAATTTTTAGGTGCATCAGTATCTGAGGGTGTTAAACTGAGCTACACTGCCTTGTGCATATGGGCAAATTCTTCTGTCTTCTGAGTTTTGGCTTGTCTACTTAAGCAACTTTCAGAGAATGATAAGTTGAAGTTGAGAGTAGGAGTAGGCCCTCTGTTGTTTAAGAGGGGATATTTTATAAGAAAATCAAGCAAACCAACCAACAGACAAACAAACAAAAAACAAAGCCCAAAACAACTTTTGAGTCCCTCGAAGAATATTTCCTCCCATTACTTACCCAATTTTTTGTGCCTTGCTAGTGAGAAGACTAGGTGCAATATAATCAGTGTTTAAGCAAAAGTTGCATGTAGATAAGTTATCCTCAAAAAGATCTTAACAGCTCTTACTGCCTAAAAGCCAATAATTAACTTCTTTAATGTTGGTCATCATCCTAGTTCCTTTCTTTGGGGGAAGTAGTGAAATATAAATATGCTTTAGATAGAGTTGGAAGTTGTCATCGGAAAACATAAAGGGATTTCTCTCCCTTTGTTACGTCAAGCATGTGTGCATTGACCGACCACTAAGTTCAGTGTGTATATGGTGATGTAACTTTAATATGTTGTATTGGGTTCCTTGGTTCTATCCTCACTTTGGATAAAACCATTGAGCATATTTATTGAAGGGGCTTGAAGGTCAATCCATTTAGGATTCCTCAGGTAGATAGTTTTCTCCTCGTGGAGTTTTTTCCTTTTTTTTCTTAATGTTATATTTCCCTTACCTATGCCAAGTTTCTGATCGTAACTTCCCTGGCACCAGGAGTGACAAATTCCTCTGTTTTTCAGCTGTCTGAGACCAAGATCTTCACTGCTTCTAATGTGTCTTCAGTGCCTCTGCCTGCGGAGAACGTGACAATCACTGCTGGTCAGAGGCAAGTGTGGTAAAATTAAGTAGCTTCCCTAGGGGATCAGCAGACAGCAGTGTAAGGAAGGGTGGCACTGACCTTCACAGACTCTCCTGATGTTGGTAATAATGATAACCAATCATTTTAGTTTCCTCTTTAGTTGACTGAATTACTTACGAGAGTTCACACTAGTTAACTTATGGAATGAAAGTCCTTGTTACAATTTAAAATCTAATTATCCTCCAAAATAGCCCTTTATTTACATAGATCAGCTTGTCATGTCCCTGGCATTGTTTTGAAGTAAATCAGGGAAAGATGAGCCAGAAAGAAATGTTTTCATTTATTTTTTAATTCTGCAGAACCGTTTAGAACTGTTCCTTGCTTTATCTTTATCTTCCCCCCTCTCTTTATGGTAGAAAGCATGCACACACATGAAAGGGAGACTAGAGAGAGCACCATTGTTAGTCTGATCATGCTGTGATCTCCCTTCTCCGGGATCCTAGGCATCTTCATGTGCCGTTTCTTGTTTTTCAGGTTGAGGATCTGAACCTCAGTTACCATATGGCTTCTAGTACTGCAGGGTATTAGGATTATCACTGCATCTCAAGAGGCTTGACCTGCTCCATTATGTTATAATAATGGTCTTTGTATCCTGTGTCCACTGAGTATCTGATAATTTTTTACCCCTAGATCATCAGAATCTAGCTAATGAACTATTTTTTAAAAGAATTAGTTATTTTATTTGTTATTTTTTAACTTGGTATAGTCATCAGAGAGAGAAGGAAAGTGAGAAAGCACACTCAAACTGAGGTCAGCCATGTGGGAGTCCTAGTGCCTAAACTACTATGCCACCTTTTTCTATAGGGCAAATGCACGCGCCAAAAAGACAGAGACAGAAAGCGAGAAATCATCTCCCAGGGGCTTGGCCATGCCACACTCCATTCTCCTTTTGGGATCTTGGGCATGAATGCACACGCGCCCGATGTGAGTTCAAGCCACCAGGTCCAGGACTTGAACCGTGGTTGGCCATGTGGGAATCCAGCGCCTTTAATCACCACATCACCTGCTGGCCCTTAAAGAATAATTTTTAATTTGCCTGGGGGAGGGTAGTGAGAAAGTAAGCCACCAGGTCCAGGACTCAAACCATGGTCAGACATGTGGGAGTCCAGTGCCTTAACTGTCACACTACCTGCTGGCTTTCTCTTGGATTGTTTCTAGACCTGAGCGTGATAGTTGTGGAGCCTGAAATTCTTAAAGATATATGATAGGAATAAGTCACTGTCAAGGATTTCATTACCAGAAGTAATGTGCAGGAGGTGTTTTTTGGATCAAATATATGGTTTTTTGTTAATACAATTTCTATAGTTCTCTTACACCAACTGAGTGTTCAGCAATTCAGTACTTACGCTAATACCCAGGTAGCATAGTTGAGGGCTCAGTCCCATGAGACGGCTTCCAGTTCAGTTGTCAGCCACAGAGGGGATGCCCAAGGATGTTCTACTTCTGCTTGACCAAGTGTAGATTCTGAGGTTCCCATAACTCCCTTAGATTTTTTTTGGAGTTATTTCTTTGATGAGAGAGCATGCTAGAGACAGACAGGCGTCCCCAACAGGGTCTTCTGTGATCTACCTTTAGTCCTAGCTGACCTGCATCACAGGCATGCATGTGTGTGCCCAGCATGTTCAGGGAGGTTCCAGGGTGAGAACCCAAGGACCTTTCCCATATGGTGCAGTTGTGTTACTGCTGTGTCTCCACCTCCCCAATCATCTAGCTTTGATAATTCACAGGAAAAGTTAGGAAAGAGTTTTACTTTACTGTTACTGGTTTGCTGGAAAGGTAAACACAGCAATAACCAAATGGAGGAAATGTGTGGGGCAAGGTATAGATTGAGAGAAATGCGCACTTTCCACGTTTACCACGTCTCATCGATCTACAGTTTTAATTGGGGGCTGGCAGGTAGTGTGGTGGTTAAGGTGCTAGACTACCACATAGCCAATGCAGGTTCAAGTCCTGGACCTGGTGGCTGGCTTTTTCACTTTCCTCTTCTCTCATTGTATCTCTCTGTCTCTTTAGCCAAAAAATAAATAATAATAACAAAATTAAGTAAATAAATAATTTAAAATATAACGCTTGTAGTTTTTTTTTAAAAGATGTTTTAATCAAAGTTGCATTTATGTAGGTGTGATTTATTAAATCATTTACCGTTGGTGATTGCACTTAATAGCCAGCTTCAGGACCAGCAGTTAGCGTAATGACTATGTTGCTGAACTCCCATGTAGCCAACCGCAGTTCGAGTCCCAGACCCAGTGGCTTAAACTCACACTGGGTGCGTGTGCGTGCGCGCCCAAGATCCCAAGAGGAGAATGGAGAAGGGAATTGCCATCTCAAGAGGCTTGACCTGCTCCATTATGTTATAATAATGGTCTTTGTATCCTGTGTCCACTGAGTATCTGATAATTTTTTACCCCTAGATCATCAGAATCTAGCTAATGAACTATTTTTTAAAAGAATTAGTTATTTTATTTGTTATTTTTTAACTTGGTATAGTCATCAGAGAGAGAAGGAAAGTGAGAAAGCACACTCAAACTGAGGTCAGCCATGTGGGAGTCCTAGTGCCTAGACTACTATGCCACCTTTTTCTATAGGGCAAATGCACGCGCCAAAAAGACAGAGACAGAAAGCGAGAAATCATCTCCCAGGGGCTTGGCCATGCCACACTCCATTCTCCTTTTGGGATCTTGGGCATGAATGCACACGCGCCCGATGTGAGCTCAAGCCACCAGGTCCAGGACTTGAACCGTGGTTGGCCATGTGGGAATCCAGCGCCTTTAATCACCACATCACCTGCTGGCCCTTAAAGAATAATTTTTAATTTGCCTGGGGGAGGGTAGTGAGAAAGTAAGCCACCAGGTCCAGGACTCAAACCATGGTCAGACATGTGGGAGTCCAGTGCCTTAACTGTCACACTACCTGCTGGCTTTCTCTTGGATTGTTTCTAGACCTGAGCGTGATAGTTGTGGAGCCTGAAATTCTTAAAGATATATGATAGGAATAAGTCACTGTCAAGGATTTCATTACCAGAAGTAATGTGCAGGAGGTGTTTTTTGGATCAAATATATGGTTTTTTGTTAATACAATTTCTATAGTTCTCTTACACCAACTGAGTGTTCAGCAATTCAGTACTTACGCTAATACCCAGGTAGCATAGTTGAGGGCTCAGTCCCATGAGACGGCTTCCAGTTCAGTTGTCAGCCACAGAGGGGATGCCCAAGGATGTTCTACTTCTGCTTGACCAAGTGTAGATTCTGAGGTTCCCATAACTCCCTTAGATTTTTTTTGGAGTTATTTCTTTGATGAGAGAGCATGCTAGAGACAGACAGGCGTCCCCAACAGGGTCTTCTGTGATCTACCTTTAGTCCTAGCTGACCTGCATCACAGGCATGCATGTGTGTGCCCAGCATGTTCAGGGAGGTTCCAGGGTGAGAACCCAAGGACCTTTCCCATATGGTGCAGTTGTGTTACTGCTGTGTCTCCACCTCCCCAATCATCTAGCTTTGATAATTCACAGGAAAAGTTAGGAAAGAGTTTTACTTTACTGTTACTGGTTTGCTGGAAAGGTAAACACAGCAATAACCAAATGGAGGAAATGTGTGGGGCAAGGTATAGATTGAGAGAAATGCGCACTTTCCACGTTTACCACGTCTCATCGATCTACAGTTTTAATTGGGGGCTGGCAGGTAGTGTGGTGGTTAAGGTGCTAGACTACCACATAGCCAATGCAGGTTCAAGTCCTGGACCTGGTGGCTGGCTTTTTCACTTTCCTCTTCTCTCATTGTATCTCTCTGTCTCTTTAGCCAAAAAATAAATAATAATAACAAAATTAAGTAAATAAATAATTTAAAATATAACGCTTGTAGTTTTTTTTTAAAAGATGTTTTAATCAAAGTTGCATTTATGTAGGTGTGATTTATTAAATCATTTACCGTTGGTGATTGCACTTAATAGCCAGCTTCAGGACCAGCAGTTAGCGTAATGACTATGTTGCTGAACTCCCATGTAGCCAACCGCAGTTCGAGTCCCAGACCCAGTGGCTTAAACTCACACTGGGTGCGTGTGCGTGCGCGCCCAAGATCCCAAGAGGAGAATGGAGAAGGGAATTGCAGCGTGACCATCGCCCCTGGGGGGTGATATCTTGCTTTCTATTTCTTTGTCTGTCTCTGTCTTTCTGGCGAGCACACTTGCCCTATTGCAAAAATCTCTCAAAAAAAAAAAAAATAAAAATAGCCAGCTTCCCTTTCCATGTGGATGGGTGGTGGTGGGAAGAACTGAAGGTTCCAACACTGTAATTTTCTCTTTCTAGTGACCAGTCCTCTTAACTAGCTAAGGTTCCCGTCCTGGGGTACCCATTATCATAAACTCAGGTTTGGTTGAAAGAAGTTGGTATGGATAACAAATTATTATCACTTAAATAGTCCTAATGTTTTAGAGTCCCATGCAAAACAAAGGCCAAGTGTATATTTTTATTACTATTCTACAAGTACCTTTTCTTTTTTGAGAGAGATTTTTACTTTGGGGGTGCATGTGCTCTCCAAGGAGACAGACAAAGTGAGAAATCACCCCTGCAGGGGGGATGTCCCCACCACAGTCCCTTCTATTCCATTCTCCTCTCAGGATTTTGGGCACTCATGAGCATACTCCCAGCATGAATTTTAATGTACCGGGTCCAGGACTTCAACTATAGTCAACTATGTGGGAGTATAGCAATGTAACCATTGCGTAACCAATGTTGGAGTGAAAATAGTCTCTAAAAGAATACTGTTTTTCAATTTAAAAACAAACAAAACAAAACAAAAAAACACTGTTTTAAGGAGATGCCAGCATTCTGTTGCCTGGTTTTATATCTTAAAAATTAATAATGACAGGGACCAGCAGATGGTGTAACTGTTACATTACTGGACCCTCTCATAGTTGACCCGGTTTCAAGTCCCAGACCTGGTGGCTTAAACCTTACACTGGGCACAGGTGCGTGACTGCCCAAGATCCCAAGAGAAGAATGGAGGAGAAGGAATTTCGGCGTGGCCCTCCCTTCTGGGAGATGATTTCTCACTTTCTCCCTGTCTTTACAGAGAGTGCACACACCCTGTAGCAAAAATCGCTCCAAAAAATAAAGAAAGAAATTAATTATAGGTATTCAGTATTAAAATCGTGGATAAATATTTGTGAATTTTTGACCTGCCATATTAAAACTAACATTGGTATTTCATTAATAGCATCACTAAAATAAAACAACCATCATTGTTGCCAACATTAGAACTAGATACTACAGTGGCTATTTGGCATCAGTTATTTTGTGACTTAAGCATTATAGGGCTTTGCGTTTTTGAATCCATTTAGAAGAAGCATCAGTAAGTGGCATCATTTTGATGTAATTGTATTCTGAGCTAGGTATTGGAATGCTAGAATATTCAGTCATTATTCATCAAAATCCCTTCTCCCCACTAGAATTGACCTTGCTGTTCTGTTGGGAAAAACACCATCTTCAATGGAGAATGATTCATCTAATCTGGATCCATCTCAGGCTCCTTCTCTGGCTCAGCCTCTAGTGTTCAGTAACTCGAAGCAGAGTGCCATATCACAGTCTGCTTCAGGGAACACGTTTTCTCATCACAGTATGGTAAGTAGGAAACATGGTCTCTCCTAATCAAACCTTAGGGCTGATCCTGGCACACATGTACAGTCATTCCTTCCATAGACTGAGCTTTGTGGCAAGATGAAGCATCCTTTGTCTTCCTAAGCAACCTGGACATAGATGTTTATTTGGGTAGTAGGAGGTAGCTCTAAGAAAGGAATTAGCTTTGAACTGACTGAATCTTATAAAAATGAGTTAACATCAGCACTTATTGAATACTCCTTGTGCTGAGCACCGTTCTCCCTAATGGGAAAAAATCAGTGACATCAAATTGTCAACACATTTTAGTCTTTTTCCAATACTAATTAAACTTTGATGTGAGATTATAGCAGTTTCCCATTTCTTGATGGAGCAAAATTGCCATATATAGTTACTTAAACCAGACCTTTGTAGACAAGGGTTTGGAAACCTGGGGTCTTCCCAAATCTGCCACATCTTAGCTGCGTCTCTATTTTTCTATAAATGGAGATAAGAATGTTTGTTCTTCCCATCTTGAAGGGTTGTAGGAAGATAAGTTAAATAGATATGGGCTATATAACTATGGTAGCACTTGTATTATAAGTTACCTAGAGCACTTATGGCACATGACTCATTGATTTACTATGTTAAAAAATAAATTCAAGGGTGTGGCCAGCAGGTGGCTTGGTGGAGAGGGGATTGTGGCTTGGCCATCCCTCCTGATGGATGATTTCTCACTTTCTGTCTCTTTGTCAAGCACATGTGCTCTATAGCAAAAATCTCTCCACCTAATGGGAAAAAATCAGTGACATCAAATTGTCAACACATTTTAGTCTTTTTCCAATACTAATTAAACTTTGATGTGAGATTATAGCAGTTTCCCATTTCTTGATGGAGCAAAATTGCCATATATAGTTACTTAAACCAGACCTTTGTAGACAAGGGTTTGGAAACCTGGGGTCTTCCCAAATCTGCCACATCTTAGCTGCGTCTCTATTTTTCTATAAATGGAGATAAGAATGTTTGTTCTTCCCATCTTGAAGGGTTGTAGGAAGATAAGTTAAATAGATATGGGCTATATAACTATGGTAGCACTTGTATTATAAGTTACCTAGAGCACTTATGGCACATGACTCATTGATTTACTATGTTAAAAAATAAATTCAAGGGTGTGGCCAGCAGGTGGCTTGGTGGAGAGGGGATTGTGGCTTGGCCATCCCTCCTGATGGATGATTTCTCACTTTCTGTCTCTTTGTCAAGCACATGTGCTCTATAGCAAAAATCTCTCCACCACCCCCCCTCAAAAAAAAAAAAAATCCAAAGGCATTAACTACATAAAAGGGTCATTGAAATAAAGATGACACAAAGATCAGTTATACTTAGTAGATCCTAAGAAGTTCTGTATTTTTTTTTTTCCTTTTTCTCTCCTCTGTGTGTGTATTTTTTAATTTGATGAACTGTTGCTAGAAGAAGTGAGCAAAACGTGTGTGTGCATATACTGTTTTTTCCAGTTCTAGTAATTGTTTTTAATTATTAATTTAATCCAATTATTCATTTTAATTTGACCAGAGAAAGAGGGAAAGTGGGAGTTTAGGACCTTAACTGCCATGCTACCTCCTGGCCCCTCTAGTAACACTCTAAGAAAACTGTTGAGCTGGTCTCTAATCAGGAGTTCTGTTCTTTTTGTTTTGGAGAGGTTTTTGCTACGGGGCACGGGTACACTCTCCAGAAAGACAGAGAGACAGAAAGTGAGAAATCACCCCCTTAGGGGGATGGCCACACTGCACGCACACGTGCCTGGTGTGAATTTAAGTCATTGGGTCCAGGACTTGAACTATGGTCAGCTACATGGGAGTCCAGCGACATAGCCATTATGCCAATTGTTGGTCCCAGAGTTGTGTTCATTTTTAACAGTTGTCTTAAATTTGTGTGTGTGTTTCATTAGTAGTAATTTGGTTGATGCTCTGCCACATAAGAAAGGGAACAGGTGAGAAAAGGCAGGGGAAAAAGGAAATGGTGAGAGGAATGTTAAGACAAAAAGAAAGACAAAACAGGACAAAGGTGCTAATAAACAAGGCATAATTAAGACCAGGATATACCTAAGGTGCACAAATGGAAAATGTGGTTAAGTGTTCTGGGTCTCTTGTTTTCTTAATGTTTGGAATTGCAAACACTTACAACCACATCAAAATTTTGATAGTAAAAATGTTTTCAGCGTACTTCTATTTTATCTTAACATTTTGTTTAACATATATTACCTGATAAAGTAAATATAAACACTTGTTTATTCTTAATAGAAAAGAAACTACGTTAAATGACATTGATTAATACGGGTAAGAGAGAGAATAAGTAAACATTAGAAGATTAATTTCCCTTTAAAATTTAATATACATCTAGGCCCAGCCTCAGTGCTGCATAGGTAGTCCTCCTGCTTGGAATGATGGAAAGAAGTGTGGGAAGCCTGGGTTCCATTCCCAGACTATCCTGAACATGCAGGGTATGGTTGCATGAGTCTGTGATCATAACTAATCAGGAGGCTGGGACAGAAAAATTGTATCAAAATGAGACTCCATCAAAAATACCTGTGTCGGGACTAGGAGATGTGCTAATGGTTATGTTGCTGAACTCCCACATGGCTGACAGTGGTTTGCATCCTGGACCTGAAGGGATTGAAATTCACACTGTCACACACATACTGACTCTCCATTGAGTGCGCATACCCTATAGCAAAAATCTCCTCATCCAGCCCGCCCCCCCAAGAAAAACCTATGTCTGTCCTCTTTCTCTTTCATTAAAAAATAACAGGAGTTCTAATTACTTTTATATACAATGCAGGTAACATTGATTTTTTGGGGGGAAGGTCTTTAATATCTTTTACACTTGGAGAATATTTGGTAATCATTAGCTATGTGGCATCATCTCTCTGCCATAGGTCCCCCTCTTTCTTTTTTATTAAAAAATTACTCATTTGATTTTGTTATTATTACTTATTTTTTAATTTGACCAGAGAGAGAGAAAGGGAATATAAAAAAGCAAGCCATCAGGTCTGGAACTTAAACCACAGTCAGCCATGTGGGAGTCCAGCACCTTAACCACCATGCCATCCGCCAGTCCCAAAGACCCTCACTTTCGAGTAGACTTCTGAAGTTTTTGTTTCTGTAATCTTGTGACAGAGACTGAAGTAGGAAAAAATGTCTTACCTTGAGTTGGACAGACTGGTTTTGTATAAGAAAGTACTGATTAATGATTAATGGTGATGATAAACAAGCACTTAAGGAAAAATAAATTAAGTCTTATGTGGGGGTGGTTAGACTAGTCAAAGCTACATGGTTCATCCTGTGGAATAAGTTCATAGTCTACTTGGTAGTGGGAAATGGGGAGAATCCCCCAGAAGCACTAAGAATAAATTTTGTTTGATTTTTATACATTGACTGCCCTGTAGAGCTTGAATACACCCAAAGAAAATAAATCATAATGACTTGCTATTATGTAGTGTAGAAGTTGAGGTGGCCCTTTAACTTCTCTCCTTTGATTCCATGCTAGTTTTTTTTTTTTTTTTTTTGGAGAGGTTTTTGCCATAGAGTGCGTGTGCTCACCAGACAGAGATAGAGAGACAGAAAGCGAGAAATCACCCCCCAGGGGGGATGGCCATACTGCAGTCCCTTCTCCTCCATTCTCCTCTTGGGATTTGGGGCACACATGCATACGCGCCTGGCGTGATTTTTAAGCCACCGGATCTGGGACTCGAACCGCGGTTGACTACATGGAAGTCCAGCAACATAGCCATAACGCTAACTGCTGGTTCCTCTGTGCTAGTTTTTAGCAGCATTGAGATGAGGTTCTAGTTGTCTTATTTTTGTTTATTTGTTGTTGTAGAGAGCTTTTTGCTGTAGGGCATGTGCTCTCACTGGAGAGACAGAGAAACAGAGTGAGAAATCATCCCGGGGGGGCAGTGCGGAGGGATGATCACGCTGCAGTCCATGCTTAGGATTTTTGGCATGCACACGAATGCACCCGGCATGAGTTTTAGGTCCCTGGGTCCAGGACTTGAATTGTAGTCAACTATGTGGGAGTCCAGCGACATAACCATTATGCTGCATGCTGGTTCAAGTTGTCTTATTTTTTGATTTTTGTTTTTTAGTTGTTTAATGGAAGGAGCAGTCATCCTAGTGGTTAAAGTAAAATTTACTTTGCTGTCATGTTAACTTAATAATCAAATATTGATTGATTTAAAAAATTAAAAATGGAATCTTTGTTATCACAGCTTTCTCCTTGAATAGAAATAAGATGTGGTGGTATAAATTCTTTTTTTTTTTTTTTTGAGAGGTTTTTTGCTATAGGGCGCGTGCGCTCGCTAGACAGAGAGAGACATAGAGACAGAAAGCGAGAAATCACCCCCCAGAGGGGTTGGTCACGCCGCAATCCCTTCTCCTCCATTCTCCTCTCGAGATCTTGGGCACGCATGCACACATGCCTGGTGTGAGTTTTAAGCCACCGGGTCCAGGACTTGAACCGCGGTCGACTACGTGGGAGTCCAGCGACATAGCCATTACGCTAACTGCTGGATCCCATGGTATAAATTCTAATGGCTGTTTTTTTGAGTGCTTACTATGTGCCGTGCATATATTAAGTGCTTTAATAGCTTAATTCTACAACTTGAAGCACTGCTACTTTTACTCCTTTTCCAAGTGAGGAAATGAAACAAAAGAGGTTAAAAGTAATTTTTCCAAGATTATACAGTCAGTGTTTAACTATAGACCTACAGTCAAACTTCAGAGCATATACTCTAATGAACTAAGTTGTGTATTCAGCTGGTAGCATTCTTTACTTGTCTGATGTGTATTGGCTTCCAGTCTGGAAAAGTACCTTTCTGAGTAGCTGAACAAGGTGGCTAGCTGTAGATGTCCCTAATTTCTTTGTTGATCTACAGGTGAGCATGCTGGGGAAAGGATTTGGTGACGTCGGTGAGGCTAAAGGCGGCAGCACCACGGGTTCTCAATTCTTGGAGCAATTCAAGACTGCTCAGGCCCTGGCTCAGTTGGCAGCTCAGCATTCTCAATCTGGAAGCACCACTACTTCCTCTTGGGATATGGGCTCAACGACACAATCCTCATCGCTGGTGCAGTATGGTGAGAAGATGGGCAAGACTGAGTCCTTAAAAACATTTGTGCATTAACCATCAAGGGGCTGGGATGGGGACAGGGTGAAGAATGCATCCCAAAATGAGGAGAAAGATAGCAAACTGAAAAGTTCCTCACATTGATTTATCCTATCAAATAGGCCAAGTTTAGAAAGTTGGGGAATAATACAAATTTGAGGCTGCGGGCCAGCTCTGTGGCCTAGGGTTAAGGCAGCTGGATCATATAGAACCAGACCCATTGACTTGAGAAACACACTGGGTGTGTGTACATGCATACCCAAAGTCCTGAGAGGATGGAGAAGAAATTATGGTGTGACCACTCCCCATTGGTGGAGTGTTTTCTCCTCCTTTTTTTCTCTTGTGAGCACCTGTGCCGTCTGGCAAAATTCTAAAAGAAAATAAATTTGAGGCTATTTATTGTCCTCATTAATTTTTTTTTTTTGAGAGGTTTTTGCTATAGGGCATGTGTGCTTGCTAGAAAGACAGACGAGAGATAGGAAGTGATAAATCACCCCCCCCGGGGCGGTGGGTGGGGGATGGCCACGCCATAGTCCCTTCCCCTCCATTCTCCTCTAGGGATCTTGGGCACACATATGCACATGCACCCGGCATGAATTTAAGCCACCAGGTCTGGGACTCAGACTGTGGTTGACTACATGGGAGTCCAGCGACATAGCCATTACGCCATCTGGTGGTCCCTGTCCTCATTGAATTTAACCATACACATAAGTTACAGTTTTTATTGACCTGGGAGTTTTGGAAGATTTTACCTATATTTAGCTTTAGTGTTTGAAAATGACATACTGCCTTTGGTGAATTTCATGGGCTTGACCATCTTAAGACCTTGTACTTTTACAGTGAGCAGTTGAAGATTCCTGTCTTACACAGGCAGGATAATGATGATTTGATTAAGACTCTAAGAACATAGGGGCCAGCAGGTGGCGTGGTGGTTAAGGCACTGGAATTCCCACATGGGCTACCACAGTTCGAGTCCTAGACCTGTCAACTTGCTTTCTAACTCTCCCTCTCTTTCTCTGGCAAAACTCATGTGAAATAAATAAATAAAATAAAATAATTCTTAAAAAAAAAAAAAAAGAACAGATAAAGAGCCAATGATTGTCATCTGTAGAAATGAGATTGAGTCCTAAAAGAGGATCTATTTATATGACTATTTATTTTTGAGGTTTTGTTCACAATTTAGTGCTGGACTTGAGATGCATCAGCACTCCTGGCCTCACATACATACTGTTTTTCCTTTTGCAGATTTGAAGAACCCAAGTGATTCAACAGTGCATAGCCCCTTTACAAAGCGCCAGGCTTTCACGCCATCTTCAACCATGATGGAGGTGTTCCTTCAGGAGAAGCCACCTGCAGTGGCTAACTTCTGCACCTCCACCTGCCTCTTCTCCTCTGCCGAGCAAACCCACGTCAGCTCCACAGATGTCTCCTGGGTCTTCAGACAACCAGTCCTCCAGCCCTCAGCCGGCTCAGCAGAAACTGAAACAACAGAAGAAAAAAACCTCCTTGACGTCTAAGGTACATAAACTTTTAGGCAGATAACTATTTTAAGGAAAGGGCTTATGGGATTTGGGACTCAAGATTTTTTTTTTTCTTTTTTTTTTTTTTTTTTTGCCATAGGGCATGTGCACTTGGTGGAGAGAGACAGAGAAATGGAAAGTGAGGAATCACACGCACACACACACCCTTCAGGGGAGTTGGCCATACTGCAGTCCCTTTTCTTCCATTCTCCTGGGATTTGGGGCATGCATGCACATATACCAAGTGTGACTTAGTGTCCTAGATCTGAGGCTTTAACTGTAGTTGGCCATGTGGGAGCCCAGTGCCTTAACCACCAAACCACCAGCTAGCCCAGGACTCAGGATTGTAATGGAAAGGGTTTTTTTGTTTGTTTGTTTTTAATTATATTAAGCTTGTATTAAACTTTCGACTTTGTCGTCTCCTTTACCTTTCTCTGTAGATTCCTGCTCTGGCTGTGGAAATGCCTGGTTC
>NW_006160181.1:117070-131465 GCF_000334495.1 Tupaia belangeri chinensis | reverse complement strand
TGGGGCATTGCAGTTTGGGTCAGAACCTGTTCTTTCTGATTACGAGTCCACCCCCACCACGAGCGCCTCTTCAAGCCAGGCTCCAAGTAGCCTGTATACCAGCACGGCCAGGTATATTAGTTAAAATAACTATTACTAGTTGCCTACTGTTTTTCATCTTCTTTTTTAAAAAATATTGCTAGAGGGTATGTGTACTTGCAAGAGAGAGTTGGAAAAAGGGGAGAGAGAAAGCACCCACTTTATGGGAATGGTTATACCCATGGCCAGGTCTATTAGCCACGGTCACTATATATATATCTATATATATATATAGGAGAGAGAGAGAGAGACAGAGAGAGAAAGGAAAAGTGAGAAAGCAATCCACCAGGTCCAGACTTGAGTTACTGCTGTTTCTTCTTTCTCTCTCTTTTTCTTTTTTTAAGTTTTGATTGAGGGGGAACCAGCAGTTAGTGTAATGGCTATGTCGCTGGACTCCCACGTAGTCGACCGTGGTTCGCGTCCCGGACCCGGTGGCTTAAAACCCACGCCGGGCGCATGTGCGTGCGTGCCCAAGATCCCAAGAGGAGAATGGAGGAGAAGGGATTGCGGCGTGGCCATCCCCTCTGGGGGGTGATTTCTTGCTTTCTGTCTCTCTGTCTCTCTCTGTCTGTCTGGCGAGCGCACACACCCTATAGTGAAAAACCTCTCAAAAAAAAATAGTTTTGATTGAGGGTATGTGTGCTTGTAAGCGAGAGCTGGAAAAAGGGCAGAGAAAAAGCACCAATGCCACAGGAATTACATCTCAATCCTTTATCCCACTTCTCTCCTTCCCATCAGGATATTGGTTACATGTGCAAAAGGCCTTGCATGCCTACTAAGCTGTTGGATGGAGTACTCCAGCTGCATGGTTGTCCATATGGGATCTGGCACCCCTAATCACTGGTCCATGGGCTGGCCATCCCTACTCCTATTTTTCAGTGTCTTACTAATTTCTAGAACTCTGGAGAGGCCAAGCACCTTACTGGGCTAGGGAAAAAGTAGTCAATCACGTCATTTTGTGGCACACTTTGAAATATTGTTGCTAGGATTATCTGAAACTCTAAAACAGTTTGCCCCTTAGGTATCTGTAGATTGTACAAGCACAGTTCTGAAAGGTGTGAACACCTCTAATAAAGGATACCATGGCACTTGCCACAGATTGCAGTGCAATTGACCCTTCTTTCAGCCCTTTGGTGTGGGACTTGTGCCCATGAAGGGTATAACTTTGAATTCCTAGGAGGGCAGTAGCATTAATACCTTATGTAAAATAAAAATAAACCTTATAAGCCCAAACTTGCGGTTGGCCATCATAAGCAGTAGAAATCCTGGAGGAATTTCAGAGAACTGGGGTGGTTTTTCCTCAATCCCTAGAATTTACAAATAGGTGGGGACCAACAGGTGGTATATTGGATAGGGCACTGGATTCAAGTCGACTAGAGAAAGACAGAGAAGGTAAGTAAGTGAGAAAGCAAGCTGCCAGGTCCAGGGCTCTAACTGTAGTTAGTCATATGGGATTCCATTCGCCTTAACCACCACTACACCTGCTGGCACCCAAGAGAGATGTTTGTTAAAGGGTGTGTGCACTTACCGAAGAAACAGAGACACAAAAAGTGAGAAATCAGCTCCTGGGCTGGTGGGGGGTGGAGGGATGGCATATTGCAATCCCTTCTCCATTCTCTTCTTGGGATTTTGGGCATGCACGCCCTCGTACCCGGTGTGAGTTTAAGCTTCTGGGTCTGGGACTTGAACCATGGTCAGCTATATGGGAGTCCAGCGACGTAACCTTACACTATCTGCTGGGCTCATTTCCTCACATTCTCCCTCGCTCTTTCTCTTTGGTGAGTACACATGCCCTGTAGCAAATTTTTGAAAAAATAATAAATAGGGACCAGCAGGCAGTGTAATGGTTACATTTCTGGGCTTCTATATGACCAACTGCAGTTCGTGTTCTGGACCCAGAGGCTTGAAACATGGGCGCAATGTGCATGCATTCCCAATATCCGAAGAGGAGAATGGAGGAGAAAGGATTGGTGTGACCATCCTTCCTGGGAAGTGATTTCTCACTTTCTGAACAGTTCTCTCAGAATTCTAATAGTAATCTTAAGTGTATTATATTTCTTTTTTTTTTTTTTTTTTTATTTTTCTATATGGCATATGTACTCACTGGAGAGATAGAAAGTCAGAAATAGCTCCCCCCATGGGGATGACCATGCCATAATATTTTTTCCTTTCATCTTTCCTCTTGGGATTTTGGGCATGCACACATACATGCCCAGTGGTTCTGGACTTGAACCACAGAGTTGGCCATGTGGGATCCAGCTGCCTTAACCACCATGCGACTGGCTGGTCCTTAAATTGTGTGTGTTTGTTTGTTTAAGTCTAAAAAATTTTTCTGTATTGCCAGAGTGTGTCTTGGGGAGGGGGTGTGACCCATAATATAATCTGATTATGCCATAATCCTTTTTCTTTCCTCCATTTCTTCAGGAACATGGGAATGTATACACACTGTTTTTTTGCCTTTTTTTTTTTTTTAAGGTTTTTGTCATAGGACACAGGTGTTTCAGTGGCGAGGAGAGATATAGAGGGAAGGAAAGTGAAAAATCACCTCCTGGGGAAGGTGACCAAACTGCAGTTCCTTCTCCTCCATTCTCCTCTGGGGATTTTGGGCATGCACACAACGCGTTGCTGGCATGCTTAAAAGCTGCCAGGTCTGAGACTCAAACCGTGTTCAGCTACGTGGGAGTCCAGCATCTTAAATACCTTGTTGCCTCCTGCTGGCCCCATACTTGGTGCTTTTTTGAACCACAAGGACCATGTGGGATCTAGCTCCCTTAAGTACTGTGCTACAAGGCTGACCCAATTTTAAATCTAGTGAGGTCCTCAAGCCTGGGGATCAGGATTTTTTTTTTTAATGAGAGTGAGCAAAAGATGTTTTTTTCTACTTCTAGGGTTTGTGTTACGATGAGTAGAGGGGATCAAGAGTGGTATACCCTTTCTTATAGCACCAGAAATTAGGGTAACAAGGAGTTTTTCTTTTCCTTTAAGAGCCGAAGATACTTTTGGGTGCTGGCAGGTGGCGTGGTGGGTAAGACTGGACTCCCACATGGCCAACCATGGTTTGAGTCTAGGACCTGGCAGCTTGCTTTCTCATCTTCCTTTCTCTCTCTTGCTTTGTCCCTCTCTGGTCAAATTAAAATAAATTAATAAAGTTAAATAATTTTTTTAAGTTGATATTTTTTAAACTCTTTTTTTGAATGAGGTTTTTGCTATCTGGCACGTATGCTTGCCAGAGAGACAGACAGTGAGAAATCACCCCCCAGGGGGGTGGCCATGCCACAATCCCTTCTCCATTCTCCTCTTGGGATTTTGGGCACACATGCACGTGGATCCAGCGTGAGTTTTAAACTGCCAGGTCCAGGACTCAAAACTGTGGTCTTGACTATATGGGAATCCAGTGATGTAACCATTATGTCATCTGCCGGTCCCAAAACAACTCTTATCTTTAATTCCCAAACACTGTAGAATTGAAGAATTCCTACTATTGTCAGTAGAAAATTGTGGCAGTGTCTTTTATTTGTCGGAATTTGGTTTTGATTGAATCTACTTATTTCGGTAGCAAATCTTTATTGATTTCTTAGTATCAGTGGACCAACTCTTTCATTTTTCTCTGATTTTTCCTTCTCTTCTTCCCCACAGTGAATCTTCATCCACAATTTCATCTAACCAGAGTCAGGAATCTGGTTATCAGAGTGGCCCAATTCAGTCGACAACTTATACCTCCCAAAATAATGCTCAGGGCCCTCTATATGAGCAGAGATCCACACAGACGCGGCGGTACCCCAGCTCCATCTCTTCATCACCCCAAAAGGACCTGACTCAGGCAAAGGTAGTGGCTCCACAAGCCCTTGGGCATTAGTTAGAATACTGGGCAAAAGTCCTTTGAATATTAATGCTTCTATTTTTTGGCAAATGTTGCCAAGAACTCCTGAAAGTGATGACTAAGAAGCCTAAAAGAAAGCATCTTCTATGGTTGATCAAGTCAACGTTCTCTTCAGCAAGCCTGGAGACTCAGAGCCAGGAAGCCACTCTCTTTGCACTAGAGAGTCATTGTCTCTGGTAGAATCAGTCTCAAGTACCTGTCATCTCTTCTTGGAAGATCTGATTGCTAGACTTCTGGGTGCATATCAGTAGACCTCACCTTGCTGTGTCTTGGCTTGGTGAGGGGGACAGCATATGCCAGAGAAGATGGGGAGTGATTGTCAGATGCAGCCAGCAGAATATGTGCTTTGGCTAAACTGTCACACTCCTACATCCTTCCCCAAGCATTATTAGATTTGGACTTTGGGGTTTTCCTTTATCTATTTTGGGGTTATCTTCAACAGTCTGGTAGTATTGCCTCTTGTTGCCCTGGGTTTCATAAGATGTCATATTTATTATTTGTTGTTGTTTTATTAAGAATTTTTATTTATTTTAATTTTGCTAGAGAGGGACAGAGAGAAAGTGAGAAAGCAAATCTCCAGGTCGGGGACTAGGAACTGCAAGTGGCTCTGTGGGAGTCCGGCACCCTTAACCACCATGCCACCTGCCAGCTCCTATTTGTTGTTTTTAATTTTTGTTGTAATTTGTTTGTTTGGATAGCCCATATTGTATTACTCTTTTGATTAACTTGTGAGTTTCTTCTGAAGATTTACTGATCAAAAATAAGCTGAGTCAGTGCTAACTTGCCCCATTCACCTAAATTTGTTTCTTGCTCTTTTGTTTCTTGTACCAGAATGGCTTCAATTCTGTGCAGGCCACGCAGTTACAGACCACGCAATCTGTTGAAGGTAAGGGTCTCCAAGCTTTTTTCTCAACCCTATTAATAATTATGTGTTTCTTAGATTGTGGTGAAAAGAGCTCTAGTTCTAGTTCAATGATCTTTTGATCATTGTTGGTTATAGTCTTCACTTTGTTCTTCCTGCCATTTAATCTCAAACAATTCTAAATTTCAGGTTCTCTGGGGTTTTTTTGTTTGTTTGTTTGTTTTTTTAAGATTTTTGCCCTCGTGCACATGCACTCACTGGAGAGAGACAGTGAGAGGGGAAAGGGAAATATTGATGCCTATGGAGGATGGCCATACTACCATCCCTTCTCCTCCTGGGGTTTTGGACATGCATGCACACGCACCTGGTGTGATTTTCAAGCCACTGGGTCCAGAACTTGAACTGTGGTTGGCCATGTGGGAGTCCGGTGCCATAATCAGCATACCACCTGCTGGGTCCCAGCAGGTTTTGTGTCTCAAAATGGTAGTAATTCCATTGGTTTCCCCCCATTAGACAGATGAGACCCCTGCTGTGAAATGCCTGGAATTAGGCGGAAAAATAAGATTCCCCCTAATGGAAAGGATCCCTTACTAAATAATTCACACTTGTCTTTGGGGCAGCCCAGGACTCTTGGCTATAAATATTCCTGTTCCTCTAATGAGATGAAATTCTTTCTTCATTATTTCCAGGTGCTACAGGCTCTGCAGTGAAATCTGACTCACCCTCCACGTCAAACATCCCCCCTCTCAATGAAACGGTATCTGCAACTTCCTTACTGACGACAACCAATCAGCACTCATCCTCCTTGGGTGGCTTGAGCCACAATGAAGAGATTCCAAATACTACCACCACCCAACACAGCAGGTAATTTGGGGTGAAAATGGAGTTTAGGGTTGGTGACTAGCAGTAAGAGTTTGTTGCTCTGGCTTACTCACTCTACCTGGCAGAGGCCACTTTAGCTCTGCTTTTGTGGTAAGTGGCTGAGCTAAGAGCTGTGAGAAGTCAGAAGAGGCTTCTTTTATATTCCCTTTTAACATCCTCTCTTGCTTTATCTGCTCTCTACCGTTGCATGACCGTTGTACCTTTCCATATGATCTCAGAACTTCTGTTCCCACAATCTGCCTTATTTCCTTGCTTGTGTTCTTTTTTTTTTTTAATTTTTTTGAGAGGTTTTTGCTATAGGGTGTGTGTGCTCGCCAGACAGACAGAGAGAAACAGAGACAGAAAGCGAGAAATCACCCCCCAGGGGCGATGGTCACGCTGCAATCCCTTCTCCTCCATTCTCCTCTTGGGATCTTGTGCATGCACACACATGCGCCCGGCGTGAGTTTTAAGCCACCAGGTCCGGGACTCGAACTGCAGTCGACTACGTGGGAGTCCAGCGACATAGCCATTACGCTAACTGCTGGTCCCTCCTTGCTTGTGTTCTTGACTGAAACTCCTGGTAAAGTAATTCTAGCATTAGGCTAATGGCAACCTCTCTTTCCTTACAGCACATTATCTACGCAGCAGAATACCCTTTCGTCATCAACTTCTTCTGGGCGCACTTCAACATCCACTCTTTTAGTAAGTGTGAGGCTGAGAGGGGATGGCTACTCAGGATGGCCACTTTCCAACCCTAAGATTCTCACAAGAGGGAATTCTTAAATTTCTTCATGAGGTGGTAAAATGGTCATTGATCTGAGGTTGCAAGAAAAGTTGCAAAGGGAAGTGGCCAGCCAGGAGTGGCAGTAGAATCCAGAAATATTGTAGAGCTCTGAATCACTTCTAAAAGCCCTGGAAGTGACTTTGTGACTGCCCTCGCTAAAGATCAGTGGGGCTTTGTATGCTCTGAGATGTTCTGTAAGAACAGCTCTGATAGAGCAGTTCTCATTTGTGGTCTGGGATTATATTGAACACAAATCCTGAAAATAATCAGTGTGGGGCTGAACATTCTTGTGTTAAGTGGAGGCCAGATGATATCAACACAGAATTTACTTTACTCTTGATTTATATAACAACTATTTATGGAATTAAACTGAGATTGTAAAAGGAAGACCCACTTGGGGCAAAGGGTTCACATATGCCAGGATCCTGGGGAAAGGTATGAGAGTTAAGTCTTTTGTGGAGGAGGCTTTTTTTTTTTTTCTTTTTTTTTGGGGGGGGAGAGGTTTTTTGCTATAGGTTGCATATTCTCGCTCAAGAGACACAGAGAGACAGAAACCGAGAAATCACCCCCAAGAGGGGGTGGCCACGTCACAGTCCCTTCTCTTCTGTTCTCCTCTTGGTATTTTGGGCACACATGTACGCATGCCTGGTGTGAATTTTAAGCCGCCAGGTACTGGACTCAAACTGTGATTGACTATGTGGGAATCCAGCGATGTAACCGTTATACCATCTGCTGGTCCCAACTTTTTTTAGAGGTCATTAGTCTCTCAAGTGAATTATTTTTTATTTAAAGTTGGAACTCAGTACCTTTATTTATTTATTTATTTATGCCTATGAACTGTTCTCTTGGACTTTGTAGTAAAAGTGTGGGAGAGAAGACATTTTCCAGGTCTCAATTATCTGTATCCCCTTTACTGGCCAACCATTGTTTGTCTCTGGGGAGTTTGTTTCTCACCTGGTTTGCTGTTTTTGTGAAGAGACTGATATTGTGCCATGAATGACTGTCATCATCCTTGCCAGATACCTCTTGAGGAATGAATGTGTAGCTGGAGATTCTTTTCCTAGCTACTTTGGCAGAGGGCTTTCTGTACCCTAACTTGACCTTTAACTGGGAAGTTGACACAAAGCTAAAATCAGCAGAAGGGATTGTTCATCTTTCTTGACCTGTGGTGCTTATTGCTGTTTCCTTCTCCCCCTTTCTGAAGCACACAAGTGTGGAGAGTGAGGCGAACCTTCATTCTTCCTCCAGCACTTTCTCCACCACGTCCAGCACAGTTTCTGCACCTCCCCCAGTGGTCAGTGTCTCCTCCAGTCTCAATAGTGGCAGTAGCCTGGGCCTTAGCCTAGGCAGCAACTCCACCGTCACAGCCTCGACTCGAAGCTCGGTTGCTACGACTTCAGGTAGCCGTGCATAGGCGAGTGGCATTCTTCTGGGATGGAGGAGATAAGCAATTGTATGACAGTATGTAAATAAAATTTCTCTTTTAGGAAAAGCTCCTCCCAACCTCCCTCCTGGGGTCCCGCCGTTGTTGCCTAATCCGTATATTATGGCTCCAGGGCTGTTACATGCCTACCCGGTAAGTGGCACTAAAGGATCTTCTCTAGAAGATGAGGATGGGGCGCGGCTACTTTCTTTATAGCTCTGGCCTCAGATGAAAGATTGGAATTAAAATACAGAATAAGTAAGTGATAGATTGGCTCCATGGTGTGATATTTAAGCAACTGGATCCCACATGGCTAACCTCATGGTTCAAGTCCTGGATTCGGCAACTTGAGAAACACAATGGGCACAGGTGCATGCATGCCCCAAATCCTGAAAGGATGAGAGAGGTGGAAGAGAAGGGATTACAGCATGGCCATGCCTCATGGAGGGTGCTACCTCTTCTCCCTATCTCTTTGTATCTGGCAAGCACATGTGCCCTGTAGCAATAAAAAGGAGGAAATGAATAGTTGCCACATGTAAACACACAGGGTTGGTTTGTTTGTTTGTTTAGATTTTGCTATGGGGCACACTTGTCAGATAGAGAAGGAAAGTATGATACTGTGCAGGGGGGGGGTGGCCATGGCACAGTCCTTCCTCTGTTATTTTCATCTCGGGATTTTGAGCACACATGTACATGTGCCCTGCATAGTACATGGGGTTTTTAATCTTTGTAATTTTGGAGACAAAATACTGGGTGGTCAGAAAAGTCATGACGTATTTTTTTTCTTTTTCTTTTTTTTTTGAGAGGTTTTTGCTGTAGGGCACATGTGCTCGCCAGAAAGACAGAGACAGAAAGCAAGAAATCACCCCCCCCAGGTGGGAGGGATGGCCATGCAGCAGTCCTTTCTCCATTCTCCTCTCTGGATCTTGGGCACGCACGCACACACACCCAGCGTGAGTTTAAGCCACCGGGTCCGGGACTCGAACTGCAGTTGACTACGTAGAGTCCAGCAACACAGCCATTACGCCAACTGCTGGTCCCCTGTGACATATTTTTTCTTCGCAAAAGTCTGTTCTATGCAAAAGTCTGTTAGGACTTTTCTGACAACCCACTAGTTTTTATAGAAGAAGGACTATACTGAGGCCAAGTTCTCTATTGTGTATCTCATCTGTGTAGGCCTCAGAAGCAAAGACCAGACTGCTCACCTGGAACCCATTTTAGTTTCTTGGAGAATTATCTTATCTGGATTGATCTAGTTCTGGCAGTCTGCTGGCTCTATTCTGTTCAGAGTAGAGTTCTTTAACTCAGTCTGGAATTGTCTGAGAATAAGTGGCTAACATCCCCTGGTGTGTCTCCTGTCACCTTCCCTTTTTCAGTACCTGTTAAGATGAAGGGTGTTCATGTGGTGGCACAGTGGTGAAACAGCATTCTGTGAGGTTGACTCCTGTGGGAATGTTCCATGTTCGTATCTGGAGACTCTCCCTCAGTCCTCCTGGACATGCACCTCCCTGTCCAGGGTTGATTGAAAATGGGCTGGCTGATGCATGAAGACCCTGTTGAGGGTGCTGGCTTTCTATTTGTCTTTCTCATTTATGGAATAGACAAATAAAGTTTTTTCCTCCAGTTTTGCTATAGGGTATGTGTACTCACTTGTGAGAGAGAAGAGAGAGAGAGAAAAATCATCCCCAGGGCGGACAGACACAACATAATCCCTTCTCCTCCATTCTCTTCTTGGGATTTTGGGCTTGCATGCACATGTGCCCGGTGTGTTTTTTTCAACCCGGAGGGTCCGGATTCAAACCATGTAGTTGGCCTTGTGAGATCCATCCACCCTGTTAACCTTTATGCCACCTGTCATCCCCAAGAAATAAACTTTTAAAAATTGTTTTAAATTTCTTCCATGAGAGAATTTTAGTTCATTTTAGAGCAACCAGTAGTATGGTAGTTAAGGTAGCTGACTCGCAAGTAGCTAACTGTGTATTTTGAGTCCTGGACCCGGCAGCCTGAAAAACACATTGGTGTGTGTACATGTGTCCCAAAATCTTGAAGGATTTGAAGGACAAAGATTACTGCATGATCATTGGGGGAGGAGTTGCTTCCTCACACTTTTTTTTGGTGGGTGCACATGTCCTATGGCAGAAATTAAAAATTTTTCTTCCATGAGTGAGGCAATGAGACAGGCCCCCTACGGGGTTTCACGTCATGGGCTCCCTGTAGTCTCAGCTTGGCCAGGCCATAGGCATGCATACATGCTCCAGGAGGTCCTAGGGTATAAAGCCAGGACCTTTTCCATGTGGGTACAGCTGTTACCACTGTGCTACCAATTGGCCCTGCATTACACAGTTGTTTTTTTTTTTTTTTTAAAGGTTTTTGTGATAGGGCACATGTGCTTGCCAGAGAGAGTGAGAAAGAAGATGAAAAGTCACCCTCCTGTAGAGATGGCCATGCCTCTTCTCCTTTCTCCTCCCAGGATCTTGGACATGCACACACTTGCACTCTGTGTGAGTTTCAAGTTGGTCCAGGACTTGAACCACAGTCGATGTGGGAGTCCAATGACAACCATTACGTCGTTGTTGGTCCCACCTGGTGTGGTTTTCAAGCTGCCACATCTAGGACTGGACCTATGGGAGTCATGGTCCACCATGTGAAAGTATAGCACTTTAACCACTGTGTTAACTGAAAATGTTATTTTATCTGCAACGGTGGGGGTGCCTCCCCTTGACAGGGTCTTAACCATGCTTCTTCCACTCCAGCTTCCCACTCAGCCAGGATCACGGATGTGCAGCATTATGCCTTGTATGTTCAGGTCGGCCTCAGATTGGAACCTGGGCCTCACATGTGGCTCTAGCGTTGTGCAGCAGCACCCCACTGCTGGTGGCACTGCAGCAGAGCCCAGTGTTACACATCTTTAACAATAACACACTATCTTTGTACCCAGAGGGTAGAGGCAAAAATATATATATATGGATCCTTTCTGGAAAAGGTAAACTTTTTTCCTTTTCTTTTTTTAAGAGAGTTTTTATTTTTATTTTGTTTATTTATTTATTTATTTTTGCCATAGGGCATGTGCATTTGCTGGAGAGACAGAGCGACAGAAAGCAAGAAATCACTCCTAGGGGGATGACTTGCCATAATTCTTTTCTCTCCATTCTCCTCTTAGGATTTTGGGCATGCACACACACATACCCAGCATGAGTTTCAAGCCATTGGGTCCAGGATTCAAAACATAGTCAGCTGCATGGGAGTCCAGTGCCTTAACCACCATGCCACTTGCTGGCCCCTGGAAGAGATAAATTTTAAGCCATATTTTGAAAGCTATCAAGACAAGAGACTAGTAGAATACAGTAAGCCTGTTGTTCTGTTTACCTTACTGCTCTTCAAGCCAGACAAGTTGAATCAGTATATAGTTTAAGGGGCACTTTAAGACCTTTCATGTATAATATAGTCTCTGTACTACTTTTTCCTTGAAAGTGTGAAGGAAATAATCTTTTATTCTAAGAATGAGGTGGATGTTTCATTGATATATCTTGCCTATTGGCTGCTCGGTTTACTACCATCATGACCAGTCCTTTTAATGTTGTTATATGTCTGTTTTTCAGCCACAGGTATATGGTTATGACGACTTGCAGATGCTTCAGACAAGGTTTCCATTGGTGAGTATGTGGGATATAGCTTTGGAAAAGAATGCGATTTTTAAAATGAGTGTTGGGAAGATTATCTCAAATGTTCATTGGATAAGTTACAGACTTTCCCAGCCCATCCGTTCATACATGGATTTTGGTTTAAGATATATTGGAATGTAGAGACAGAATACAGTGGTTCTAACAGAAGGTACCTTTTTCTTAAAAAACAAAAGCCCATTGGGAACCGACAGTTAGCGTAATGGCTATGTTGCTGGACTCCCATGTAGTCGACCGCGGTTCGTGTCCCGGACCCGGTGGCTTGAAACTCACGCCGGGCGCGTGTGCGTGCGTGCCCAAGATCCCGAGAGGAGAATGGAGGAGAAGGGATTGCGGCGTGACCATCCCCCCTGGGGGGTGATTTCTCGCTTTCTGTCTCTATGTCTCTCTCTGTCTGTCTGGCGAGCGCACGCGCCCTACAGTGAAAATCTCTTCAAAAAAAAAAAAAAACCCATTTTGCCATCCTTGACGTGTATACATCTTAACCAATTCTATAGGCCAGTAGAGTGCCATGGAGTACTCCTGATGTTTTTTGTATGTTTCAAACACTTTAAATTACAGAGATTAAGATGTTTTCTCAGTATAATAAGTAGAATTGGCCTAGATTGATAGGGATGATACCTAAAGGGGGAGAATAGTGTTGTTTCCAGTTGGCTTCTGTGTGTTCTTCAGTAGGCATTCGACCTTGCTTGACTATACTCATGGACAGGCAGGGGGGACAGTGTATGCAAGAGTATTTGGAGTTCATGCCAGCTCTAGCCAGCTCAATCAGTGGCTGGATAAATTGCAACACTCCAACACTCTCCAGCATCTCACCTTGTAGAAAGAATTCTCAGGCTGGGGGATGAGTGGCACTGAGACTGCATTTTACTCTCTTCCAGGATTACTACAGCATCCCATTTCCCACACCCACCACTCCACTGACTGGGAGGGATGGTAGCCTGGCCAGCAACCCTTATTCTGGTAGGACTGGGATGGGGCTTGAATAAAGGGAGATTGTGTTGGGATTGGTGGCAGAAATCTGATTAGTAGCAAGAACAACCCTGGTTCTTAAGATCTTTGATAGACATAGACAATGGTTGTGATAATCAGATCTCGTAGATTATGTTCTATTGTCTTCCTGTGATTGTCAGGTGATACCCTTTTCTTTTTTTTCTTTTTCTTTTGGTTATTTTTAGTTCATAATTGTAAACTTTGCAATTCAGCTACATTTGGAGGGGAATAAAGAAAATATGGAACCCAGGGACTGGCAGGTGGCATGGTGGTTAAAGGCACAGGACTCCCACATGGCTGGCCATGGTTTGAGTCCCGGACTGGTAGCTTCCTTTCTCATTTTCTCTCTCTCTGTCCTTCTCTGGTCAGATTTAAATAGATAGATAGATAGATAGATAAACTTTAATAATTCTAAACAAAGAAAACTTTAAGAAAATATCGAACCCAAAGAACTACAGCAAGGACACAGATTGTAGGACATAGCAAGCCGATGGGCTAGAGGGGTGATCGATCTCCTGTGCTACAAAAGGAAAGGTCCAGTGGTTAAGAGAAAACATAAGTCAAATTCATAAAAGTTGTCCACAGTCAGCAATGTTGATTTTCTTGTTGGTTTTGCTGTTCTTGAACCCAAAGCATTCCATGGCTTCCACAATATTCATGCTCTCTTTCATCTTGCCAAAGATCACGTTTGCCATCCAACTAGTCTAAGCAGTGGTGATAAAAAAAAACTGGGGACCATTTGTATTGGGTTCAGCATTTGCCATTGACAAGTTGCCAGGACCTGTATATTTCAGGAGGAAGTTATCATCATTGAATTTCTCCCATAGATAGACTTACACCAGTACCATTGTGATATGTGAAGTCACCACCCTGGCACATAAACCCTGGAATAATTCTGTGAAAGCAGGGGCCCTTATAACCAAATCCTTACTCTCCAGTACTTAAAGCACAAAAATTTTCTGCTGTCTTGGGACCTTTGTCTGCAAACAGCTTGAAGGATGTGCAGCCCAAGGGCTCACCATTGATAGCGATGTCGAAGAACCCGGTGGGGTTGACTGTAGTTGAGGGCAAGAGACTCAGGCAGTGGTGTCTGCAGAGCCAATACCCTTTTTATTAATTCAAGAAATTTTGTGAGTTGATAATTTTTTCCATGAGAGAAGGGGAGAAACACCGAGAAACAGCAGCCCAAGACTGTCTCTTTTTCTTTTCTTTTTCTTAAATTTCCCAAAGGGTACTTGTGCTCACTGGAGAAAGAGAAGGGAGAAAAAGTGAGGAAGCACCCTCATGGTTCATGGTCACACCACAATCCTTTCATCTCCCGTTGGGGTTTTGGGCACATATGCACATGCATCTAGCGTGTTTCTCAAGCTGCTAGGTCTGGGACTTGAACCACACAGGCCACGTGGAATCTAGCTGCCTTTACCACCATACCACCGGCTAGCCCACAGACAGGGTCTGGATGCCATAGTAACCCTTGCCCCCAAATTCAGCCAGCCTTTGATTGTAGGCATGCATGTGCCTGGTGTACCTGAGGAGATGGTCTCTGGATAAAAACCCAGACTCTCCTATGTTGGCCAGCTTCACAGAGCTTTGTGTTTTACTGGTGCCACCCTCCAGTTTCCTTTCAGTGATGTCATGACTTTGTTTCCTCAGCAATTCTTAAGCTGTTTCTAGGAAGTACAGTGGTTGAACCGTGGACCCTGCTCACAGTGGCAGTTTCATTGCCTTGCTAGGCATCGGACTTTTTTTTGCCTGACTTATCATTGTTCTCATTGACTTATCATTTTCCCTGATCTATCATTGTCCTTCAATTCCAGCATGGGGTCTTCCC
>NW_006160181.1:114107-117028 GCF_000334495.1 Tupaia belangeri chinensis | reverse complement strand
GGGGTGGAGGGAAAGGGAAATATGATGAAAGAGAACACAGTCCACAGAGAAATCATGGGAGAGCTTTATTTTGGCTTTAACAGTCTCTGAACGGGATCCCCTGGAATCATAGGAGGTAGTTCTCCATTGATGTTGGGATAAAAAAGGCAGATGCATTTAGCCTCTCCTGTCACAGGTGACCTCACAAAGTTCGGCCGTGGGGATGCCTCCTCCCCAGCCCCGGCCACAACCTTGGCCCAACCCCAACAGAACCAGACGCAGACTCACCACACCACGCAGCAGACATTCCTGAACCCGGCGCTGCCTCCTGGCTACAGTTACACCAGCCTGCCATACTACACAGGGGTCCCGGGCCTCCCCAGCACCTTCCAGTATGGGCCTGCTGTGTTCCCTGTGAGTACCTGCACTTGATCTCTCTTTGGGGTGAAGGAGCCTAGCTACTGTCAAGGCTGATAGTAGATCAAGAGGAATGGTTCCCACCGTTGGCCTGGGAGAGGAAGTAGGGCTGGATTGGTGAAATTGGGTTAATGAGTCTATTTCACTAAGTAAACTGTGGCCAGCCTACATCAGATTGGTAGACATCTGAATGTCCCTGGAATAGGTCAGGTGAGGCAGACGGTACCCTGTGGCCATTTCACTGCAGTTCTGGACTTTTTGCTCTTCAGGTGGCTCCTACCTCTTCCAAGCAGCATGGTGTGAATGTCAGTGTGAACGCATCGGCCACCCCTTTCCAGCAGCCGAGTGGATATGGGTCTCATGGATACAACACTGGTAAGCTCACCTTGGCCCTGGCTCAGTGGTATCTAGGAGGTATTACTGGATGAAGTTCAGGGTAGAAGACTGGGTACTTGGAAAAATAGGTTGGTGAGAGCATGCTGCTGCTCCACATGATTGTTAACCCTTGGCTGACGGGCATTGGGCGAAGCACCAATAGGTGATTAATTCCAGCACATGTGTCTCCCAGTCGTGACTGTTGACTGGCCTAGACTTTGGGTGGGAAGTAAGAGAAGGGCCCCCGGCCCCCAAGATTGTGCAGAGATGTCAGTGGAGACAAATATTAGTATGTGTGGTACAGAGTATGAAAATGGATATATTCACTGAATAGAAGGGTGAACTGTGTTCACATCTAGGTTTGACTTAAATCTCTTGTAGTATTACTTTTCTTATGTGACTCCATTATTTATTTATTTATTTATTTATTTATTTATTTAATCTCCTACCCAGAAGATCTAGAATGTGAGAGAAAGGAGTAGGCAAGACTACTCTGTAGAGTGAGAATTGGATTCAAAGAGTTGGACCTTCAGGTTCTTTCATTTTTATGGCTGGTCTCTTTGCAAAGTTCATTGGTATATCTGACAGCTAGGAGGGAAGTGTAGATATTATTTGGATGGGTACTGATCTAAAAAATACTGAACCTATCCTTGCATCCACATCTGACAACTGTGCTCCACTTTTGGAAGACAGGGAGCGAGAAAGGGATCTTTGAAGAAAACAATTCCAACTACGTTTTCCAGTGACTTGTAGAGGAACATGGAAAGGAAGATGCTGCACTCACTAGGGTCTGAGGTTCAGGGTGGTTTTGCAAAGCTTTCAGCTTGGAGGAGCAGAATCAACTGTGTTCTATTTTTTTTTTTTTTTTTAAAGAATTATTTTATTTATTTATTATTATTTCACATGAGTTTTGCCAGAGAAAGACAGAGAGAGGGAAAGTGAGAAAGCAAGCCGCCAGGTCTGGGACTCAAACTGTGGTTGGCCATGTGGGAATTCCAGCACCTTAACCACCATGCCACCTGCTGGCCCCTCAACTGTGTTCTTAACCCTTCTGTGAATCCAGGTGGGTAATTCCCCAGGTTTCCAATAATTGGGAAACCAAGCTGAACACAGAAGACAGTAGGTCTAAGGAATTTCCAGCCATGTGGGTCATGTTCTAAATTAAAACCTAAGAAACTGCATTGAGACTACTTGTGGCCATCCCTCTCATTGAGCAAGGTCCATCCGAGTCCTTGGTGGGGAGGATTGTAACCTTTTGACTTGGGGTAGAAGTGGTGACTTGGTAGAAGTGACCCCACTAAGTTTAAGTCTCAGCTGGACTAGTTTCAAGAATTTTAAGAGGTAGGTGATTGATAATAGAAGAGACTTGACATGCTTGTTTTGACAATCATAGTGTCTTAACTCCCTTAAAATTTCAGAAAGCTGTAATAACAGCCCTTTGAGAACCCCCAGTTCCCACTACCACAGAGGGCTTCTTGTCATTCCATTCCTCATCAACCTCTAAATTCATTTATTTTTATGTATTTGATTCCTTTTAGGAAGAAAATATCCACCCCCTTACAAGCATTTCTGGACGGCTGAGAGCTAATTTGGCCCAAGGCTGGGGGCTGTGTTTTGTGTGTGTGTATAAATTTGCACTGAAGTCTTGTTTCAGAAACCAGACCACTGAGGAGAGCCTGCTGAGCTGAGGCCGTGGCCTGCGTGGCTTGGGGAAATGAGTTGGTGGATACCTTCTGGGCTTTTGAACTTGCCCCTCCCCCATTTCCCTCTCCCCCATGTGTCTGACCCTGTCTTACCCATTTCGAGTTCAAGTGGTGCAGCACCTCCGAAGCATCAATGCACACACCTGCTGTTGCTTTTGATTTCTGGAAGGCATGTAGTTTCAACTTGTAACAAAAATATTTGTAGTCTTCAATAAACTGTGGTATTTCTTTAGCTAACTCTGGCGTTCTTTCCGTGCATGTCTTTCTGGATACTAGGAACCAATGTTGTGCTATGGATGAAGGGTGGAGGGTGGCCTTTTCGATCAAACCCCAGCAGAGCTGAAGAACTGTTAACTTTTCAGTATGTTGGTTTTATCAAGATGGGGGTGGGGGTGGAAACAGCCTCAGTTTCCAGCCTGTTGATTGGTTGGTAAAGGAAGCTACTGG
>NW_006160181.1:106550-113986 GCF_000334495.1 Tupaia belangeri chinensis | reverse complement strand
CCGATCCTCCGATGCGTGTATCTCTTCACTTTTCCATTTAGATCTTCACCTTGCCTCTGACATAAGCAGAGAAGAAAGGACAAAAAAATTAAGAGTATTATGTCATAGTGAAAGGCAAAAGAGACGGTGTTCAGAGCTGTTGTTAGGGAGTATCTTACAAGGCTTAATCCCCACATCTGATTCCCAAAGGCCAAGTGATTGATTGAGATCTGGTAAGTCATTAGTAACCAGCTAGTTGATGTTTTAGGCTATGTGGAAAGTGCTAACTTAGAACATTGTTCTTAGTTCCTTGATGGCTTTTCAGAGATTGTGGATTACTAGTCATTTTGTACATAATAGGTATAGCTAGTATGTAAAGGAAAGGTTTGGTTAGACATCTCCTTGACTATAGACATTTAAATCTCCACTTAGCCCAACTAGTACGCCATCAACCCTTTGTTTACAGAGCTCACTTGGACAATGAGGTCAACCAACCTTGGTTAATTCAGCTTTCCTTGTATTTCTTCCCAGCTCCCTGGGATAATTTTGTCCTGTGGAGTGTAACCAACATTTGCAGGGGCTGCCCTGCTGGAGAGGTTGGTTCTGGTTTCTCCTCCATCACATCCACATGGTATTGTTTGTGATGATCACTGTTCAGGTGTGGGGAATAGGCAGAGTAGGAGGCCAATGTTGGAAGGAAAGCAAGAAAATTTGGCAATCTGGGGATCTTTCCAGTTGTGGTAAGGGGCAGGGAATTAATACCCATTATTTTCAAGGGTCTCTAATGCTTCTGTATAGGCAATTTTGGCTGCTACAGAGTATTCTCTCTTCCTACATTTCCAGTCCTTCAACCCTGTGTCCAGGTTAAACCCTCTGGACTAGCTAGCCCAGCCTCTGGAAAGAATGAGACCAGGGAGGGAGACATTGGAACCAAATTGTTCCCTATTACCCAACTTGAGAATTTAGTTTGTCTTTTCTCCCTCCTATGTAGGCAACCTAGCCCTAGTTTGCAGAGGGTGACCAAGTAAGCTGTTCAAGCCTTTGCAGTAAAGATAAATTGTGTCTTTTGATTTGTCTTTAAGATGTTCTTTTTAGATCATGTTTATTCCACCTTCACTCTGAACCTTCCACACAAACCTCTGCATCACGTTTAGCCTTTTTCATGACTGAATTATTCTTGAAGTTATGTCTGTTATTTAGTGATTTGCCAGAAGGGCACCTGGGATTTCAAAAGGGGAAAAAAATACCCAATGACTCCATAAGAGGTTCCCATATTTTTCCCTTCTGTTACTTTTAGTGCTCTTAAAGTATAGAGAGTTGATACTGTGGAGCTGGGGAAGTATTTTCTCATGCTTGGTTTCTGTAGTTCTGGTGTCTTTTTTTTTCCTAGTTGGTGTTTACTCCTCCCTGGATCTCTCTGGACTTATGATGTGGGAGGGTTTTCCAAGGTGAGATGCCACTTTTATTGGCAGATTCTAAAGTGACAGTCCAAGATGGGCTTAGCTTTTGAAGGTGGACTTTGTCCTAGACATTGGGAGGACTTGGGATCTAGAGTTTAAAGGGGGGGGTTTCTGTTGACTTGTAGATGAGTAGGGACTTCCTTTTTTGTGGTTTGGTCACTAGTACAGGGCTTCTGTAAAACGTTTCCATTGCAGTGCTCCTAACCAGGGGAGGAGGAGTGTGTTCTTAGGGAAGGACCCAATGGTATAGCCAGAAAGGCAGTTTATCTGAAGTTTCATTTTACTTAATGGGAACTAATACAGCTTTTAAAAATCATGCTTTACATTCCTAGTTAAGTTACCTTTCCTCAAATCTTTGTTTAAAATGTCTCTACTAAGATGCTAGATTATTTATCCCTGTCTCTTGACACATTGCCCTGTACCCCAGGAGGTAGAATGTTAGCATGAGTATTTCAGTTTGAGGAGTACAAATTAAAATGAGGTGTACTACTCTGATTTTCTTAAAGTCGGAGTGGTAGTAGAGAGTTTTTTTCCAACAGGAAACTTCATGCAAGCTTGGGGGGAGAGTAATGTATTAGAGCTTTTATCTTGTGAAGAAGCTGAAGTTATGAACTGAAAGTGACATTTGGTTTTTATGTTCTACCTGGGCTATAGGAGACAGCCTACCCTGTCTGCCTTCCCATCCCTCCCTACCCCATTGTGCTTAGGCTTAAATTGTATAAATGGAAAATTCATCCTTGTACTAGCCCTTTAAATTATAAGTGTATAGTTTAGAAGTTCCAGGACTGGAGAAGCTGGGCTGAGTGAGCTGAGATCCTGAGCAGGAAGGTGTTCTTGGGGATCAACACGGACTACTTCTCCAGTGCTTATGTTGTGCTGCAGAGACGTAGGTTTGAGCCTAAAGGTGTCTTTATGAACAGAAAGAGCCAGAACACAAGTCTTTAGGGGCAGACTGAGTGGAGCTTGAGTGCTTTGATTCGAAAAGCTTATTACATTCCTGTTGGACTTTGGCACAGAAGTATTTTGAAGGTTCTATATGTTAGTGAGGTTTGGTTATATCCCCTTTTTCCCCCCAAAACAACTCAGTTCTACACATACTCTACACACTTGGAAAGGGCAGAAGAGCTCTTACAGAAACTTTATGTTATGAACTCTTACCTCTGAGGACTGACCTGAAGCTGGAAAAACAGACAAAACTTCCCTTGCAGTGCTATAGCTAGAAAGGCTGCAGACATGACCTCGTCCCAGGGATAGGGCCAGGCAGCTAGCTGAGCTAATCCTCCTGTCTGTTTCCTCCTCCCCCAGGTGTATCAGTCACCTCCAGTAACACGGGCGTGCCAGATATCTCGGGTTCTGTGTACTCCAAAACCCAGGTAGGTGCCTGGCTCTGGACAGCAGTGGAAAAGGGATGGACACAGGAGGCGGAAGCGAAATGGTAGAAATAGAGTGAACGAGAACAGCCCTAGGAGAGGTGTCAGGAAAGCCATCCTACCTTTTCTAAATGAACTATATCCTTTAGACTTCACTTTCTCCAAGAAGTTTAAATAGCCTTCTGAGAAAAAATGACAAGTGTATTAAGATGAGATGTGGCAAAAGTACTGTAACGTTTCATGTGCTTTGCTGTGCGGCTGTCCTGGCCCCTTTACCCAACCTTTTTCGTAACTTTGTAAGAGAGCATGTAAGGGTATGAAGAGAAACCAGTTTATTCCATTCTTTATGAGTAAATCCATAAGAGTGTGGGGAATGAGACAACCCAGTACCTGGGGTGTTTGAGTTATCCACAGGTTTGTGTTGTATTGCTTTGTACTCTCTCACTATAAATAACTAAAAGTTTGTTATAAAGTATTAGGACCATTAGGGGACTGTTTTATAGATAAGACATTCAACACTCAAGATACCTTGATATGTTTAAAAAAGGGGGGGGGGATAACTCAGTTTTGTATTCATTTCTTTTGAAATAGCCAAGGAATTCTAATTTCTACCCAACTACATGGGCAGAGATGTCTGAAATAATCAGCAAGTTTCACTTTGTTCATGTATGACTTCAGACTTGAGTAAGCTCTTTCACATCCATCCTCTCATTTATCCTTACAACAGAGAAGTCAGTAGCATCTCTGTTTTATGTGAGGAGACTGAGGCAAAGAGATTGAGTGATTTGTCCAGATTCGCACAGCTGTGAAAGGGCAGAATGGGGCTGCACCCTGAATGTCTGACTTCAGGCGCTCTGTTCCTGTTCAGTGACATGGTACATCTTCTGAGGGGAGGGAGCTTGGACTCAAAAGTCCCAGGATTAGTTTTCTGATCCCTTTTACTCTCTCTCCTCCTGGATAGCAGTCTTTTGAGAAACAAGGTTTTCATTCCGGTACTCCTGCTGCCTCCTTCAACTTGCCTTCAGCCCTAGGAAGTGGGGGGCCCATCAATCCGGCCACAGCTGCTGCCTACCCACCTGCCCCCTTTATGCACATTCTGACCCCCCATCAGCAGCCGCACTCCCAGATCCTCCACCATCACCTGCAGCAGGATGGCCAGGTAATAGCCCTCCCCCTCTCTCCTTCCCCTTCCTCTTCCTTCCTGTCCCTTACAACTGCCTCCCTTTCCTTTTCTTGCCCTTCCTCCCCACCACCTTCACCCAGTCCCTCCCCAGCGCCGGCCATGGGCACACAGCACATACAGACACAAGCGCACATAACACAGGCGGCCGGCAAAGGAAATGTCAGAGAAGCCAGTTGGAATCTTGTTTACCGAATTCCTTTGGTGCCTTTCTCCTTCTCCTCCTCCCATAGCATAGTTGTCCTCATCCTGTCAGACCTGGGTCATGCCTCCTTACCTCTCCCAACCTCCCCCGCCCCCAACATTATAGCTTCCCTTTCTGATGGTGGAGTTCTATTGTCAAAGTTTGTCCCTTTATTTTCCATATATCCTGGTTCTGCCTCAGCTACCATATTTGCAGATGGTTCTCTGTTGCCAGCGCCAGCAGGAGGAGCAGGTAATGAAAATGAATGATATGCTTGAACCCACTCCCTTTCAGACCCCATCTCACCTCCACAGCCTCAGGGAACTTGAAAGGTTGCGCGGTCACAAATCGGGATACACAAACACAAACACTTTGCTGAGCTCTCTGGCCTCCCCTTCCTCTCTCCTCCTCCCCTCCTCAGCACCCTCTGATCTTTCTCCCCTTCCCCAACTCTGGAAACACTTGGTTACTGGAATGGGAAAGATTTCTTGGGGCAGCATCTGGAGCTTATGCCCTCAGGCTGTCTCTCCTTCCTTGCCTGAAACAGACTCACAGATGTGGGGTGGGGAGGCTGGGCCTGGAGGTGTGGGTGGTGCAGTGGTGCAAGTGACCTCTCAAGAGCTCCCTCATGGGTAGGTGGGGCTAGATTGAGGGCCTCTGCTCTCAAAGACAGTTTTCCAAATTGAGGCATCAATGTAAAGTAAGTCACTTTGGGACACTTACCTCCAAAGGGCCATAATTGTCTCTAGATAGTATCAATTTTTCAGAGCAGAGGAAGGCAGTGGGGTAGTGAAGAAGGTAGAATTGGAAATGAATGGAACTCACTGTCCTGTCTCCAAAGGTTATCTTGCACAATTATCATCTTTCCTTTGTGTAAAGGTCCCAAATGCCTTGCTTTTAAGAGAGAGCTTTAGCAACCAAATTTTCTTGGTTGAGAAGTGAACTTCCTAGTACTGTTTCCAAATGAGGAAAGTGCTAGAGCAAGCTAATTTGCACATCTCCACCTGAAGATGTTACAAATTTGTCCCACTAACTAGACAACTTTTTCCTCCCCACCGTCCTCCCATTCCCCTGCAGACGGGCAGCGGGCAACGTAGCCAGACCAGCTCCATCCCGCAGAAGCCCCAGACCAACAAGTCTGCCTACAACAGCTACAGCTGGGGGGCCAACTGAGGCCCTGACCCTCTTCTCTCGGTCCCATCTTCTGAGAGGGCTTCTCAGCCTGGAAACTATGGAAACAGCATCAAAGAAAGGAATGTGGGGGGGTTCCGCTGCCCCCCACCCCCAGCGGCCCACCCCATGTCTCAGCTTCATGTCTGTCCCATTCCCATACCATCCCCACCCTGTTGTATGTATTATAGGATTTGTATTTTCTCCTTTTTTTCCCCCTTCCTTTCCTCTTCCTCCTCCTCCCCCCTTGCATTCAAGATTATGAAACTTTGCTGTGGGCCCTGCCCTTCCTTTGCTTCTTCCTGTTCACCCTGGTGGTGTACGGATGAGGTGGGGAGGGGGGACCCCAAAATATATATCAGCCCAACAGCCCTGAGTCTCCTCCTTTATTATTAGGAAAACGAAACAAAACAAAAAAATGGCGTCATGAATATGAACAGCATTGTCAGATGAATTAGTTGAAGTGTTTTTTTTTTTTTTTTTTTACTGTGTCCTCAAATTTAATGGATTAATGTGTCTTGTATATATAAAAAGAAAACCTCTACCTTCAGCCTCTGCCCATTCTTGCTCCGTCTAGGACGTCCTCAGTCTCGTCGATGACCAGCTTGGTGAATAAGTATTACCGTACCAACTGGGCCTCCTCTAGCAGGCCCCGAAGGCAGTGGAATAAAATGAAATCTTTGCCCTTTAAGAACTCCTCTGACCTTAATGTGCTAGTATCTTGCCCTTGAAGGAATTCCCTTCCCTATACCCCTAAGAACTTCACAACCTGCTCACTGGAAAGAAGCACCACAAATCTTCATTTCAACCAGAAACTGCTACATCTACAGATTTCCGTCAGGGAAGGGAGAGGGATAACAATTAGGTGGAAAGGGGGAAGGATTGAGGAAGAGCAGAGGCCTGTTCAAGTGAAAAAATGACTTCATGGAGTCTTAAGTATGACTTAGAGGGGTCCAGGCAAATATCCTGAGGAGATTAGAGTGCAACGTGACTGTGGGTTGGCAGAACTGAAGCGTGAGGCCAATTACTTCCAGTAGACTTGCTTGAGTACTTAGATGTAGCACAGCCGAGCTCAGTGCTTTGAAAAGGAATCCAGAGCAAGACTTGGGGCGGGGTACGGGAAGGGGGAGGCTCTGAAAGCCAGTAACATGTAAAAGGAGTACTTTTATAGTCTCAAATTAATAGTGCCCGCTGGGGACTCTTCTAGCTTACTCCCTCTCCTGCTCTTAGAAATCTTTATCTTGCGGATTGCAGAGCCCGCTTAGGAAAATTAAGAGACTCCTTATAAGGCTCCCTAGTAGCTGGAGACTTGGAGAATGTTAAGTCTATGCAACCCGTGTCTTTATTCAACGCTGAACGGGTCCACATTAGGAGCTTGGTAAAACGTTCTGCCCAACCGGTTAAAATAGCAGAGGTCCTCCGGGTCATTCTAGAAACAGACGCGGCAGTGGAAGGGGCCAGGTGGCTTCCGCTTTAGGCTGGCGATCCCCGGGCGCGGTGAGCCGCGAGCCGCCCCAGGCAGGTCAGTTTGCGCAGCTGGGCTGCCCTCTGCTGGCACTGCCCGGGTACGAACCAGATTCAAACCCTCGGAACACATTGGGCCGGGTTAGTTGACGGGAGAGTCGATTTGGGAGGAAGGTAATAGAAAGCAAGAATTCCACACGCTCACTCCCAAAGGCAGAAGGCTCTGCAAACCTGGGTAATGACGCCTTCCCAACGCGAAGACCGCCGTCCCGCCTCCGCTTCCACGTCGGGCGTACGGTCGTTTTACGACAGTTTATCCGAGCCGCAGGCTTGCTTTCCGGCAGCGTGGACAGAAGCTTCGCTCGATTTCCGACATCGTGGGCAGATTGCCCCCTTGCCACGGGAGGGGTTTAAAAGTTCGAATGTCAGTGCCGGAATGAGTCTCTTTGACCTCTTCCGGGGCTTTTTCGGCTTTTCTGGAGCTCGGAGGTGAGAGTAGGTTCGGGTCGGACAAGGGAAGAGGAGTCCTGGGGAGGAGCGTGACCCCTTAGACTCTTATGTTTTGAAAAACATCCTCCTTCCCGGTTCCTCCTGTGGAGAGGACAGAGGTCGCCACATTGAGCACTCGC
>NW_006160181.1:87337-104938 GCF_000334495.1 Tupaia belangeri chinensis | reverse complement strand
CGGGGGGTGGGGGCGCGGGGGTGGGATGTGAAGGGAAACCTGGAGAGGAGTTGCGAGGTGAGGACTGACTTCGATAAAAACGTAAACAACAACAGCAAAACCAGAACTGTAAGCTGCTATGTTTAGATTTTACGACCAGTCCTCACACCTCTCCCCAGCTTCCCAGACCCCTGGTCTTGGCCCACTTTGCCACCTGTGAATTGATTTTATGGCTTAAATAGTGCTGAAATCTTGGGACTAGCAGTTAGCGTAATGGCTATGTCGCTGAACTCCCACGTAGTCGACTGCGGTTTGAGTCCCAGACCCGGTGGCTTAAACACGCTGGGGGCGTGTGCATGCGTGCCCAAGATCCCAAGAGGAGAATGGAGGAGAAGGGATTGCGGCATGGCCATCCCCCCTGGGGGGGTGATTTCTCGCTTTCTGTCTCTCTCTCTTTCTGGCGAGTGCATTCGCCCTATAACAACAATAACAAAAACCCTGTCAAAAAAAAAATTGTGCTGAAATCTTGGTGGCCAATCTGCCTCCACCCTCAGCCACAGAGATCCCTTTTTTGGAGGGATGACTCGAGATGAAGATGAGGATGATGAGGAAGAAGAAGAAGGAGCTACATGGGACCATAGGAGCCCAAGGTTTGACGGTCCCCAGCCTCCGGAGGAATTTGGCTTCAGCTTCAGCTTCAGCCCAGGAGGAGGGATGCGCTTCCATGACAACTTCGGCTTCGATGACTTAGTGCGGGATTTCAATAGCATCTTCAGTGAGATGGGGGCCTGGACCTTGCCTTCCCACTCTCCTGGTGTGTGGCTGTCCCTGAGGGAGAACCCATGGCTTCTAGTGGGTTGGTGGGTGAGATAAGCAAGGAGTAATTGGTGGATGAGAGGTGTAAGAAAACTGATGAATGATTTCAGGGAGAGTTAAAGAGCCTGAGTCCTTTCCCACTCAAGCATCCATCTGCCCACCTTTCTGCAGAACTTCCAGGTGTTGAGTCAGAGACACCTGGTGAGAGACCTCGGGAGGGACAGACACTCCGGGACTCCATGCTTAAGTATCCAGATAGCCACCAGCCCAGGATCTTTGGGGGGGTCTTGGAGAGTGATGAAAGAACTGAACCCCCAAAACCAGCACCAGACTGGGGCTCCCAGAGACCTTTTCAGAGGGTGAGTACCCCTCCTAGGCTTGAAGTGAGCCTGTGAGAGAACACTAAGAAAGTGCAAAGACTGGACTCTGATAAACTCGGGTTGGAATCGCAGGCCCTCCACTGAATGTATTTATATGTTCTATATTAAACTTCTGACAAGATTTTCTTTGGGGAAAATAGGAGTTCTGCTAGGTTTTTTAAAAGGAAAAAAGAAAAAAAACTGCTGTTATACATGATTCTTGGATAAGGCAGGATTGTTGGGGAAGGACAGGAAAATACCAGTTCAGGGAGGCCTTTTGGTAGAAGGATACATAAAACATCCACGAAGGAGGCAGTGGGTAAATGAATTCTTTCTCCTGGGGAAAAGGGCTTAGATTTGGGGATAGTTTGGGGTCTATGACCCTTCAAGTTGCAGCTTGGAAGGTGATTTTTTAACCTACTATGGCTTCTTCTGCAGTTTGATGATAGATGGCCTGTGACCCCTCATCCTAGAGCCAGAGAGGACAATGGTGGGTGGCAGGAGGCGCTATTTATCAACCCTCTGTGATGGTCCAGAAGTGCTATTTGTTTTCCCTCCCCGAAGTTTCTTCCTGCCACTCCTGTCCCCTTTAACCCACTAGATTCTTTCTCTCCTGGTTCTTGATCTCTGTTCTTCCAGATCTTGATTCCCAGGTTTCCCAGGAGGGTCTTGGCCCAGTTCTACAGCCCCAGCCCAAATCCTATTTCAAGAGCATCTCTGTGACCAAGATCACTAAGCCAGATGGGGTGAGTTGACAGAAAGGTAAAGGAAACTGGGCAGGGAATGCCCTGGAACAGGATCTGTGCAGCCACTGAATGCACTTCAGTAATGTTAGCAATATGGTGGGGGCTTCTCCTTGTAGATAGTGGAGGAGCGCCGGACCGTGGTGGATAGTGAGGGCCGAAGAGAGACCACAGTAACCCGTCAAGAAGCAGACCGCAGTACTCAAGATGGTAAGTTAGGAGTATGCATCAAAAAAAAAAAAAAATGTATGAATCAAAGAGTGTATGTCTTAACTCCTTGGGGAAGGGAGACTCTAACTGTTGTACCCTTTACTAGTATTTCTGTCCTTCAGCTTTGTCTAGTTTCTTTCCTTTAGCCTTGTGTATGATTTTATTCCTTAGACCCAGAGTCACCAAGACCTCCAGCCCTGGATGATGCCTTTTCCATCCTGGATTTATTCTTAGGACGTTGGTTCCGGTCCCGGTAGCCTTCAGGTCTTTTCTGCCTCCCACCCGTTGCTCACCATCACCAGACTTAGCTCGTTCACCTGCCATCTCAAGGACCTGGGTGTGTGGAACATGAATTGGGGGTATGTCAGTATGTCATTCACCCAGACTGACCAATAAAACCTTTATTTATGCTAATTCCTTGGTCTTGGTTTTGTGAAGGTTATTTTATTTCCTAGAACCTTTCACAGCTTTCCAAATTATCTTAGGCCACAACCTTCTCCCTATTTCTTAATTTTGGTTCTATTTCCAAAGTAAGGATAATAAGGATAAGATAACCAGCAGACAGTTCTTTTCACTAGGCTATCTCCTGTTGCCTCGTGGTTAAAGCAGCCAGAGCCCACATGGCCAACCCTGAGACTTAAGTCCCAGACCTAGCAGCTTGAGAAAGACCCTGGGCACATGGGGCCAGCAGGTGGCATGGTGGTTAAGGGCACTGGACTCCCACATGACTGACTGTGGTTCAAGTCTCAGACCTGGCAGCTTGCTTTCTCACTTTCCTTCTATCTCTCTCTCTCTCTGTCGTTCTGCCTCTCTCTTGTCAAATTTAAATAAATAAATAAAATAATTCTTTAAAAAAAAAAAAAAAAGACCCAGGGCGCTTGTGTGTGCATTCCTAAATCCTGAAAAGAGGGAGAGGTGGAGGAGAAGGGATTGTGACTTGACCATTCCTCATGGGGGATGCGTTCTTCCAATCGCTTTCTCTCTGTCTCTGGTAAACATATGTGTCCTCCATGGCAAAATTTAAAAAAAAAATTATTTTTCCTTACTGAAAAGATAACTAGAGGTAATTCTAGGAAAATTTCTAGATAGCCATGCACCAGAGGGACCAGCAGGTGGTGTAATAGTTAATGTCGTTGGACTCCCATGCAGTTGACCACAGTTCAAGTCCCGGACCTGGCAGCTTCAAACTCATGCCGGGTGTGTGCCCAAGATCTTAGAGGAGAATGGAGAAGGGATTGCAATATGCCCACTTCCCCCCTTAGGGGTCACTTCTCTCTTTCTGTCTCTGTCTCTCCAGTGACTGCATGCACCCTATAGCAAAAATCTCTGTCAAAAAAAAAAAAAAAAAGAAGTATGCACGGGATCAGCAAGTGATGTAATGGTTATTTCGTTGGATATTCCCACTAGTTGACTAGACCTGGGGGCTTAAAAGTCACACCAGGCACCTGTGCATGCCTGCTCAAGATCCCAGGAGGAAAATAGAGAAGGGATTGCAGCATGGCCATCCCCCTAGGGGTGAACACCTATACCCTATAGCAAAAGTCTCTTAAAAAGAAAACAAAAAAACAGTGTGCCTATGCAGAAGTATGGGATAACTCTCTCTCTAAGTTTTGGAACACAGACTGGATAGTTGATGTGGTAATTTGAGGGAGTACATGGGCACTGCAATCATAGGGGCCAGGTATTAACACAACTAAACCCACATGGGAAAGATCCTGAGTTCAGTGTGCTGCTTTGAGCACACTGGGCATGCGTGTGCATCTGTGATCCAGGTGGCTGAGATGGGGAATGGGGGCATAGATTCTGCAAGAAGATCCTGTTAGAGGCCAGCAGGTGGCATAGTGCTTAAGGTCCTGAACTCCCACATGGCCAACTGCTGCTTGAATCCTGGACCTGTAGACTTGAAGATCATATTGGGTTTGTGTGCAGGTGTGCCCCAAATCCCAGAAGAACGGAGAAGAGATTTTGGTGTGGCCACCCCCTGGGGGTTGATTTCTCACTATCCCTCTTGCTATCTATCTCCTGAGAGCTCACATACCTTATAGCAAAAATCTCAATAACAAAAAACAAAAATGCTGTGCATTGGAAACGAGGTCCTTCATGGCCAACTGCAGTTCAAATCCCAGCCTCAGTGACTGGGCACATTTTTGTATATGTCCAAAATCCTGATGGGACAGAGAAATGGAAAAAAAAAAAAAGATTGGGATGTGACCAGTACCTACTGGGGTGCAAGGCAGTGCTTTTTCTTCCTCTCCCTGCCCTTGTCACGATAATAAAAATTAACTTAAAAAAACTTCAAGGACCAGCAGGTGCCATGGTGGTTGAGGCACTAGACACTCCTTCATGGTCAACCACAGTCCAAATCCTGGACCTGGTGGCTTGCTTTCTCATTTTCTGTCTGTCTCTGTCTTTTCTCTGGTCAAATTAAGAAAAAAGAATGAATGAATCAATAAAAATTAATTATTAAAAAATAAACTTAAAAAATAGGGTAGAGGGGGCTGGCAGGTGGCGTGGTGGTTGAGGGTGATGGACTCTCACATGAACGACCATGGTTTGAGTCCCAGACCTGGCGACTTACTTTCTTATTTAATCTCTCTCTCTTGTTCTGTCCCTCTCTGGTCAAATTTAAATAAATAAAATTTTTTTAAAACTGCCTTTTCCATAGGACCAGCGCTATGTCGCTGGACTCCCACGTAGTTGACCGCGGTTGGCGTCCCGGACCCAGTGGCTTAAACTCACGCCGGGCGCGTGTGTGTGCATGTCCAAGATCCTGAGGAGAATGGAGGAGAAGGGATTGTGGCATGGCCATCCCCCCTGGGGGATGATTTCTTGCTTTCTGTCTCTATGTCTCTGTCTGTCTGGTGAGCGCACGCGCCCTGTAGCAAAAAAAATAAATAAACTCTTAAAAAAAAAAAAAAGAAAACTACTTTTTCCTTACACTACGTGTTTTGTTTAATTCTTTTGTCTGAAACACCATGAACCTGGATATCATTATAGAAGCCATCCTGCAACAATAGTTCACTCTAATGTGTATGTGTTACTTTATTTGTCATCAAAAGAGCACTTTGCCTAAAAGGACTGACGAATGTGCAAAATATTCACACTCTTGTGAAATTGTCATTTATCATTAGTTTGTAAGTTATTTTTGTTTGTCTTTTAGGTGTAGCAAAGCGAGAGCTTATTGAAGGAGAAGAAGGAAAAACAGCTCCCAAGAAGGGAGGGGTCCTGGAAAATGGGTTGCTGAGGAGGAACTGGGGCGAAGACTTTTATCTGGGTCCCGGGGCCTTGTTCAGGCTTGTTTTCAGGTGGGGCTCCTGCATACATTTCCCTTGTGTTGCGGAGGGGCATGCTGGATGGGTCCAATTCTAATTTTGGAGCGGGTACAGGTCAGAAAATCTTTGTTAGAACAAGATTTACATGTCTAAGGGCAAGGGACTGTGGTGACTAGGAGAAGAGAGGAACTGTCAGGAGCCACGCAGCAGGGCTCTCTCCTCCTGGTGTGGGAGCCCTGCTCCATCTACCCATAAATGAGGTCCAACTCTGGTCTCAAGTCCCCCTCTGAAGAAGTACCTCTAATCGCCGTTAGGGAAATGGGCCAAAGATGGGTATAGAGTAGCATTTGTAGCTTGATGGATTCTAAATGAGAGGAGCAGTTTATTACGATAATGATGTACTAGACAAATTTATTTCTCTTGCATATAGCAACTTAAAGTTAACTTCAAGAATTGTGACTGAGGGACCAGCAGTTAGCGTAATGGCTATGTTGCTGGACTCCCACGTAGTCGCCCATGGTTCAAGTCCCGGACCCAGTGGCTTAAACTCATGCCAGGTGCATGTGCATGTGTGTGCGTGCCCAAGATCCCGAGAGGAGAATGGAGGAGAAGGGATTGCAGCGTGGCCATCCCCCCTGAAGGGTGATTTCTCGCTTTCTGTCTCTCTGTCTCTCTGTCTGTCTGGCGAGCGCATGCACCCTATAGCAAAAACCTCTCCAAAAAAAATTGTGACTGACAGCATCATATTAGTACAATGAGCTTTTAGAACATTTATCAACAAAACCTGAATTTTATTAAGTTGTATAACTGTTAGACTTTCAGTATAACTCAAACCTTCAACAATATGCTGTAGACTTCCAGTTTTTGTCCCTTCTTTGCCCTTACCTTAAACATTTTCCTGAAGTCAAAAACTTTGCTATATAAAGTACTTTCTATAAGGGGCCGGGAGGTAGCCTAGTGGTTGGGGGCTTTGGATTCCCACATGGCCGACTGCAGTTTGAGTCCTGGACTTGGTCGCTTGCCTTCTCACTTTCCCTTTCTCTCGGTCTCTGTCTCTCTCTGGTCAAATTAAAAAATAATAACAACAAATGAAGTAAATAAATATTTAGAAAATTACTTTCTATGTTAAAACCTTTAATCTTTTTACTAAAACTATATTGTTACCTTGTAATCATCCCCCTTTTTTTTTGGAGAGGTTGTTGCTTTATAGGGCATGTGTGCTCACCAGAAAGACAGAGACAGAGAGACATCACCCCCCAGGGGGTATGGCCACGCTGTAATCCCTTCTCCTCCATTCTCTTCTCAGGATCTTAGGCACACGCACACGAACCCAGTGTGAGTTTAAGCCACCAGGTCCAGGACTTGAACTGTGTTCGACTGTATGGGAGTCTAGCAACATAGCCATTACACCATCTGCTGGTCCCATAATCGTCCTTTATTTAGAATGATTTAATTTAACTCATTATCGTCATCTAATTTGACGAGAGAGAGAGACAGAAAAAGAGAGGGAGAGCAAGCCACTAGGCCTGGGACTTGAGCCGTGATCAGCCATGTCGGAGTCCAGCACCTCAACCATAATGCCACCTGCTGATCTCTGCAGTCTTCCTTTTATGTCACCTTTTTCTGCCTTTTTTTTTACTCTTATGAGTATACTTTGAGAAATAACCTCTGATTTAGACAGAAATTTATATATATATATGTATGTATGTGTATATATATATATATATATATGTGTGTGTATAATGCCAAATAAACAACTTTAATTCTTATTTGTCACTTTCAGGGTTACCTGAGACTTGACCAGTGAGATTTCCAGATGTTCAGGGGGAGCCACTGGCGTCTTGGACCCCATCCGTCCTCAATCTCGGAGGCCAGTATGGACTCAGAAGTCCTGAGCTCCCTTTGGAACTCAGGGCATTGCAGTCTCTAGTGATCAGCCTCACAGTGGGGACAAGGCCCCAGTGGGGAACATGAGGATGCCAGTCATGGGCATTGCCCAGTGCCCAGGCTGCCCACATTGGACACAGTCCCTTCTGAGGCAGAAGCTCTGATCTGGGCTTTTTCCATATCCTGCCCTCGGGGAATTTCCAGCCTTTGGAATTATTAGTGACTCTCAGGTGCTCTTTAAATTAAATCAAAGGTTAAGGTGAATTGCCAATTTGTAATAATACTTTTTTGAGTTATCTGAGGACCTTTTTAGATCTGTTCTGATCTTTGAGAGATTCTACACGGAGAGCCTCAGCTCCAGTAGACCCCATACAGGTCGGCTGAGTACTGCCAGGGGGGTGGAGCCAGTTTGCAGGTCGTACAAAACACCTTTTTTTTTTTTTTTTTTTGAGAGGTTTTTGCTATAGGGCACGTGCGCTTGCCAGACAGAGAGAGACAGAGAGACAGCGAGAAATCACCCCCCAGGGGGATGGCCATGCCACAATTCCTTCTCCTCCATTCTCCTCTCGGGATCTTGGGCATGCACGCATACATGCCCGGCATGAGTTAAAGCCACCGGGTTCGGGACTTGAACCTCGGTTGACTACGTGGGAGTCCAGCGACATAGCCATTACACTCACTGCTGGTCCCAAAGCACCTTCTTTATCAGGCATACAAAAGCTCTAGCCAGAGAACACAACATTAATTTAAGCCTTCGTTTTTATGGCTAAACCTCATCATCTCATTTGTATTGAGGTGAGGCCTAGATCTGTCCCAGTCTCTGAGTCTGTAGCCAAGGGGAGAGTCCAAAGGGGAAGAAGTTTAACTGAAGAGAAAACAGAGTGCTGGGAGGCAGGAAGGGAGTTCACCAGGAGCTCTGGCCTTAACCTGCCCCATCCTGTCCCTTGAGACTCCTGCTCAACTGGGTTCCTGGACAGGAGTTTCCTAGCTTTTGTCCTCCTTATAGAGGCCCACCCAAAGCTAGTTCTGGGACCCTCATAGGGCCGCCAGAACGTCTGTCTCACGTGAAGATGGCTGGCCAGTCTAAATCGATCTTTCGCTGCTTGGTAAGCAAGCATGCCAAGGGGGACGCCGGGACACTTTATCCTGGAGGCTGTGTGCGTTGTAACAGGATTTTTTTTAGAGACTCTCCAATGGGAATGTCTTTGGAGAGGATTTACTAAGTGTCCATGTTTATTTCTCTTCTCCCCCCATCCTAGGCAATTAAGTATTTCCTGGAGGAGCTTTTAAACCTGTACCCCTGTATGTAGAATTACATATGACATATCCATATTAACCAGAATTTTAAATTTATTTTTCATAAAGTTCTTTTTTGAGAGAAAGATTTTTGTCATAGGGCACACATGCCCGCCAGAGAGGCAGAGAGAGGCAGAAAATGAAAAATCATCCTCTAGAGAAGATGACCACGCCACATCCCTTCTCCTCCATTATCTTCTCAGGATTTTGGTCATGCACACACGTGCCTGGCGTGAGTTTCAAGCCACCAGGTCCGGAATTTGAATAGCGGTTAGCCATGTCGGAGTCCAGTGATGTAACTATTGCACCATCTGCTGGTCCCCAAATTACAGATCTTCACAATTTATATTTGATCTTAGATAGTGGGCCAGGAAGTACTACATAGCAAGGCTGGCAGGCGGCATAGGGTTCAGACTGCTGACTCCCACGTGGGTGACCACAGTTCGAGTTCCGGACCTGGCGGCTTGCTTTCTCACTTTCTGTCTTCTCTCCACCCCCCCCTCCACCACATACACAGACACACTCTCTCTTTTTCTTTCGCTCTTTCTCTTTCTCTTTCTCTCTCTCTCTCTCTGGTCAAATGAAAATAAGTAAGTAAAGTTAAATAATTTTTTTAAGAAAAGGAAGTACTACATAAGCTTAACGATTTTTTTTTTTTTAGATTTTTTACTATAGAACGTGTGCATTCACTAGAGAGAGAGAGAGACAGACATACAGAAAGCAAGAAATCAACCCCCCCCCCTGGGGGGTGGCCATGTTACAATACCTTCTTCATTCTCCTCTCGGGATTTTGGGCACACAAGAGTTTGCGCCTGGCAAGAGTTTTAAGTTTCCAGGTCCGGGACTCGAACCACGATCGACTTCACAGGTGTCCAGTGACATAACCATTACACTGTCTGCTGGTCCCAGGAGAGAACTTTAAGTCTCAGCGCCTTCCAGAGCCCCAGAGAGTTTGCCCTGAGCAGATGCTTTCAATTGCTCCGAAGCATCTAGCTTCTCTCATGAGGCAGTTGGAGTCCCTAATCCCAGGATCCTGTGGGCCCACAGGGTAGATGAAGAGTGGTTTGACTCTCTTCAATGTGTCGCAGCTAGTTCCCAGATATATACCACTCAGGGTTGTACGTCCCGGGGACCAAGCATGTCCTGAGGAGGAACGCTCCCCTGCCAGTGGATGAGACAAAAACTGCTCTCTAGTGCCCAGATGGACAATTGGGGGTTGTTTTCAGATCCCCAGGGCCTTCAGGATGCTCCAGAGAGTAGCCCTAGAAAGCACCGTCCTTGTCCTAAGAACATTCACTTTCCCAGTGAAGGGTAAAGTTCCAGAAGGGAAACTAAGTCATGAGCCAACCGACATTGCCAGCAGTGGGGCATCCTTTGGCCATTTCTTGGCAAGCCACTCCGTGTCTTCACGACTGGCAGCCACTCTATGGTTTTTAGCTGGCTCACAGAGAACTGGTATTTTAGGTAGAATTTTTTGCTAGGATCAAGAGTATTCTGGAAAAAAAAAAAAAAAAAGATAGAACAGGGGCCAGCAAGTGGCATGGTGGTTAGGGTGCTTTCTCACTTTCTCTCTCTCTATCTCTGGTGAGCACACATGCCCTGTAGCAAGTTAAAAAAAGATGATGATGGGACCAACAGATAGTGTAATGTTTACGTCGCTGGATTCCCATGTAGTCGACTATGATTTGAGTCCTGGACCCGGTGACTTAAACTCACACCAGGCACATGTGCATGCATGCCCAAGATCCCAAGAGGAGAATGGAGGAAAAGGGATTGCAGAGTGGCCATCTCCCTTGGGAGATGACTTCTCCCTTTCTGTCTCTCTGTCTCTCCGACAAATGTCTGTGCCCTGTAGCAAAAATCTCTCTTCGAAAAATAAATTAAAAAATGATGATTGGGACCAGCAGTTGGCATAATAGCTATGTCTCTGGGGCTCCCATGCAGTTGACTGTGATTCGAGTCCTGGACCCGGTGACTTAAACTCACACCAGGCACATGTGCATGCATGCCCAAGATCCCAAGGGGAGAATGGGGGAGAAGGGATTGCAGCATGGCTACCCCCCCTGGGGGGTGATTTCTTGCTTTCTGTCTCTGGTGAAAGTACATGCACTATAGTAAATCTTTTAATCATATATTTTAGAAAAGATGATGATGAATAAAATGGAATAAATAATTCTGAAAAAGAGATAGAATGTCTGCTTTACTTACTTTTCCAATGTGAAGAAGAGGAGTCTGCATGTTTCCCAGCCAAATGCACAGAAATGTGACACAGGAATGCAGAGGTAGGTGACTGAGCCCCGCACTCGCAGTGAGACGGGTTCTTGTCCCGTGCTCAGGAAGAACTAGAGACACAGACACAAAGAGTAGGTTATTGAAGGAGAGGGAAGGAAAAACAGCTCCCAAGAAGAGAGGGGTCCCCAAAAATGGGTTGCCAGTTATCGTTACAGTACCTGTATTTTTTTGTTATATACAACTTTATTATATATATATATATAGCATGCGCTTTCTGGAGAGGGACAGTGAGAGGGAAAGTGAGAAATTACTCTCCAGGGGGGTGGCCATGCCACAATCCCTTCTCCATTCCTCTGTTGGCCTCACAACTTTGTTTTTTGAAACTCAAATCTGTGAATTTGGAACTGAAATTTATTTTGCCAAAAACAAAACAGAGGCCAGCATTGGCTTGGTAGTTAAGAGATTGGATCCCGCAAGGCTGACTACCTGGTTCAAGTCCCAAACCTGGCGGCTTGAGAAACACCCCAGGCACGTGTGTGATTGTACCCAGAATCCTGGGACAGAATAAAGGAGAAGGGACTGTGGTGTGGCCATCCTCTCTGGAAGGTGCTTTCTCACTTTTCCTCCCTCTGTCTTTTTGTCTGTGCATATGTGCCATGGCAAACTGAAAAAAAACAACAGAGTTCCACCATAAATAAAACGGAGTCAAAAATCACTGGATACATGAGGAAAGCTTCTAACATAAGTGATGGAGACTCATACAAATGAAGCAACAGAGACTTTGAGGGAAATGAAAACTTAGCAAGGACAACAAATCTTCATGGTCCTTAGGAATGTAAGACAAGGGGCTGGCAGGTGGTTTGTTGGTTAAGGCACTGCACTCTCATACAGCGGACTGTGGTTCAAGTTCCAGACCCGGTGGCTTGAAAATCATGATTGGCATATGTGTGCGTGTGTGCCCAAGATCCTGGGAGGAGGATGAGAAGGGATCATGATGTGGCCACCCCCCAGGGGATGATTTCTCACTTTTCCCTCTCTGTTTCTGTCTCTTTAGAGACCGCACGCACCCTATAGAGAAAAACAAACAAACAAAACTTAAAAAGAGAAGAGATTATATATAAAGCCAAAACATGATGTTATAAATGAGGAACAAAATACAAAAGAACTTTTGGGAGTTAGAAAATGTGACAGCAGAAATGAAAAACTATAAAAAGATTAGAAAGATAAAGCTGAGGAAATCTCCAAAAAAGTAGACAAAATGACAAATGGAAAAATAGGAGGAAAAATAAATAAATAGGGACAAGTAGATGGTGTAATAGTTAAGTCACTGGACTCCCAAGTAGTCGACTGTGGTTTGAATCCTGGACCCAGCAGCTTAGAACTCATGCTGGGCACATGTGTGTGCAAGCCCAAAATCCCTAGAGGAGAATGAAGGAGAAGAAATTGCAGTGTGGCCCTCCCCCCAGGGGATTGATTCCTCACTTTCTGTCTCTCTGGTGAGGGCATGCACCCTATAGCGAAAATATCTCTTAAAAAATAAAATATATATATATAAAACTAGAGTGGTATAAGTCATCAATGAAATAAAATATCCCAGAATCAAAAGATTTTTTTTTTCCTAATTTGCCAGAGTGTCTGTGCATTCGTCAGAGAGAAGCAGAGAAAGGGGATTGAAAATCACATTGAGTATGTGTTTGTGCGTGCCCAAAATCCTGAGAGTACAATGGAAGAGATAGGATTGTGTCATGGCCATCCCCCCAAGGGATGATTTCTCACTTTACTTCTTTCTTTCTCTCTCTCTGCCTCTGTCCAGAAAGTACATGCCCTATAGCAGAAAACAAAAACAAAACCAAACAAAACAAACAAAAAAACAAGGTTAATACATGATTAGATTTGGAGGGACATTTGCAAAATTTGAAGCAAACAATTTGTAAATATTTAGAATATACATCCGCTCTTCAAATCAATATGACAGTACACTAAAGGAAAAATTATGCAAAGCGTGATTAGCCAGTCGGAGGAAATTTGAATGCCAACAGTGTTAAGTCGATCCTCTACCTCACAAACAATCAGAGAAATGCAAATTAAAGTAACAAGACACCACTTTGCACCCACTGAGAAGGCAGAAAGTAGTCTGGTAATATCAAATATTAGTAAGAATGTGAGGAAAGGGATCCTGTTGTACTCCTGGAGGGAGTGTGGGTGATAGCAGCCATTTTTATGGCAAGGCAATTTGGAAGTACCCTGCGGAATTAAATATGCACTTGCTCTGGGATCCAGCAATCCTGCTTCTTGATGTTTATGACAGAGAAACTCGTCTTGATTCATAAGGAACCACATACATGAATAATTGTCACAGTATCATTTGTAGAAGCTCTGTGTTAGAACCGTATTAGGTGGGACCAGCAGTTGGCGTAATGGCTATGTCACTGGCTGGACTCCCACGTAGTTGACCGCGGTTCGCATCCCGGACCCGGTGGCTTAAACTCACACCGGGCGTGTGTGTGTGTGTGCATGCCTAAGATCCCGAGAGGAGAATGGAGGAGAAGGGATTGCGGTGTGGCCATGCCCCCTGGGGGGTGGTTTCTCGCTTTCTGTCTCTCTGTCTCTCTCTCTCTGTCTGGTGAGCACACGTGCCCTATTGCAAAAACCTCTCAAAAAAAAGAAAAAAAGCTAATGTTAATATAAATAAACCAACTCTGCAAAAATAATAATACAGTTTATTTCTAAATAAAATATGAGTGACCTCGGCCAAAAAAAGAGATAAAACATCCCTTTCTTAGAGTAATCAAGTACAAGAGTTTCTTTTCTTTAATTTTGAGAGCAAGAGACTAAGTTTAAAATTTAGTAAAGAGTAAAGAGTTTTTCTATTAGTCTGCCCCCAAAAGACAAGACATGTAAAAATGAGAGGGGAATTTGTAAGTTATAAGTAAGTTTTATAGTTTTTAAGTTAGTAATTTTTAAAAAATTACTAAAATAATAAAAAATGTACTTTAACAAAAATGAAGAGACTTTATATATATATCACAAAAATACTACTACAGGGACAGAATAAAAAAAGACTCCTGTCAAAGTGGTCTGTTAATATTTGTGGACAAGACTCCCTCCAGGCCCCCTAAAAAATTTTTTTTAAATAAAAAATGCAGTCAGACTTCTGTCCTCATCAGCAACTTTACAGTTTTGTTTTATATCGTAATTAAATGTGCTTTCAAATTAAAAAATATAATAATAAAAGCTAGTACTAACATAATAATATTTAAAAACTAAAGGGAAAATTCCAAGTATTTTAAAATAAATGTATGCTATTTCCCCCAATCTTGACCTCTAAAACTATGTCCTCATTCAGCAAAAAGCAGCCAAATCAATCATTGCCCATTTTCCCTGAGAGGTTTTTCTTTTCTTTTTTTTTTTAACTCCTTTTTTTTTTTTTTTTTTGGAGAGGTTTTTGCTATAGGCGCATGAGCTCGCCAGGCAGACAGAGAGAGACAGAGAGATAGAAAGCGAGAAATCAACCCCCAGCGGGGATGGCCATGCCGTAGTCCCTTGTCCTCCATTCTCCTCTCAGGATCTTGGGCACGCACGCACACATGCCTGGCGTGAGTTAAGCCACTGGGTCCAGGACTCGAACCACGGTCAACTACGTGAGTGTTCAGCGACATAGCCATTACGCTAACTGCTGGTCCCGAGAGGGAAAAATCGGGGGGCGTAAACTTGACCACCCCCCCCCCCAATGTATTTTCTAGAGTTCCTAAAATATAAAGTCCAGTTACATTGTAATGGCCCAGAGTGAAAAGTAAGTCTTCAGACTTTGGTTATAATAATGACCAACATAGACCATTGAGTGAGGGCCATTTGACCTCTAAAACTCTCACTTAGAGGAAAAACAGTTTTCATTTCAATATGTAAGATGTTTTGTAGGCTGGAAACTGCTGGTTGTGAGCTCAAATACTCTAGGCTAAACAGTTCCAGACACCTAAAGAGAAATTTAATTATCTAAGGTCTCACCAATCAAGAATGTCCACAAAATAATCACACCCTCTTAAACCAATCACTAAACTAATCATGTGCCTACGACCTCTGTCCCTAGTTTTGCCCTTAAAAAGCATGTAGAGAACATCTTGGGGAGATGGGGTCTTTTCATCATGAGCTGCCCGCCCTCCTTGCTTTGCGCTTTGCAATGAAACTGTACTTTCCTTCTTCGCACCATGTGCCTATGGCTTGGTTTTATAGCGCTTGGGTGAGCAAACCTAATTTGAGTTCGGTAACATGGGTTTGAGGTATTTGAACACTGCTTGAATGATTGGCTGACTAATGTGTTATGAAGTTATGGGTGACCCCTGAAGAAATATAAAAAATAAGAATAAAAATACTAGAGCAGAACCATTAGCAACTGCACATTCTGGAGAAAATAGAACTGTAGTTTAATTCCTAAAAGTTACACACATAGCTCTCCCATCCAGCCTCGAATGGGAAACAGAAGCCCCCATGAGTGGTAGCGTTGGGTCTTGGACGCTGAGGCCTTATTGTCCAAAGCCACAGGGAAAACAATGGAAAAGTCACTGTTGCCATTGCCAGAAAGAGCGATTTATGGTTTTGTTCTTTTCTTAAATTCTCAATTGGGCTTCATACTGTATCTTGTGTGGGCATTTATTCCTGAATCTTGGCTAAACTCCTGAGACTTAACTTATTGGTCTCAAAAATACTGGGCAGTTGCACCATCGGCCTGCCTCCTTACTACCATAGTAATCGGTTATGTACTCTTACTTGGAGTTAACATGACGAGTACCGCTCCACTCAACTCCATTCACACTGTCACAGATAACTATGCTGAAAATCAACAGCAGAAGAAGTACCAAGAAGAGGCTATTCCAGCATTAGACCTTCCCACTAGTGAAGTAAACAAGATGTTCTTTCTTACAGCAAGAGAACTTCACACCCAAAAATGAATTGTGTGTAGGCATACTAACACCAAACATTCATTCGTAAGTTTTGGCATAAAAAATTTAACCATAATTATTTTGACTATCTCTTAGTAATACCTGGCATTAAGATATAAAAAAAAAGTGAATCGATTATTTTCTGAGATTAAGTTCAATTAATATTGTACATATACTCAAATATTAGTTATTAATGGACTGAATAAATAAAATGCTACATTATCATACAAAAAAAAAAAAGTCACACACACATACCACCACCAACACTCAGGAAAATTTTTAAAAATCCAGAGTTGTTACAGTTTATTATCTAAAACTATCAGTTTTGGGGACCAGCAGATGGTGTAACGGTTACATCGCTGGACTCCCACGTAGTTAACACCATTCAAGTCCTGGACCTGGTGGCTTGAAACACACCAGGCACATGTGTGTGTGTGTGCCCAAAATCCCAAGGGGAGAATGGAGGAGAAGGGATTGCAGTGTGGCCATCCCCCCGGGGGTAATTTCTCACTTGCCCTCTCACTGTCTCTCTCTCTGGCTAGTGCACATACCCTAAGGCAAAAATCTATTAAAAAAAAAAAAAGTCCAATAGCAGATCTGAGATAGCAGGAGAAAATAATGAATTTGGAAGTAGATTAATAGAAATGATCTAATCTGAAGACTAGAGACAGAAATGATTGAAAGAAAATGAGCAGCGTCTCTGAGACCAGTGATGTATCAAGCATCCAGACACATAATGGGGATCCCAAAGAAGAGGGGAGGAAAAGGTCAGAAAAAAACATTGAATAAACTATGGTTAAAATCTTCTTAAATGGGGGGCCAGAGAGGGCATGGTGGTTAAGGGGTTAAAGACAAGGGTTTAAATCCAAGTGCTTAAAGACAAAGACAAAAAGAAAATCTTGAAAGAAAGGCAGCCTTTCAGTTAGCTGGGGTCACCGGTGTGTGCCACTGCGCTTAGCTTAATATTGTCTTTTCATTTTTTAATGGGTGGGTGTGTGCTTGCAGGAAAGAAAGACACACAGAGGAAGGGAGAGAGGAAAAGTGAGAAAGCACCCGCTAGGAGGATGGCCACGCTGCAGTCCTTCCTCTTTCATTCTCTTCTTGGTATGATGGACATGACTGCACATGCACTGGCTTGCTTTTCTTTCTTTCTTTTATTTTTAATTATTTATTTATTTAATTCCAGTTGTTATTATTATCATTATTTTAAATTTGATCAGAGACAGGAAGAGAGAGAAAGGGAGAAAGCAAGCCACCAGGGCCAGGACTTGAACCGTGGTTGGCCATGTGGGAATCCAGCACCCTTGACCACCACGCCACCTGCTGGCCCCTTTCTTTCTTCTTGTTTTTTTTTGAGAGTTTTTTTTTTTAATCTTTTTTTTTTATTTTGGAGAGGTTTTCGCTATAGGGCGCATGCGCTCGCCAGACAGAGAGAGAGAGACATAGAGACAGAAAGCGAGAAATCACCCCCCAGGGGGGATGGTCACGCCGCAATCCCTTCTCCTCCATTCTCCTCTCAGGATCATGGTCCATTCTCCTCTCAGAATCATGGGCACGCACGCACACATGCCCGGCGTGAGTTTTAAGCCACCAGGTTCGGGACGCGAACCGCGGTCGACTACGTGGGAGTCCAGCGACATAGCCATTACACTAACTACTGGTTCCCTCTTTCTTTCTTTTCAAAAATTATTTAATTCGGGGTTGGTAAGTGGTGTGGTGATTAAGGACGCTGGATTCCCACATGGCTAACCATGGTTCGAGTCCCAGAACTAGTGGCTTTCTTTCTCACTTTCTCTCTTGCTCTCTCTCTCACTCTCATTCTGTCCTTTTCTGATCAAATTAAAAATAAATAAATAAATAAATAAATAAA
>NW_006160181.1:72210-87216 GCF_000334495.1 Tupaia belangeri chinensis | reverse complement strand
GAAGGCGCGCACACATGCGCCTGGCACGAGTTTTATGCTGCCGGGGCTGGGACTTAACAGCAGTTGTCCACATGGGAGTCCAGGGATGTAGCCATTAGGCCATCTGCTGGTCCCCAAAATAAAATAATTCTTTTAAAAATTATTTAATTTTGAGAACCAGCAGTTAGCGTAATGGCTATGTCACTGGACTCCCACATAGTCGACCGCGGTTCACGTCCTGGACCCAGTGGCTTAAAACTCACGCAGGGCGCGTGTGCGTGCGTGCCCAAGATCCAGAGAGGAGAATGGAGGAGAAGGGATTGCGGCGTGACCATCCCCCCAGGGGGATGATTTCTCGCTTTCTGTCTCTATGTCTCTCTCTGTCTGGTGAGCGCACGCGCCCTATAGTGAAAAACCTCTCAAAAAATTATTTAATTTTATTTATTATTATTTTTTAAAATTTCTTATAGGGCACATGTTCTCACCAGAGAGAGGGAAAGTGAGAAAGCAAGTCACCAGGTTCAGACCTGAACCACTGTTGGCTATGCAGGAGTTCAGCACCTCAATCCCCATGCCACCTGCTGCCCCCTCTGCCCCGGCATATTTTTCAAGGCATTGGTTCTGGGACTTGAACCATGAAGTTGTCCATGTGGCATCCAGTTGCCCTAAAAACCGGACCACCTACATTTTCAGGAGAAACAAAAGGAAAGAAATTTATAGTGAAACATTTTTTCAATATGTAGATGCTCAGGCACAACGAGAGCCCACACTGACCTATGCTGGCCCTGCAGCTGGAGACCTTTGACGCACTGACATGATGCCACAAGTGGAAAATTCCACGTCTCCATGTGAGCAGTCACGGTCAAAGTCCTGCAATGCCAGAACAAAATTACCCTCGGACTACGTGTATTCCATATATATGAAACATAAAGGAACTCTGTGTGTGGACCTGGGTCCACCCCCATGATATCCCATCATGTAGGTGCAAATATTCCAAAATCTGAAAAATTCCTCAATTCAAAACACCTCTGATCCTAAGCATTTCAGAGAAGGGGTATTAAACTTACATTGGTCCTCAACTTATATGGTGATTGCATTCCCAGAAACTTCAGTTTGCATTAAAACTTAAAAAAAATGAAAGCTTTGTGTTTACAAAGAAAAGTCACATTCTAAGTTCATACAATTATAGACAAAATGTTCGCTGATACAGGTAGCTAGCAGGGCGCTGTAAGTCCTCTAGTACACAGAGCAAGTCTTTGCTGTGGCTCACAGGGTGTTTAGCAGAGCTGGCCTCTGATCACTAAATGTAAGAACTTCCCTTCCCCCTTGCCTTATTTTTTTAAAAGAATTATTTAATTTTATTCATTCATTCATTTATCTTAATTTGACCAGAGAAAGACAGACACACAGAGAGAAGGAAAGTGAGAAAGCAAGCCACTAGATCCGAGACTCGAACCAGGGTTGGCCATTTGGGGATGTCCAGTGCCTTAACCACAACACGGCCTGCTGGCTTCACCCCCTTGCCTGATTTTTTTTTTTCTTCTTTTCTTTTTTTGGAGAGGTTTTTGCTATAGGGCGCGTGTGCTCGTCAGAAAGAGAGAGACATAGAGACAGGAAGCTAGAAATCAACCCCCAGGGGGGATGGTCACGCCGCAATCCCTTCTCCTCCATCCTCCTCTCGGAATCTTGGGCACGCACGCACACACACTCGGCGTGAGTTCTAAGCCACCAGGTCCGGGACTCGAACTGCGGTCGACTACGTGGGAGTCCAGCGACATAGCCATTACGCTAACTGCTGGTCCCCCCCTTGCCTGATTTTGAAATAACAATAAAAGTCCTGACTTCCCAATTTTTCAAAATTCTCCTTAGAGGGTAGTATCATTCTTGGCTGAAAAACTTTGGTTTAATAGAAGTTCTACCTGGAAACATGAGTATGTGGTATAAGAATAATGACCAAATATTATTAAAAACTACGAAAATAAAATTAGAGCCCCCCCCCCATTTTTTAAAAGTTTTTTGCCATAAGGTGTGTGTGTTTGCCACAGAGACAGTGAGAGGGAAAGTGAAAAACCACCTCCTGCAGGGGAGATGGCCATCCACGGTGCCTTCTCCTCCAGTCTTCTCTCGAGATTTTAGGCACGCATACACACATGCCTGTTGTGAATTCAAGACACCGGGTCCAGGGCTTGAATTGCAGTTGGCCATGTGGGAGTCCAGTGCCTTAACTATCATGCCACTTGCCGGTCCCTCAGCTGTGTCTTCTCTCCCTCTCTCTCTCTCTCTCTCTTTTTTTAATCAGCGATCTGTTTGTAATTTCATTCTAAAGCATTTGACATTTCTTGCCTTAACAACTTAAAAAAACCACTCACACAACATTCTGTAATTAACACAGTAGGCCACAAGTTTTGTCCTATTTTACGCTTTACCCATCTGATCTCTGTAATTATATAGTTCTGTCATTTAAAATATACTATTTAAGTCTACTTTTTACATTTCAAGAATTATTTTCAGTAGTAACTAGGTATTTTTTCTGTGGAGTTATTTCTGAGGATGTTATTTTTCAGAATGTAAGGATACGTATATCTATTTATAAACCTGAGTTTCAAGTCTGTTTTCTGATACAGAATGTATATACTTGTAAAAAATGTGTATAATTTTGTGATAATGTAGTTCCCCCTCCCCAAATTTATTCAGAAAGCATATATTAATGGTAAATGAAATCATTTTAAGGACTTGTTCCTATTTTTTTGTACTTGTTATTCCAATTCTTTTCACCCACCACACTCATCTTTTCACAGACGGGAGGGGATCTGGGGACCATTTTACCAAAGCGGCACTCAAACGGAGAGGCCTATGTTATTATGCTTTTCAACTAAATTCATTTAAAAAGTTAAAAAGCATTGAATGACTATTTCAAGTCTTCTCACTTTTAGCCACTCCTATTTTCCTTGTGGATTATGAACATTAAACAATCTTTGAGGGGCTGGCAGGTGGTGTGGTGGTTAAGGGCATTGGACTCCCACATGGCTGATCATGGTATGAGTCCTGGACCTGGAGGCTTGCTTTCTAACTTTCCCTCTCTCCCTCTCTCTGTCTCTCTCTCTCGTACTGTCCCTTTCTGGTCTGGTTTTTGCTATAGAGCTTGTGTGCTTGCCAGAAAGACAGAAAGCGAGAAATCACTCCCCAAGGAGAATGGCCACGCCGCAATCCCTTCTCCTCCAGTCTCCTCTTGGAATCTTGGGCATGCATGCACACGTGCTCAGGGTGAGTTTAAGCCACCGGGTCTGGGACTCGAACTGCTGTCAACTACATGGGAGTCCAGGGACATAGCCATTACACCATCTGCTGGTCCCAAAGAGAGACAATATTAAAAACCTGAACTTGCTTATAGGAAAACTCAGAAAAATACAGCGAATGTATGGAATCTGCTGTATGATAAAAATGCTACACACACTACTTAGTTGCTGTTAATAGGAAACTTATTTGTTTTTTAAAAATCTGAATACTAGCATTGTCCAGAAATATTTACTACATTTACATATAATTGTTATAAAGTTTAATTGCTGAAGCTTGTTCACTGAAATGATTTTTTTATTATTTTATTTAATTATTATTATTATTCCTCAAGAGTGAGCAGAGTGAGACTGGGGGTGGGGGAAGAGAAAGCAAGCCACCGGGTCCAGGACCTAAACCACAGTTGGCCCTGTGAGAGTCCAGTGCCCCAGCCACCACACCACCCGCCGGCCCCACACTGAAACATTTTGACTTTCACACACAATTGAAAATGAAAAACTGCCAATACTTGATTTCTATCCCCTATTTTCCTCTTGCAGTCATGTTCTTAGGTACTTTTTGATCCTATGGGAAAAAATAGCTTATGTTCAGAACTACCAATAACTGGAAGAAGAAAAAAAATTGGGGGGAAGTATGAAATATTTCCCATCTTAGTGGAATTTTTTTTTAAGAGAAATTTTGTTGTAGGGTGCATGTACTTGCCAGACACACACACACACACACACACAGAAAGAGAGAGAGAGAGAGAGAGAGAAAGAAAGCGAGAAATCACCCCCCAGGGGAGATGGCCATGCTGCCATCTCTTCTCCTCCATTGTCTTCTTGGAATTTTGGCCACGCACCCACATGTGCCAGGTGTGAGTTTTGTTTTTTGTTTTTTTTTTGGAGAGGTTTTTTGCTATAGGGCGCGTGCGCTAGCCAGACAGACAGAGAGAGACATAGAGACAGAAAGCGAGAAATCACCCCCCAGGGGAATGGTCACACCGCAATCCCTTCTTCTCCATTCTCTTCTCGGGATCTTGGGCACGCACGCACACGCACCTGGCGTGAGTTTTAAGCCACCGGGTCCGGGATGCAAACCGCGGTCAACTACGTGGGAGTCCAGTGACATAGCCATTACGCTAACTGCTGGTTCCCCCAGGTGTGAGTTTTAAGCCACTGGGTCCAACTCAAACCATGTTTGACTATGTGGGAGTCCAGCGACATAACCATTATGTCATCTGCCGGTCCGGATTCTTTTTTTTTTTTTTTTAAGAGAGATTTTTGCTGTAGGGCATATATGCTCACTGGAGAGAGAGAGAGGCAGAGACAGAGCTAGAAAGCAAGAAATCATGCCTCCCCACCCCAGCTGGGATGACCATGCTGCAATTCCTTCTCTGTTCTCCTCTCAGGATTTTGGGCACACATGCCCACACACTCAGCCTGAGTTTAAAGCTGCTGAGTCTGGGACACGAACTGTAGTTGGTCATGTGGGAGTCCCATGGCGTAACCATGACACCATCTGCTGGCCCCCTTGGTGGATCCTTAAGTGCGTTCTCTGTGTGTGTGGCATGCTAGCTAGATGTCTTTTGGCATAACTGTCACGTGTTTGGAACGGATAGCACACAGGCTGGTGTGTGTGTTGTCTTTGAACAGGTCCACCAAGTAGGCCTCACCTACCTCCTGCAAAGCACTGAGAGCTGTGCTCTGAAAGTGCAGGTCTGTTTAGAAGTCCTGAGCAATTTCTCACACCAGACTCTGGAGAGGAAGTTTGCCCGTCGGAAGTTCAGTGGGCTTCTGATGTCTCATTTCGCGGAGTGCAGATACCTGCACTATGAGGTCTCTTTACCCCTCCAGTAGAGGGCTCCCTCTTGCAAGCTGCTGTTATAGCCAGTTACACCCTGGATTCCACCAGTGGATTTTCTGGCTGGCTGCTTTGTACCAGCCATGGTAGAGAGACCTCCTCACTCCCCTTCTCCTTTGACTGGAGCTCAGGAGCTGCAGGTGACACTGGATCTGAAGAGCCAATGGGAGTACGATGGCAGAGGTGGCTGGGAATGCCTCCACTTTCTTTTATATTTTTTTAAACTTTAAAGAAAAACTGTGCTGTAGAGTGTATGTGCTCGCAGGAGAGACAGAGAGACAAAGAGATAGGGAGAGACAGAAAGCGAGAAATCACTTCCCAGAGGGGTTGGCCATGCCACAATCCCTCCTCCTCCACTCTTCTCCAGGATTTCAGGCACACATGCACACATGCCCAGCGTGTTTTTCAGATCATTGGGTTAGGGACGCCAATGCCTCAGCCACCTTAACCACCAGACCACTGGCTGGCTTCCTCCCTCTTTTTTTTTTTTTTAAATAATTATTTTATTTAACTTTTTCTTTCTTTCTTTCTTTCTTTCTTTCTTTCTTTCTTTCTTTCTTTCTTTCTTTCTTTCTTTCTTTCTTCTTTCCTTCTTCCTTCCTTCCTTCCTTTTCTTTCCTTCTTTCTTTCTTTCTTGGGAGAGGTTTTTGCTATAGGACACATGCACTTGCCAGAAAGACAGAGAGAGACAGAGAGACAGAAAGTGAAAAATCACCCACCCAGGGGGGATGGCCACATCGCAATCCCTTCTCCTCCAGTCTCCTCTCGGGATCTTGGACACGCATGCAGACGTGTCCAGCGTGAGTTTAAGTCACCGGGTCCGGGACTCGAACTGCAGTCGACTACATGGGAGTCCAGTGACATAGCCATTATGCCAACTGCTGGTCCGTATTTATTTATTTTTAATTTGACCAGAGAGGGACAGAATGAGAGAGAGAAAGTGAGAAAGCAAGTCACCAGGTCTGGGACTTGAACTGCAGTCGGCCATGTGGGAGTCCAGTGCCCTTAACCATCTTGCCACCTGCCGGCCCGCCTCCTCTCTCTTAATATCTTCACAATGGTAGTTAAGTTTCCAAAAGGTGAACTTTTGGGGACATTCAAACCATACCATGGGCATACTGCCACACTCCCTTTGCTATAATATAAATCCCTTAGTTTAAGATAATTAATATAGACTCAGTGTTGATGGATCAAATGCTTCTTGTGTTTTTTTTTAAAGAATTATTTATTTGATTTTATTTGTCATTATTATTATTATTTAATTTGACCAGAGAGAGGGAGGGAAAGTGAGAAAGCAAGCTGCTAAGTCCAGGACTCGAACCCCAGTTGGCCATGTGGGAGTCTAGCACCCCAACAACCATGCCAGCTGCCGGCCCATTTGTTTGTTTTTAATTTCTAGAAGACACGTGTACTCACCAGAGAGAGATAAAGAGGGTGAGAGAGAGAGAGAGAGCACCCCAAATGGGGCAGGACCATGCTGCAGTCCCCATTTCTCCATCCTGTTGGGATTTGGGGTACTCACACACACGTGCTGGTGTCGTTTATCAAGCAGCAGGGCTGGGATTTGAACTGCAGTAGGCTATGTGGGATTTGGCTCCTTTAACCCATAGGCCGTGGGCCAGCCTCGGATCAAACACTGGAAGACCTTGGAGAGGGTTCTAGCAGAGACTGTAGACAGGAGAGGCAAACCTATACCCAGCATGCGTGTGAATTCCAGTCAAGGGTGGTGGGGTCTGGTGTCAGCAACCTGTCCCTGAGTGGCTGCTTGCTGTCCTCGTGGCATGGCGCCATGTTGGGGCTTAGTGCTGGCATTTGTCAGTGATGGGCTGGAGACTGGCAGCAGCAGTAATGGGTTCAACCGCGGTGCGTAGGAGCCCCCGCAGGGCCTCTATGCCTACCTCAGTTACTCATGCACTGTTCCACTGCTCGGAACCGGGAGCTCGCAGACCGACAGTGGCTGAGTCACTCTGTACATTTGTCTGTGCAGCATCTCCTCTGTGCTGGTGCTTTCGGGTCGGCATTAACATGTCACACAGGGGCCGGCAGGTGGCGTGGTGGTTGGTGCACTGGATTCCCACATGGCCAATCATGGTTCAAGTCCTGGACCTGGCAACTTGTTTTCTTACTTTCCCTTTCTCTTGCCATCACTGCTCACATTAAAAATTAATTTAATTGGGAACCAGCAGTTAGTGGAATGGCTATGTCGCTGGACTCCCACGTAGTCGACCGCGGTTCGTGTCCCGGACCCGGTGGCTTAAAACTCACGCCGGGCACGTGTGCGTGCGTGCCCAAGATCCCGAGAGGAGAATGGAGGAGCAGGGATTGCGGCGTGACCATCCCCTCTGGGGGGTGATTTCTCGCTTTCTGTCTCTATGTCTCTCTCTGTCTGTCTGGCGAGCGCACGTGCCCTACAGTGAAAATCTCTCCAAAAAAAAAAATTAATTTAATTTAATTTAAAAATCATTTAAAAATTTTTAGAGATATTTTTGCTATTGGGCACATGTGTTCTCTGGAAAGAGACAGAGAGACAGAAAGTAAGAAATCACCCCCTGGGGGGATGTCCATGCCCAAATCCCTTCTCCTTTATTCTCCTGTCAGGATTTTGGGCACACATACACGTGCTGGGTCCAGGACTCAAACCATGGTTGACTACGTAGGAGTCTGGCGATGTAACCATTAAATCATCTGCTGGTTCCAAATTTAAAATTCTTTAAAAAATTTTTAAAATAAAATAAATAATTATTTTATTTAACTTTATTTATTTATTTTAATTGACTGGAAAGGGACAGAGAGAGAGTGAGAGAGAGAGAGAGAGAGGGAAAGTGAGAAAGCAGGCCACCAGGTCCAGGACTCGAATTGAGCTTGACCATGTGAGAGTCCAGCGCCCTTAACCACCATGCCACCTGCCAGCCCCTAAATTTAAAGTTCTTAAAAAAAAAGAAATAGTCATACAATGACCTTTCTTTCCATCTCAAGACCATTCCCATACATCTATCCACATCTCACCCCCAGATACTTTTTCCACGATCTACCAGTCCTGGATCAACCAGTGAAGGCATTTATCACTGGTCATGTCGACGTGGGAGATAGACTCGGGATATATACATACACACACACATAATACATATACATACACGTATATAATATACACACATATAATATATATACACAATATATACTATACACACATAATATACACACACGTATATAATATACACACATAATATATACACACATAATATATATATACACAATATATACTATACACACATAATATATATACACACACGTATATAATATACACACATAATATATACACACATAATATATATATACACAATATATACTATACACACATAATATATATACACACACGTATATAATATACACACATAATATATACACACATAATATATATATACACAATATATACTATACACACATAATATATATACACACACGTATATAATATACACACATAATATAGATATACAATATATACTATACACACATAATATACACACATAATATATATACACACACATATATAATATACACACATAATATACACACACATAATATATACACATGTATATAATATACACACATATAATATATATACACATAATATATGTACAAAAACATATATAATATACACACATATAATATAGATACACAATATATAATATACACACATAATATACACACATAATATATATACACATGTATATAATATACACACATATAATATATACACAATATATAATATACACACATAATATATATACGTATATAATATACACACACTTATATATATCCACAATATATAATATACACACATAATATATATACATACACATAATATATATACAGGGGCCAGCAGTTGGCGTAATGGCTATGTCGCTGGACTCCCATGTGGTCGACCATGGTTCAAGTCCCGGACCCTGCGGCTTAAACTCACACTGGGTGCGTGTGTGTGAGTGGCCAAGATCCTGAGAGGAGAATAGACGAGAAGGGATTGAGGTGTGGCCATCCCCCCTGGGGGGTGATTTCTTGCTTTCTGTCTTTGTCTCTCTCTTTCTGGTGAGTGTACGTGCCCTATAGCAAAAAAACCTCTCCAAAAAGATTTACACACACACACAAACACACATAAAATCTCTCTCTCTTTTTTTTTTTTAAGAGAGATTTTTGCTATAGGGTGCATGTGCTTGTCAGAGAGACAGAAAGAGGAAATCACCTCCCTAGGGGGGTACAATCCCTTCCCTTCTATTCTCTCAGGATCTTGGGCATGCACACACACACACACCTGGTATGAGGTTGGTTTTTTTCTTGGGGGGGGGGAGGATTTTTGCTATAGGGCACGTGCGCTCACCAGAAAGACAGAGACAGAGAGACAGCGTAAGCTGCTGGGTCCGGGACTCAATGCTTGAACCATGGTCAACTATGTGAGAATCCAGCGATGTAACCATTATGCCATCTGCTGGTCCCAACTTGAAACTTATTTAGGAATAAGTCCCAAGATGCGCACACAGTAATCTTTACTCAAGATGTAGTATGTTCTGGGACCAGCAGTTGGCGTAATGGCTATGTTGCTGGACTCCCATGTAGTCAACTGCGGTTCGAGTCCGGGACCCGGTGGCTTAAACTCACGCCGGGCGCGTGTGCGTGCGTGCCCAAGATCCCGAGAGGAGAATGGAGGAGAAGGGATTGCAGCGTGGCCATCCCCCTGGGGGGGGTGATTTCTCGCTTTCTCTCTCTGTCTTTCTCTGTCTGTCTGGCAAGTGCATGTGCCCTATAGCAAAAACCTCTCAAAAAAAAAAAAAAAAAGATGTAGTATGTTCTACCCAAGATGATGAAGTCGGTGACTGCTTTTTTTTTTTTTCCTTGTTATAGGGAGTGTGTGTTCACCAGAGAGACAGAGAAACAGAGAGAGACCAGGCTGCAATCCTTTCTCCTGTCAGGATTTTGGGCACCCACATGTGCACCTGGCATGAGTTTCAAGCCACCAAGTTCAGGACTCAAATCTCGACCACATGCGAGTCGAACACCTTAACCACTCTACCACCTGCAGTTCCCCTCGCATACAGTGGCTGCTTTAGTGAGCAAAGAGTCGGTTGCATTAGGGTTCAAAGTAGTTAAGGGCAACTGTTTCTATTTGCTAACTACATTTTAACAAAAATGCAGATCAATAAAGTCTGCTGGCCCCACAAAGATGGGGTCATAAATCACCCAGACGACCATGTAACTGTTTTCTGAAGCCCACTTCCTTATCAGAGAGCTTCCTTATCAGCAGCCGGTGCTCTGACTGCTAGATAAACCCCTGGCGAGAGCCCCAAGTCAGCAGCCTCCCTTTGGGACCCCTCTCCATTGGGGTCTTGTCGTCTCAGTAAACTGCTTTGCTATCCTCTCTTGCTGTCTGAGCTCCTAACTCTTTGTGATCCAGGACACAAACTCAGCAACACATAAATTCTGCAACATATTTGGAGGTCCCACCAAGCTTACCTTCTCCCTTACCAGGAGGGTAAGTAACGTGGACTCTATATGCTTTTATTCCCCCCTGTGCTCTTGTCCCTAGAATCAAATCTATCAAATACAAACTGACCATGGTTCGAGTCCTGGACTTAGAAGCCTGCCTTCTAACTTTCTCTCTCTCTCTCTCTCTCTCTCTCTGGCTCTGTGATCAAATTAAAATAAATAAATGAATTAAAAAAATAGTCCACTTCATTCCATATAACACTCAACCAGCTATCATTTACATCTGAGGAAAAAATGGCCCATGAAACGGATCCATGGTAAAACAGTCTAAGGAATGTGGGGCCAGCAGGTGGTGTGGTGGCTAAAGGGGCAGGACTCCCACATGGTCAACCGGTCTGGTTCAAGTCCCGCACTTGGCAGCTTGCTTTCTCACTTACCCTCTCTTTCTCCGTTTCTCATTCTGTTCCTCTCTGGTCAAATTAAAATAAATAAATAAGTACAGCTAAGTAAAAAAATAATTCTTTATATATTAAAAAAAAAGTCAGGGCCAGCAGTTGGTGTAATGGCTATGTCACTGGACTTCAATGTAGTTGACTGTGGTTCAAGTCCTGGACCTGGCTTAAACTCACGCCGGGCGCGTGTGCGTGCGTGCCCAAGATCCTGAGAGGAGAATGGAGGAGGCATTGCCACATGGCCTTCCCCCATGGGAGGTGATTTCTCACTCTATCTCTCTGTCTCTCTCTGTCTTTCTGGTGAGTGCATGCGCCCTGTAGCAAAAACAAACAAACAAACAAAAAAAACAAAAAAACAACCCTTAAAACAAAACAAAACAAAGTCTAAGGAATGTAATTCAATTTTGCACATTTCCAGGCATCCCTAAAACAAGTGTATCACAACGCAGACAAAAAGTATCACAGCTACATTTCACATAAAGATGAAAGGGAAGTATTAAGAAACCTCAAAAAGTAGTAAATTCACCTGTCCCTTAAAGTCTGGGTTTGCAATCGTTACACAGCCATAGTGAATGCTTTATAAATGTGATTTTATAAGCTATGAACAGCTGATCCCATACACATTCTTTTATGCTACTCTCTTGTTACCGAGGGCATAACATTTCACAAGGCTTTTTTTAGGACTGCAGTTCAATGATTAGCAGCACATGCTCGTGGCCCAGTTCTCTACAGTCACTAGCGACCAGACACCCGCTCACACGTGCACACACCGGCATGGGAAAGTACTGACGTCCTGGACTTGGACTTGTGTACTTTATTTACCCCTTCTAGTGTAGTATGAAATAACATGCGCTTTTTTGAAAAAAGAATTAATTTATTCAACATTATTCATTATTATTATTGTTTTTTAATTTGACCAGAGAAAGATAGAGAAAGTGAGAGAGCAAGATGCCAGGTCCGGGACTCGAGCTGCAATCGTCCATGTGGGAGTCCAGTGCTCGTAACCACCACGCTGCCTGCTAGCCCCAGCTATTAATACTTTTCTACAGTAGTAACTGCACATTAGGAAGTCTAGGACAAACACAAATCAAGGAATAGAGTTTCCCGAAGCCGCGGCGTGAAGACTAAAAACAGCCAATTCATACACGAGGGGGTTTCCTTCTACAGGAAATCCGAGTGGAATAGGAATGGAAATGTGTCAAAAGGTTTATCGAAGGGAAGGAGGATGACACTCTGTATGCTTCTAGTGTGGGGCCCCTTCTGCTGCGTCACATTCTTCTCCTGCACCGTCTGATGTCCAGAACGTTGTCTCTAAACAACTGCACGACGAGGGTGCTGACTTTCTGTCTTTGTTCAGCATATGGAGCCATTGCAATGGCTTCATCGAATGCCGTTTTAGCCAATGTGCAGGCAAGCTCTGGGTTCTTAAGGTCTCATAGTAAAATACAGAAAAGTTCAGAGCCAGCCCCAGGTGGATTGGGTGTGTGGGTTGCATCTCTTTCATGCTTATGTCAAATGCCTCTTGGTAAGCTCCTTGGGGGTTATCTATCGTTCGTTTTCCATCATTACCATGTGCGACCTCAGCAAGGTACTGGAAGTAATCTCCCTTCATTTTCAGAGAGACGACTTTACTCTCGGGATTAGTTGTATTGGCTATTAAATACGTACGCAATCATTCCAGGACCGTGGTGCAGACAGACTCAGCTCCGACCCCGCTTTCTCCCAATAGTCCTTAAGCAGCTGCACCTTCCTGTTGGCCTCCTGCTTGATGCTCTAGATGACCCTCCAGGCGGCCCCGCAGCCCCCAACCACGTACTTGTAGGCCACCGACAGCAGGTTACGCTCCTCATTGGATAACCCGGTGCCCTGCTTGGTCACAGCCTTCGTGCTGGTGGCCATTGTCGTCTTAACACTCTACCTGCTCGGCCAGCTTGACCTGGATCATCTCCGTCTTCTCTGTGGGCTCGGGGCTGGGCTGAGGGTGAGGCAAGTGAGGTGAGTGCCCACCCGGAGGGGGAGGAATCCTCCTGGAGAGTCTCACGTCTCCCTCTTTCTGGAATCTTTTTTTTTTTTTTAATAATTATTTTATTTAACATTATTTATTTATTTGTCTTTAATTTGACCAGAGAGAGAGAGAGGAAAGGGAAAGCGAGAAAGCAAGCCGCCAGGTTTGGAACTCAAACCTTGGCTGGCCATGTGGAAGTCTAGCCCCCTTAATCACCACACCACCTGCCGGCCCCATCTTTCTGGAATCTTAACCATCACGAGGGAAGGTGAATGTTCTTGGGACAACTGATGGCAAGAGACCAGGGCCACTCTGAAGGCCCTGAGAATCTGAAGCCATTCCTGACCACCTGCTGGGTGTTGGCGCAGATTCCTCTCCTTCCTTCCTGCAGGGGACCCGGGGTAACTTCGGTCCCCAGGGCTGAGGACCCTGAGCCAGGCATGTCCATAAATCTGCCATGAGTGTTAAAGAGAGTCAAGCCTCTTCTTCCTATCTCTTTGGACACAAAATCTCTGCATTGGATTTCCAGTTTGCTTCTAATTTACTTTAGAAAGATATACGGAATTTCCCCTTTACTTGGTAAGGAGGATATTAGGCACTCCCCCAGTGAACACATGCAGATGATATAGTTTGGGTTATAAGAAAATGAATATGCTATCCCTAAAATGTACCTTTTTATCCTAAAAAAAAAAAAAATTACCTTTTTATTCTAAAGTAGCAATGTCCTTTATTTTTTAAAGAATTATTTATTTATTTAATTTTATTTGTTATTATTATTATTTTTCAAATTTGACCAGAGAGATAAAGAAAGGGAAATTGAGAAATCAAACCGTGAGGTCCAGGACTTGAACCATGGTTGGCTATGTGGGAGTTCAATGCCTTAACCACCATGCCTCTCTATCTTTGATTTTTTTTTTTTAATTAAAAAAATTGTATTTAGGGGGACCAGCAGATGCCATAATGGCTGTGTCGCTGGGCTTCCATGTAGTAGACCGTGGTTCGAGTCCTGATTTGGTGGCTTAAACTCATGCCAGGCGTGTGTGCGTGTGTGCCAAGGATCCCGAGAAGAGAATGGAGGAGAAGGGATTGTGGTGTGGCCATCCCCCCTGGGGGATGATTTCTCAGTTTCTGTCTCTCTGGGAGATGATTTCTTGCTTTCTGTCTCTCTGTCTCTCTGTCGAGCACACGCACTCTATAGCAAAAACCTCTCTTAAAAAAAAAATAATTGTGGGACCAGCAGGTGGCATGGTGGTTAAGGTGTTGGACACTATCACATGACTGACCACGGTTCTAGTCTTGGACCTGGTGGCTTGCTTTCTCACTTCTCTCCCTCTCTCTGTCTCTCTCTGGTCAAATTAACATAAAATGAATAAATAAATAAAATTAAAAAAAAATTATGTTTAGTTAGAAGCGTTCAGAATGTTGGGTCCAGCAAGTGGCATGGTGTTTGCAGCACTGGACTCCCATATGGCCAACCACAGTTTGGGTCCCAGATGTGCATGTGCCCTGTGGCAAATTAAAAAATAATAATAATGATAAATAAAATTAAATAGCCCCCCTTCCCAGAGCCCCAAGGGGCCAGAGCTCCTGGTGGTGCTGGATCCAGACGGCGGCCTTCCTGAAGGTCTGCCAAAATGTCTGAAAGATCAGATCTCCTTCACTTCAAGCTAAAAAATTATGGAGATTCAGTGTTACAAAAATGAACAAATTAAGAGAAGAGGATAAATTTTGTGATGGTATAGTTCTCATAGGTGATGTTTGAGGTATAGGGGCATAAAATTGTGTTTGCTGCAGGTTTCCCCTTCTTAAGAGACCAGTTTTTACTGAATGGTTCCAGAGAGGTGAAAATCTCCATATTGCAGAGTTCCGAAGTGGGGAGACAATTGTTCTTTCTTTTTTCTTTTCTTTTCTTTTCTTTTCTTTTCTTTTCTTTTTTTTTTTTTTTTTTTTTTTTAGTGT
>NW_006160181.1:46248-59780 GCF_000334495.1 Tupaia belangeri chinensis | reverse complement strand
TTTTTTTTTTTTCCTTGTTATAGGGAGTGTGTGTTCACCAGAGAGACAGAGAAACAGAGAGAGACCAGGCTGCAATCCTTTCTCCTGTCAGGATTTTGGGCACCCACATGTGCACCTGGCATGAGTTTCAAGCCACCAAGTTCAGGACTCAAATCTCGACCACATGCGAGTCGAACACCTTAACCACTCTACCACCTGCAGTTCCCCTCGCATACAGTGGCTGCTTTAGTGAGCAAAGAGTCGGTTGCATTAGGGTTCAAAGTAGTTAAGGGCAACTGTTTCTATTTGCTAACTACATTTTAACAAAAATGCAGATCAATAAAGTCTGCTGGCCCCACAAAGATGGGGTCATAAATCACCCAGACGACCATGTAACTGTTTTCTGAAGCCCACTTCCTTATCAGAGAGCTTCCTTATCAGCAGCCGGTGCTCTGACTGCTAGATAAACCCCTGGCGAGAGCCCCAAGTCAGCAGCCTCCCTTTGGGACCCCTCTCCATTGGGGTCTTGTCGTCTCAGTAAACTGCTTTGCTATCCTCTCTTGCTGTCTGAGCTCCTAACTCTTTGTGATCCAGGACACAAACTCAGCAACACATAAATTCTGCAACATATTTGGAGGTCCCACCAAGCTTACCTTCTCCCTTACCAGGAGGGTAAGTAACGTGGACTCTATATGCTTTTATTCCCCCCTGTGCTCTTGTCCCTAGAATCAAATCTATCAAATACAAACTGACCATGGTTCGAGTCCTGGACTTAGAAGCCTGCCTTCTAACTTTCTCTCTCTCTCTCTCTCTCTCTCTCTGGCTCTGTGATCAAATTAAAATAAATAAATGAATTAAAAAAATAGTCCACTTCATTCCATATAACACTCAACCAGCTATCATTTACATCTGAGGAAAAAATGGCCCATGAAACGGATCCATGGTAAAACAGTCTAAGGAATGTGGGGCCAGCAGGTGGTGTGGTGGCTAAAGGGGCAGGACTCCCACATGGTCAACCGGTCTGGTTCAAGTCCCGCACTTGGCAGCTTGCTTTCTCACTTACCCTCTCTTTCTCCGTTTCTCATTCTGTTCCTCTCTGGTCAAATTAAAATAAATAAATAAGTACAGCTAAGTAAAAAAATAATTCTTTATATATTAAAAAAAAAGTCAGGGCCAGCAGTTGGTGTAATGGCTATGTCACTGGACTTCAATGTAGTTGACTGTGGTTCAAGTCCTGGACCTGGCTTAAACTCACGCCGGGCGCGTGTGCGTGCGTGCCCAAGATCCTGAGAGGAGAATGGAGGAGGCATTGCCACATGGCCTTCCCCCATGGGAGGTGATTTCTCACTCTATCTCTCTGTCTCTCTCTGTCTTTCTGGTGAGTGCATGCGCCCTGTAGCAAAAACAAACAAACAAACAAAAAAACAAAAAAACAACCCTTAAAACAAAACAAAACAAAGTCTAAGGAATGTAATTCAATTTTGCACATTTCCAGGCATCCCTAAAACAAGTGTATCACAACGCAGACAAAAAGTATCACAGCTACATTTCACATAAAGATGAAAGGGAAGTATTAAGAAACCTCAAAAAGTAGTAAATTCACCTGTCCCTTAAAGTCTGGGTTTGCAATCGTTACACAGCCATAGTGAATGCTTTATAAATGTGATTTTATAAGCTATGAACAGCTGATCCCATACACATTCTTTTATGCTACTCTCTTGTTACCGAGGGCATAACATTTCACAAGGCTTTTTTTAGGACTGCAGTTCAATGATTAGCAGCACATGCTCGTGGCCCAGTTCTCTACAGTCACTAGCGACCAGACACCCGCTCACACGTGCACACACCGGCATGGGAAAGTACTGACGTCCTGGACTTGGACTTGTGTACTTTATTTACCCCTTCTAGTGTAGTATGAAATAACATGCGCTTTTTTGAAAAAAGAATTAATTTATTCAACATTATTCATTATTATTATTGTTTTTTAATTTGACCAGAGAAAGATAGAGAAAGTGAGAGAGCAAGATGCCAGGTCCGGGACTCGAGCTGCAATCGTCCATGTGGGAGTCCAGTGCTCGTAACCACCACGCTGCCTGCTAGCCCCAGCTATTAATACTTTTCTACAGTAGTAACTGCACATTAGGAAGTCTAGGACAAACACAAATCAAGGAATAGAGTTTCCCGAAGCCGCGGCGTGAAGACTAAAAACAGCCAATTCATACACGAGGGGGTTTCCTTCTACAGGAAATCCGAGTGGAATAGGAATGGAAATGTGTCAAAAGGTTTATCGAAGGGAAGGAGGATGACACTCTGTATGCTTCTAGTGTGGGGCCCCTTCTGCTGCGTCACATTCTTCTCCTGCACCGTCTGATGTCCAGAACGTTGTCTCTAAACAACTGCACGACGAGGGTGCTGACTTTCTGTCTTTGTTCAGCATATGGAGCCATTGCAATGGCTTCATCGAATGCCGTTTTAGCCAATGTGCAGGCAAGCTCTGGGTTCTTAAGGTCTCATAGTAAAATACAGAAAAGTTCAGAGCCAGCCCCAGGTGGATTGGGTGTGTGGGTTGCATCTCTTTCATGCTTATGTCAAATGCCTCTTGGTAAGCTCCTTGGGGGTTATCTATCGTTCGTTTTCCATCATTACCATGTGCGACCTCAGCAAGGTACTGGAAGTAATCTCCCTTCATTTTCAGAGAGACGACTTTACTCTCGGGATTAGTTGTATTGGCTATTAAATACGTACGCAATCATTCCAGGACCGTGGTGCAGACAGACTCAGCTCCGACCCCGCTTTCTCCCAATAGTCCTTAAGCAGCTGCACCTTCCTGTTGGCCTCCTGCTTGATGCTCTAGATGACCCTCCAGGCGGCCCCGCAGCCCCCAACCACGTACTTGTAGGCCACCGACAGCAGGTTACGCTCCTCATTGGATAACCCGGTGCCCTGCTTGGTCACAGCCTTCGTGCTGGTGGCCATTGTCGTCTTAACACTCTACCTGCTCGGCCAGCTTGACCTGGATCATCTCCGTCTTCTCTGTGGGCTCGGGGCTGGGCTGAGGGTGAGGCAAGGGAGGTGAGTGCCCACCCGGAGGGGGAGGAATCCTCCTGGAGAGTCTCACGTCTCCCTCTTTCTGGAATCTTTTTTTTTTTTTTAATAATTATTTTATTTAACATTATTTATTTATTTGTCTTTAATTTGACCAGAGAGAGAGAGAGGAAAGGGAAAGCGAGAAAGCAAGCCGCCAGGTTTGGAACTCAAACCTTGGCTGGCCATGTGGAAGTCTAGCACCCTTAATCACCACACCACCTGCCGGCCCCATCTTTCTGGAATCTTAACCATCACGAGGGAAGGTGAATGTTCTTGGGACAACTGATGGCAAGAGACCAGGGCCACTCTGAAGGCCCTGAGAATCTGAAGCCATTCCTGACCACCTGCTGGGTGTTGGCGCAGATTCCTCTCCTTCCTTCCTGCAGGGGACCCGGGGTAACTTCGGTCCCCAGGGCTGAGGACCCTGAGCCAGGCATGTCCATAAATCTGCCATGAGTGTTAAAGAGAGTCAAGCCTCTTCTTCCTATCTCTTTGGACACAAAATCTCTGCATTGGATTTCCAGTTTGCTTCTAATTTACTTTAGAAAGATATACGGAATTTCCCCTTTACTTGGTAAGGAGGATATTAGGCACTCCCCCAGTGAACACATGCAGATGATATAGTTTGGGTTATAAGAAAATGAATATGCTATCCCTAAAATGTACCTTTTTATCCTAAAAAAAAAAAAAATTACCTTTTTATTCTAAAGTAGCAATGTCCTTTATTTTTTAAAGAATTATTTATTTATTTAATTTTATTTGTTATTATTATTATTTTTCAAATTTGACCAGAGAGATAAAGAAAGGGAAATTGAGAAATCAAACCGTGAGGTCCAGGACTTGAACCATGGTTGGCTATGTGGGAGTTCAATGCCTTAACCACCATGCCTCTCTATCTTTGATTTTTTTTTTTTAATTAAAAAAATTGTATTTAGGGGGACCAGCAGATGCCATAATGGCTGTGTCGCTGGGCTTCCATGTAGTAGACCGTGGTTCGAGTCCTGATTTGGTGGCTTAAACTCATGCCAGGCGTGTGTGCGTGTGTGCCAAGGATCCCGAGAAGAGAATGGAGGAGAAGGGATTGTGGTGTGGCCATCCCCCCTGGGGGATGATTTCTCAGTTTCTGTCTCTCTGGGAGATGATTTCTTGCTTTCTGTCTCTCTGTCTCTCTGTCGAGCACACGCACTCTATAGCAAAAACCTCTCTTAAAAAAAAAATAATTGTGGGACCAGCAGGTGGCATGGTGGTTAAGGTGTTGGACACTATCACATGACTGACCACGGTTCTAGTCTTGGACCTGGTGGCTTGCTTTCTCACTTCTCTCCCTCTCTCTGTCTCTCTCTGGTCAAATTAACATAAAATGAATAAATAAATAAAATTAAAAAAAAATTATGTTTAGTTAGAAGCGTTCAGAATGTTGGGTCCAGCAAGTGGCATGGTGTTTGCAGCACTGGACTCCCATATGGCCAACCACAGTTTGGGTCCCAGATGTGCATGTGCCCTGTGGCAAATTAAAAAATAATAATAATGATAAATAAAATTAAATAGCCCCCCTTCCCAGAGCCCCAAGGGGCCAGAGCTCCTGGTGGTGCTGGATCCAGACGGCGGCCTTCCTGAAGGTCTGCCAAAATGTCTGAAAGATCAGATCTCCTTCACTTCAAGCTAAAAAATTATGGAGATTCAGTGTTACAAAAATGAACAAATTAAGAGAAGAGGATAAATTTTGTGATGGTATAGTTCTCATAGGTGATGTTTGAGGTATAGGGGCATAAAATTGTGTTTGCTGCAGGTTTCCCCTTCTTAAGAGACCAGTTTTTACTGAATGGTTCCAGAGAGGTGAAAATCTCCATATTGCAGAGTTCCGAAGTGGGGAGACAATTGTTCTTTCTTTTTTCTTTTCTTTTCTTTTCTTTTCTTTTCTTTTCTTTTTTTTTTTTTTTTTTTTTTTTAGTGTTATAGAGCATGTGCGCTTGCCAGAAAGACAGAGAGAGACAGAGAGACAGAAAGCGAGAAATCCCCCTCTCAGGGGGGATGGCCACGCTGCAATCCCTTCTCCTCCATTCTCCTCTCGGGATCTTGGGCACACACGCACACACACACACACACACACACAAGCGTCCAGCGTGAGTTTAAGCCACAGGGTCTGGGACTCGAACTGCGGTCAACTACATGGGAGTCCAGCGACATAGCCATTACATCAACTGCTGGTCCTGACAATTGCTCTTATCCTGTTAGAGGAGTGTGCTAGAATTCCCTGAGATGGAGCTAGTAAATTACTTGACTGCTGCGAGTTTTCTTCAGATGAGCCACGTCGTAGAACGGTGCACACAGGCCCTGAGGAAGTTTATGAAGCCAAAACAACCCATGGCTAGTGAAGAGGAATGTGAACCACAGAGTGCTTCTCCCCCATCAGAATAGAGGGCGATCCAGAGGCTCTCCAAAGCAGGACTGACCTTGCATTCATCCCTCTGAAGACAGTATGGATATGGAGGACAGCGATATTCAGATTGTTAAGGTAGAATCTACTGGGGATGTATCAGAGGTTAGAAGTAAAAAAGATCAGAACCAGTTTATTTCTTCTGAACCCACTGCCTTACATCCATCAGAGCCCCAGCACTCCCAGATAAATTCAACTGTGGAAAACAGAGTAAGTGAAACAGAGCAAAACCATCTCCACAGTTGTGCCCTCTCTTACACAGGCAATGATAATATCCTCATGGCCTCAAAAGATGTCTTTGGGCCCAGTATTTGAGGTGTAGACAAAGGCCTACAGTGGCTTCAGCAATGACCAGTGTACTAGGGTATTTTGTCACCTGGAGAACTGTACCAACCATTAAAAAATGCACAAGCTCTGGGACCAGTAGTTAGCGTAATGGCTATGTTGCTGGACTCCCATGTAGTCGACCGTGGTTCGAGTTCCGGACCCGGTGGCTTAAACTCACACGGGGCACGTGTGCGTGTGTGCCCAAGATCCCGAGAGGAGAATGGAGGAGAAGGGATTTGTCTCTCTGTCTCTCTCTGTCTTCCTGGTGAGTGCACCCACCCTATAGCAAGAAAAAAAAAAAAACTCTCAAAAAAAAAAAAAAATGCACAAGCTCTTTCTGTGTCTACTCTGCGGCAAGACTTTTACTCAGAAAGGCAACCTTCACCAACACATGCATGTGTGCATGCAGGAATTAAACCTTCCCAGTGTAAAATATGTGGGAAAACCTTTTCTCAGAAGTGTTCCTCAGAGGATCATCTTAACCTTCACAGTGGAGACGAGCCCCATAAACGTAACTCTGACATAGTTTTGCACATAAGCCAGTTATGAGGAAACTCCGTAAACAGCTGCATGGCAAAAACAGCTTTGGTAGTGCAAAGGAGAGACGCGTGCAAGACCTCACAGTGGATTTTGATTCTTTTGCATGTACGACAGTCGCAGACTCCAAAGGGTGTCAGCCCTGGCCTGATGCGACACGGGTCCTGAATGCAGGTAAGCTGGCCCACGCTGTCCTGAACTTAGGAATGAGAGTAACTGTGTGGATTGAGTAGGGCCTTCATGCTCACAGCCAGAACTGGCCGAGAACGTGGCAACGGTCTGAGTCTTTTCAGGAGTGATCTTGCTAGTTTGGCTTGCTTTCTCACTTTTCCTCACTCTGTCCCTTTCTGGTCAAAGTAAAATAAATAAAGTTAAATAAAATAATTTTTTTTTTAAAAAAAATGGAGTGAGTTGTGTACAGGGGGGTTAAGTGCTTTATAAATAAGGAAAAGAAACTGCACAAGAACCAACTTCATCATCATCATCTTCCTCCTCTTCCTCATCTTCAGCTTCCTTGTCTTCCTCCTCCTTTTCCTTGCTCTTTTCAGCCTCGACAGCCCCCTTTGTGCTGAATCAGGTTTTCCTGTAGCTCAGTGTGCAGCTATGTCCTTTTCATATTCTCCTTCAGCTTAGCAGCCTTCTTTAACAAGGCTGTTTATCACCTGCAGCGGTGTTACTCCACAGCTCTCCCAGTTTCTTTGCAGCATCGCCACTGGATAAGCCAAGATGTTCTCCTGTGAGTTTTGGGTGATATTCTGAACAGAATAAGAAAAGGAGGAAGGAGGTCTCTTGGGTGAGTTGGGATCCTTGAACTTCTTTTTTTTGTTTCCCCTTTAGGGGGGATATAGGTTTTCATTTCTCTTTCATATCGGGCCTTGGCCCCCTTTGCCGTATTTTTAAACTTTCCTTTCTCTTTAGCAGACACGGTCTTCCCCCTCTCTGAGCACTTCTTAGAAAACTCAGTTGACTGAAGCATCTGGGTGCTTCTTGTGCTCCTCCCGGCAAGTTTACACAAAGAATTCATAAGATGACATTGTGCCTCTCGGCTTCTTAGGATCTCCTTTGCCCATGTTTAGTTCTCTTTCCTCCGAGGCTCAGAGTCGCCCGGTGCCCGTCTGGCTCTCACTTGCCCCGGCGCTGTCTCTATGGAGCTCAATGTACTGCAGTGGCTGTGAGAGCGGGAGCCAGGCCCAGCTTCCATGTCCTTTGACATAATACCTTGTTTGTTAGAAATCTGCAGACATAAGGTGGTGTGGTGGTTAAGGTGCTGGACTCCCACATGACTGACCGTAGTTTGAGTCCCAGATTTGGTGACTTGCTTTCTCCCTCTCCCTCTCTCTGGTCAAATTGGAGAATAGTAATAAGTAAATAAGATAAATAATTCTTTAAAAAATGTTTTATTTAATTTTATTCATTATTATTATTTTTAATTTGTCATAAGGCATATGCACTCACCAGAGAAAGACACACACACACACACAGAAGGTGAAAGTAAGAAAACATGGGGCTAGCAGGTGACATGGTGGTTAAGGACAGTGGACTCTGACATGGCCAGCCATGATTTGAGTCCCGGACCTGGTGGCTTGCTTTCTTTCTCTCTCTCTCTCTGTCCCTCTTTTGTCAAATTAAAGTAAATAAATAAATAAGTAAAGCTAAATAAAATAATTCTAAAAAAAAAAGAAATTAAGAAAATAAACCACCAGGTCTGGGACTCAAACTGCAATCGGTCATGTGGGAGTCCAGTGCTTCCACCACCCCACTACCTACTGGCCCCAAATAATTCCTTTTTTTTAAGAGTGATTTTTGCTCTAGAGTGTGCACTCACCTGAGAGCCAGAAACAGAAAGCAAGAAATCACCCCCAGAGGATAGGTCATGCCGCAGTTCTCTCTCCTCCATTCTCCTCTCTGGATTTTGGGCATGCATGCACAGGTGCTTGGCGTGTTTTAAACCACTGGGTCTAGGACTTGAACTGTGGTCTACCATGTGGGAGCCCAGTGATGTAACCATTATGCCATCTGCTGGCCCCTCCAACCTTCCCAGTGTAAAATATGTGGGAAAACCTTTTCTCAGAAGTGTTCCTCAGAGGATCATCTTAACCTTCACAGTGGAGACGAGCCCCATAAACGTAACTCTGACATAGTTTTGCACATAAGCCAGTTATGAGGAAACTCCGTAAACAGCTGCATGGCAAAAACAGCTTTGGTAGTGCAAAGGAGAGACGCGTGCAAGACCTCACAGTGGATTTTGATTCTTTTGCATGTACGACAGTCGCAGACTCCAAAGGGTGTCAGCCCTGGCCTGATGCGACACGGGTCCTGAATGCAGGTAAGCTGGCCCACGCTGTCCTGAACTTAGGAATGAGAGTAACTGTGTGGATTGAGTAGGGCCTTCATGCTCACAGCCAGAACTGGCCGAGAACGTGGCAACGGTCTGAGTCTTTTCAGGAGTGATCTTGCTAGTTTGGCTTGCTTTCTCACTTTTCCTCACTCTGTCCCTTTCTGGTCAAAGTAAAATAAATAAAGTTAAATAAAATAATTTTTTTTTTAAAAAAAATGGAGTGAGTTGTGTACAGGGGGGTTAAGTGCTTTATAAATAAGGAAAAGAAACTGCACAAGAACCAACTTCATCATCATCATCTTCCTCCTCTTCCTCATCTTCAGCTTCCTTGTCTTCCTCCTCCTTTTCCTTGCTCTTTTCAGCCTCGACAGCCCCCTTTGTGCTGAATCAGGTTTTCCTGTAGCTCAGTGTGCAGCTATGTCCTTTTCATATTCTCCTTCAGCTTAGCAGCCTTCTTTAACAAGGCTGTTTATCACCTGCAGCGGTGTTACTCCACAGCTCTCCCAGTTTCTTTGCAGCATCGCCACTGGATAAGCCAAGATGTTCTCCTGTGAGTTTTGGGTGATATTCTGAACAGAATAAGAAAAGGAGGAAGGAGGTCTCTTGGGTGAGTTGGGATCCTTGAACTTCTTTTTTTTGTTTCCCCTTTAGGGGGGATATAGGTTTTCATTTCTCTTTCATATCGGGCCTTGGCCACCTTTGCCGTATTTTTAAACTTTCCTTTCTCTTTAGCAGACACGGTCTTCCCCCTCTCTGAGCACTTCTTAGAAAACTCAGTTGACTGAAGCATCTGGGTGCTTCTTGTGCTCCTCCCGGCAAGTTTACACAAAGAATTCATAAGATGACATTGTGCCTCTCGGCTTCTTAGGATCTCCTTTGCCCATGTTTAGTTCTCTTTCCTCCGAGGCTCAGAGTCGCCCGGTGCCCGTCTGGCTCTCACTTGCCCCGGCGCTGTCTCTATGGAGCTCAATGTACTGCAGTGGCTGTGAGAGCGGGAGCCAGGCCCAGCTTCCATGTCCTTTGACATAATACCTTGTTTGTTAGAAATCTGCAGACATAAGGTGGTGTGGTGGTTAAGGTGCTGGACTCCCACATGACTGACCGTAGTTTGAGTCCCAGATTTGGTGACTTGCTTTCTCCCTCTCCCTCTCTCTGGTCAAATTGGAGAATAGTAATAAGTAAATAAGATAAATAATTCTTTAAAAAATGTTTTATTTAATTTTATTCATTATTATTATTTTTAATTTGTCATAAGGCATATGCACTCACCAGAGAAAGACACACACACACACACAGAAGGTGAGGTGAAGAAAACATGGGGCTAGCAGGTGACATGGTGGTTAAGGACAGTGGACTCTGACATGGCCAGCCATGATTTGAGTCCCGGACCTGGTGGCTTGCTTTCTTTCTCTCTCTCTCTCTGTCCCTCTTTTGTCAAATTAAAGTAAATAAATAAATAAGTAAAGCTAAATAAAATAATTCTAAAAAAAAAAGAAATTAAGAAAATAAACCACCAGGTCTGGGACTCAAACTGCAATCGGTCATGTGGGAGTCCAGTGCTTCCACCACCCCACTACCTACTGGCCCCAAATAATTCCTTTTTTTTAAGAGTGATTTTTGCTCTAGAGTGTGCACTCACCTGAGAGCCAGAAACAGAAAGCAAGAAATCACCCCCAGAGGATAGGTCATGCCGCAGTTCTCTCTCCTCCATTCTCCTCTCTGGATTTTGGGCATGCATGCACAGGTGCTTGGCGTGTTTTAAACCACTGGGTCTAGGACTTGAACTGTGGTCTACCATGTGGGAGCCCAGTGATGTAACCATTATGCCATCTGCTGGCCCCTCCAGATAATTCTTTTTTTTTTTTTTAAGAGAGATTTTTGCTATAGGGAGCATGCACTCACCAGAGAGACAGAGACAGAGAGACAGAAAACAAGAAATTGCACTCCCCCACCCCCCAGGGGATGGCCACACCGCAATCCCTTCTTCTCCATTCTCCTCTTGGGATCTTGGGCATGCACACACATGCGCCCAGCTGAGTCCGGAACTTGGGAGTCCAGTATGCCATCTGCTGGTTCCCTTACCCCCAACCCCCAGCAAACAAATCATTAAAAAAAAAAAGAAAAAGAAAGAAATTTGGAGACATATTTTAGGCTGCCTGTTTCTTGACCAAGAACATGGTCACCTACTATATTCTCCTTCTCAAAAAAATTGGCCAATTTTTTTTTTTTTTTTGAGAGGTTTTTGCTATAGGGCATGTGCGCTTGCCAGAGAGAAAGAGAGAGACAGAGAGACAGAAAGTGAGAAATCACCCCCCAGGGGGGATGGCCACACTGCAATCCCTTCTCCTCCATTCTCCTCTCGGGATCTTGGGCACAGCCACACACGTGCCCAGCGTGAGTTTAAGCCACCGGGTCCGGGACTTGAACCACGGTCGACTACATGGGAGTCCAGCAACATAGCCATTACGCTAACTGCTGGTCCCAAAATTGGCCAATTGTTAAGACCACTGAAAACTGGGAGAAGACACCTCTCTTATAAAAATGACTCCTTTACAGGGGGAGAGACAAAGATGCCTATGTGGCCACAGACTGCACCTTCAAAAAATGACTAAAAATTGGGACCAGCAGATGACACAATGGTTACGTTGCTGAGCATGGCCATCCTCGGGGGGGGGGGATTTCTCACTTTCTGTCTCTGTCTCTCAGTGAGCACACGTGGCCTCTAGTGAAAAAATCTCTCAAACACAAAACAAACAAACCGTAGCAAAAAAAATCTCTCAAACACAAAACAAACAAACAAACAAATCCTGAAAATTAATAAATGTACCGCCCCGTGGCCCCATGCCTTTCCTTAGTTCAGCAAATCCCATCCCCTGTAGCTCAAGATAAGCAAATCTCAACCACTTTAGCTCCAGACATGCAGTTCCAGCTACTGAAAAATTACAATTGGATGTGGGCAAAAATAAAATAGACTTCAATTAGGACCAGGAGATCAGATACATACCCTGGCCACAGAATCCAGATGGCGTAGGTGAGTCTAGCTCATTCCTACCCCTATGGTTCCTCCCACAGCCCTGTGGGATCGCAGGCTAGACTGCCCCCATGGCAGAACCCTAAGGGGATGCCCCTAGTCAGGTCCCAAAACTGAAAGACTGAAGGGACACCTCTTTCTTTCCTCTGGGAAGTAGCTTGAAACACTGGGACTCCTTTGATCCCCAATCGCTGAAGAAAAAAATGTCTGATTTTCTTTTGCACCCGAGTGTGGCCACGATATACAAGGAGATGAGGAAATCTGGCCATCTGAAAGACGTTTTAATACTATTCAGCAATTAGATCTCTTTGTAAATGTCTGGGAAAGTGGAGGGAAAATTCCATACCTACAGTGTTTCATGTGCTGAGAGACCTGGGTACCTTTGTTCTACTTTACCTCACTCTTCTCTGCTGACTCAGGGCCCACCAGGCTCCCCACGCTCCTGTGAGATAAAACCTAAGGACGCGCAGCCTGCTGGCTCCTCAGAGACTGCCCAGCTGGTCCTCCTCTATGTCTCACTCTGCCTTCTAACCAGGCGGCTGAGAGGCAATTCCCCCAATAGTTAGTCCTTTGGTTGAGTCTGGAAAAAGAATTCAGTCTTACTCAAGTCCACAGCCCTCTTCCTCTTCCTGAGCTTAAACAGATGAAAAGGATTTGTGGGGACTAGAAGACGGCACAACAGTTATGGCGCTGGGCTCCAGCATGGCCAACCGCTGTTTGAGTCCTGGACCTGGTGGCTAGAAAATCTCGCTGGATGCGTGTGTATGCATGCCTAAGATCCCAGGAGGAGAATAGAGGAAAAGCGATTCCAGCGCGATCATCTCCCTGGGGGTGATTTTTCCTTTCCTCTTTTTTTTTTTTTTTTAAGAGAGATTTTTGCTATAGAGCCCGTGTACTCTCTGGAAAAACAGGGAGAGACAGAAAGCAAGAAATCACCCCTCAGGGGAATGGCCACGCAGCGATCCCTCCTCCTCAAGTCTCCACTTGGATTTGGCTATGCATGCACAGGTACCCGGTGAGAGTTTCAAGCCGCTGGGTCTGGGACCTGAGCTGCCGCCAGCCGTCCTGGGAGTCCAGCGATGTAACCATTACACCATCTGCTGGCCCATCTCCTTTCCTCTTCATACTTTCTACTTGGATTCCTACTTTCCCTCTCACTGCCTCGGTCGCTCTCACTCTCTCTCTGACAAGTGCATGCGCCCTAAGGCTAAAACCTCTTAAAAGAAAATGACTTGTGTAGTTTCTCTGACAGTCGTGATAAATGTATATCTGGGTTTCAATATGTTTCTCTGGCTTTTGAGCAAATATTGAACGGGAGCAACTCGAGACCTGCAATTATAGGGGTTAAAATGTGGAGAATCCTCACCTCTACAGATTTTCTCTGCTTGCTAAGAGTATTCAAGGTCATTTGGAAACTCTGTTTTCTTTCTAACAAAGCCTGAGGTAAGAAGTAAACAACTAGGAGTTAACCTCTAAAATGTCTTTAAAAGCATCCAAAAAAAATAGAGAGCTAAAAAAATTGAGGTCTTTTATTTGTGTGTATATGTGTATGAATACATGTAATGTGTTGTATGTTGTGTGTTTAAGTGGTAAGAGGCCTTAAGAAATTCTACTCAACTTGGCTTTTAAATAAGAGTGTTGGGACCAGCAGTTAGCGTAATGGCTATGTCGCTGGACTCCCACGTAGTCGACTGCGGCTCGTGTCCCGGACCCAGTGGCTTAAACTCATGCCGGGCGCATGTGCGTGCGTGCCCAAGATCCTGGGAGGAGAATGGAGGAGAAGGGATTGCGGCATG
>NW_006160181.1:34085-46155 GCF_000334495.1 Tupaia belangeri chinensis | reverse complement strand
AAAAAAAAAAAAAAAAGCTTACATACTGGCTGTAGTCATACCCACCCAAGTCACTCAGGGGACCTGAAGTCTGGGGACCTAAGGCCCACTTAAGGGCAGGATCTGGAAAACCCAGATCAGAGTCTCTGTCTTAAGAAAACTCTAGATATTTCCAGTGTGGGAAGTTTGGCGACTGAAAATGACAATGCCCAAAACTGACATCCTCATGTCCTCCACCAGGACCTTGTCCCCAACGTGGAAGAGATGGCCACAGGAGACAGAAATACCCCCAGCTCCTAAGGAAGCCCAGAGTCTATTGAGTACTGAGGGTGCCCAAGACCCTGAACAATCCCCTTGGACAACTAGAAATCTCATCAAGACAGCCTCAGGTAAACTGTTAAGTGGCAAATAAAAATGTGTACTAAAAGGGACCAACAGATGGTGGAATGGTTACATTGCTGGACTCCCACATAGTTGACCACAGTTTGAGTCCCGGACCCAGCAGCTTAAAACTCACGCCAGGCATGTGTGTGTACGTGCCCAAAATCCCAAGAGGAGAATGAAGGAGAAGGGATTGTGCCATGGCCATTCCCCCTGGGGGGGGAGTCTTGCTTTCTGTCTCTGTCTCTATCTTTCTGGTGAGCACACGTGCGCTACAGCAAAAACCCCTTCAAAAAAAAAAAAAATGCCAGCAGCATTGGTGGCGTGGTGGTTAAGGTGCTGGACAATCCCACATGGCTGACCAGTGTTCAAGTCCTGAATCTTGTGGCTTGCTTTCTCACTTCCTCTCTCTCTCACTCTCACCCTCTGTGTCTCTCTGGTCAAATTAAGAAATAAATGAATGAATAAATAATTATAAAAAAAAGTTGTTTCTCAAAGTAAACTTATAATGATAATAATAATAATGATGAATGGAAGAGAGAGACATAAAAATTGAAAGGGTTTAAATTTCCCAAGTGTCTTAATAATTGAAAAGGATTAACTCAGTGCTTTACTGGCTCCCTTCTTGCTCCTAGGTTAGCTAAACCATCCTTGACCTCACCAAAGATGGCTGACTTTTGTTTTTCTAAGTCTCTGCCTATAGATATGGAGATTGAGACCTGTCTCTTGCTGACTCTTGTTACAACATCAATGAACATCCAAATGTATGATTCCATCAAGGTACAAATAATGATTGAGATGACCCCCAGATGGAAGTGTCTATTTCCGGTGGAGGGTACTTGCCTGCCACCTCCATCAGTGCCCTACTTCAACAGGAAGCAGAGAAGTCTTTGACCCTTGTCCCCCAACACGAGTTAGGGGTCCCTCTGTAGAGGGGGAATGAAGTATGAGCTAGGCTTAGGACATATAGTTAGGGTATAAAACCTAAGATAGAGACACTAAGTTTTACCCAAGATGGAGTCACAGTGGCCAAGTTTTAACAAAGAGCTGGCTGCATTAAGACTCAAAATAACTGTAGTTTGGGACCTACAGATGGTGTAATGGTTGCATTGCTGGACTCCCACGTGGCCAGCTACTGTTCAAGTCTCACACCCAGAGGTTTGAAACTCATGCCAGGCTCATGTGTGTGTATGCTCAAACTCCTGAGAGAAGACTGGAGGAGAAGGGACTGAGGTGTGGCTGTCCCTCCCAGGGAATGATTTCTTGATTTCTGTCTGTCTCTTTCTGTCTCTGTCTCTCCAGAGAGTACATAAGTCCTATAGAAAAAATTTCTCTTCCCTCCAAAATAAATAACTACAGCTAAGGGCAACTGTTTTTATTTACTAACTATATTCTTTTTTTTTTTTTTGAGAGAATTTTTGCTTTAAGGTGCATATGCTCACTGGAGAGACAGAGACAGAAAGCAAGAAGTCACCCCTTGGGGGGGTGACCACACTACAATCCCCTCTCTTCCATTCTCCTCTCAGGACTTTGTACTATCAGGAGCTTGTTTTCTCTTTCTCAATAAACTTTGCTTTGCTATCTTCTTTTGTTGTCCAAGCTTGCTTCTAATTCTTAATGATCACAGGACAGGAACTTGGCAACCCATAAATCCAGCAACGGTGTGACTATGTATTCTCACCTCAGGTACTTCTCCTCCCACGCAAAGTGGATGACCAAATGAACTGCCCAAATCTTTGTCCACTGAAAAGATTTCCCCTCAACACCCTCTTTTGGGGTCACTCCTGAGTAGGGTTGTAATTTATTTTTCAAAGAGATCTTTGCTATAGGGCACGTGTGCTCATTGGAGAGACAGAGAGACAGAAAGTGAGAAATCACCTCTGGGGTGGGGGGGGATGGCCACATTGCAATCCCTTCTCCTCTAGTCTCCTCTTGGGATTTTGAGCATGCACACACATGCACCCAGTGTGAGTTTTAAGCTGCCAGGTCTGGGACTCGAACCATGGTTGAACCCCTGGGACTCCAGTGACATAACCATTACACATATGCTGGCCTCCAAGTGGGGTTGTAATCTTATTTCTAGCTTCCACCCATATACCTTGACAGTCCACCAGGGAATAAAGCTAGGCTTTTTCTTTTCCTACCACCTGGTCATGAGATAGCTACAGGTGTGTACCGGAACCCACTTGGCGGAACGTGAATTCTGAGTGGGGGGGTTGTGGATTAGAAATAAGCATAAAATAAACACACAAAGACATACAAGTAAAGCAAAGTGAGGATCGGGTGAGCCCAACTTCTCTTACGGAGAAGGCTATGACCTTGAACTAGCTTCAGATTTATTCTTTTAAAGGGCAGAAAATGGGGGGAGGAAGAAATGGAATGCAAAGCCAGTTGCTTTGGGATGTAAATTGTCCGAAGATGCAAAAATGACTGGCACCATGCAATTTCTCTGATCTTTTTGGGGCAAAATCTAATAAACACATGTGGCTTCTTTTAGCTTGACATTGCTCTTCACAACAGGCAGATAGCATTTTCATACGCAAGTGCTTTCATAGTCATACAAATGAAGTTCAAAGAAGCGCATTTCTGCATGAGTCTAAAGGTCATCATATTTGCTCAGATTGGTCACTCTCCACAGGTGTGAGCTGAGAAAGAGAGATGGCAAGGCAGCATGATAAATGACACTGGAGGCTGGGTCACTTTGAGGATAGCTTGTGCCCTCTGACCCTACTTGTGCCTGATCCCAATGATGTCATTTCCATCTTACAACGTGTCTTACTGGACTTGCCCTTCCCAACCACATAGGGAATCTGACAGAGCCCAGCAGTTCTGGCTATGAGGTCACTTGTCCTGTAATCAGATACCCTGTCTCTACCAGGCCCAGGAGCACTCTAAGAGCAGCCATTCAAAAGTGTGCATTTCTCTGCTGCAGATGACATGGTGGATTTGCCCCACAACCCTAGGGGTCTACACTGATACTGATTCTGTCAGAGCTTGCGAACAACACAAGGCACCTTTTCTGACCACAGATATTCCAGTCTCATAGGGTCTGTGGGTTCATACCACTGCAGAGACATTTCTGAATTTGGCCTCACTCAAAGCTGATATCTTTCAGTGTCAGCTGGCGAGGTGGTCAGAGATGAATTCCCAAGTGACATATATATTGCTCCAAATCCTAAGAAAATTGATATTGTACTTCTGTCTTTTTTTTTTTAAAGAGATTTTTTGCCTTAGGGCATGTGTGCTTGCTGCAGAAAGAGAGACAGAGATAGCGAGAGGGAAAGTGAGAAATCACCCCTCGGGGGATGGCTACATTGCAATCCCCTCTCCTACATTCTCCTCCCAGGATCTTGGGCACTCAGGCACACTTGCCTGGTGTGAGTTTCAAGTCACTGGGTTCACGACTTAAACTGTGGTTGACCATGTGGGAGTCCAGTGACGTAACCACTATGCCATCTGCTGGCCTCACAGTAGATGTTTGGAGATCGAGAAGTGCATTAAAAATTGCAGCCAGGAGGCCTGCAGGTGAATGCTGAAGGTGCTGGACTCCCACATGATCAACCATGGTTTGAGTACCAGACCTGGCGGCTTGAAAATCATGCTGGGTGCATGTGCATGTCCAAAATCCCCAGAGGTGAATGGAGGAGAAGGGATTATGGTGTGGCCATGCCCCATGGTGGGGGTGTGATTTATCACTTTCCCTCTCTCATCTCTCTGTCTTTCTCTGGCGAGTACCCACAACCTGTAGCAAAAAAACTAAAAATAAATAAATTAAACAATAAAATAAATTGCAGGGACCAGCAGGTGGCGTGGTGGTTAAGGAGCTGGACACTCCCACATGGCCGACCAGGGTTCGAGTCCTGAATCTGGCAGCTTGCTTTCTCACTTCCTCTCTCTTTCTCTCTCGCCCTCTATGTCTCTCTGGTCAAAAAAAAAAAAAAAAAAAAAAAAAGAATGAATAAATAAAATAAAATAAATAATTATTTAAAAAAAAAGTTTAAAAAAAATTGAAGCCAGGTCTCAAGTCTTCCTTGTCTTATTTATTATATTATCTTCTTCTTTTTTTTTTTTTTTAGAGGTTTTTGCTGTAAGACACGAGCGCTCGCCAAGAAGACAGGGAGAGACAGAGACAGAAAGAGAGAAATCAGCCACCAGGAGAGATGGTCACACCACATTCCTTTCTCTTCCATTCTCCTCTTGGTATCTTGGGCACGCATGCACATACACCCAGCGTGAGCTTAAGCCACTGGGTCCACTGGACTCGAACCGTAGTCGACTACAGCCATTACTCTAACTGTAGGTCCCTTTTCCTCTTTTTTTAAAAGAGGTTTTTGCTGTAGGGCGCATGCACTCGCCAGAAAGACAGAGACAGAGAGACAGAAGCGAGAACTCACCCCCCAGGGGGGATGGCCATGCCGCAATCCCTTCTCCATTCTCCTCTTGGGATCTTGGGCACGCACACACACATACCCCATGTGAGTTTAAGCCACCGGGTCCGGGACTTGAACCGTGGTCGACTACATAGGAGTCCAGCGACATAGCCATTACGCCAACTGCTGTTTCCTTCCTTGTCTTATTTCTCACTGCTGGCCCCATGTATTTCTTTCTCAGTGGTGGGAGATGTGAGACCCAATAATCTGTTCTTTGTTCTTTTTATTTTAGTTTGCTATAGGGCATGTGTGCTCACCAGAGAGAGGCAGAGAGATACACACAGAGAAAGAGAGAAAGAGAGGGAAAGTGAGAGAGCACCCCCTGGGGTGCCACAATCCCTTCTCCTCTTGAGATTTTGGGCACACATGGACACACCTATGTATGCTGTGTTTTTTAAGGCACCGGGTCCAGGACTGCAACCACACATCTGCCTTAACCACCATGCCACCAGCTTGCCCTGTCCTTTACTTTGGAGAGAATATCCCAGCATGGCCCAGACTGCTAAGAACTTTATCAATGTAACAATTCCTGAATCTTTGCAGAGTTTTATTCCCCACTCTCTGAGTACATGTATTGTCCAAAGGCCTCCAATGTTGCCAGTTCTTGCTCTTCTGGTCTGCTTAGCACAGCGCTGTATGTATGGCGGTCTAAGATGATGTTCTTCAAACCTGGCAAATTCATTGACAGAGCCCAGGAGCTAACGCAGTCCTGGGGCAAGCCTGTCAATGTACATGGCTGTCCTTCCCATGTAAACGCTAACTGCTTCTGATCCTCCTTTCTAATCCGAGTGGGAAAGAAAATAAGATTCTCCAAAATTACCACATAGGCTACATTAAACTTCAAAGTTTCCACCTGAACACAGCAATGGGGGTTACTATTTAGTTATGCCTCTAGTACACTACTGTCATGTGTCAATTTGTCAGGGGCCACCTCTCCCATATTTCTTTCTTTCTTTTTTCCTTTTTTCAGTTTTTTTTTCTGTAGGGCACGTGTGCTCACTAGGGAGAGAGAGAGAGACTCCTCCAGGGGGATGACCATGCTGCAATCCATTCTCCATTCTCCTCTTCGGCATGCACACACACACACACAGCAGGTGTGTTTTTCAAGCTTCCGGATCTGGAACTCCAACTACACTGTTGGCCATGTGGGATCCAGTCACCCTAACCACTGCACCACCAGCTGACTCAATACCCTAAATGTCCAACAGAGCCTCGGTTGGTCCCATGAGGAATTTTGGAACTGGAATGGCCCATCAGAGTTATCCCCGGCTGAGGCAAAAAGGCCAGGCCTTTGTATTCCCACATCAAACAGTCACTGAACGTGGGCCCCACTGGAGAGCATGTAAGCAGGCAGTTTCAGGCTGTCAGGGCATTGTCCAGTGAGGGAGGCAGGTAGGTGGGTCAGCACTGATAGTCCCAGCAGCAGGGAATGGATGCATCCGTGCTGAAGAGGGAACCTGAGTGATACAGACGGAGCACTGCTGTACTCCTTAAGCCCGTTACAGTAATAGAGGTACTACTGCACACAGCGGGCCTGGGGTTGTGCTAGAACCCGTGGAGTTACATATGCCACTGTCCCGGCCCTGAAGAACCTTATACACTGTAAACAGTATACTGTCTGCTTTTGTCTACTAGAACCAAAGCTCTAGGAGGGCAGAGACAGTTTTGTTCACCACTGAGTTCCCAGTGTGTAGAAGTAGAGCTGTTGAAGGAGAAATCTAATAGAGGCCTGGGAGATGAGTAGGATGTGGCCGTGCGTTATGCAGAGTAAGAGTGACATGCAGGGACCAGCAGTTGGCGTAACGGCTATGTTGCTAGACTCCCATGTAGTCGATCGTGGTTCGAGTCCCGGACCCGATGGTTTAAAATCACGCCAGGTATGCGTGCGTGCGTGCCCAAGATCCCAAGAGGAGAATGGAGGAGAAGGGATTGTGGCATGGCCATCCCCCCAGGGGGTGATTTCTCACTTTCTGTCTCTCTGTCTCTCTCTGTCTTTCTGGCAAGCACATGTGCCCTACAGCAAAAATCTCTCCAAAGAAAAAAGAGTGGCGTGTACCAGAGAAACATGGAGGTGGGGTGGCTCAGCAAGGGCTGGAGACACATGACACGACATTCTCTAACCCAGGCGAGGCTCTGAATAAAGGATGTACAAACATTCACCATTTGAGTTTCATTCCAACAGACTGGGTGTCCGGCCCAGACTCTCCAGATGCTTACTGAGTTCTCTAGATTAAATGGTCGAGGGAACGTCTTCCAGATGAGAGGCATGGTGGAATACCAGAGAGTCAGCCATTAACTAATGGCGTGGTGGCTTAGGGGCCAGCCAATGGTATGGCAGTTAGGGTGGCTGGATCTCACATGGCCAACTGTGTGGTTCAAGTCCTGGACCTCGCAGCTTGAGAAACATGCCTGGTGTGCATGCATGTGTGCCCAAAGTCTTGAGAGAAGAGTGGAGAAGGGACTGCCACGCAGCTATCTACCATGAGGGTGCTTTCTCATACCCTCCTCTGCCCCGCTCTCTTGGACAAGAGCATATGCGCTATAGCAAAAAAAAATATTTTAGAGAGAGATTTTTGCTATAGGGCATGTGTGCTCGCCAGAAAGACAAAAAGTGAGAAATCACCCCTAAGGGGTGATAGCCACACCACAATCCCTTGTCTTCTATTCTCTTTTCGGGACTTTGGGCATATACACATGTTCACCCAGTGTGAGTTTTAAGCCACTGAATCCGGGATTTGAACTGTAGTAAACTACATGGGAGTCCAGCAACATAACTATTACGTCAATTGCTGGTCCTCTATAGCAACGTTTTAAAAAGAGAAAGAAAGGAAGAAAGAGAAAGAAAAAGAAAGAAAGAAAGAAAGAAAGAAAGGAAGGAAGGAAGGAAGGAAGGAAGGAAGGAAGGAAGGAAGGAAGGAAGAAGCAACTACCTGTGTGATCTTGGGGCGTTCCCTGACCCAGCGCCTTGGTCCGTGGGGTGTGAGCAACAGCACTCCTTTACACAGCGGTCTTCAGGGTGTGTGGAGCGGGGTAGTTCCCTCCGTCTGTCAATGCAGGAGGAGGCAGTCCTGTGAGGAACGGGGATGGAGGACAGAAAGACAGGGCCTGGGCAAACTCCAGGCTCGGGTGCACACACAGCCTGCTCACAGACGTTCTCTGTTATCGCAGCCTCCCGGCCCACACACGTGCACAGCTATTAGCTGCCACGCAGGAGCTGAGCTCACTGGTTTTAAAGTCTGCTCCTTATCTCCTCCGCCCAGTAGCTGGGCAATAGCAGTGCCCCTATACAGACGGAGGGAGCGACAACAGTGATAGTGTCCCGTCATGGTCTGCGCTAAGCCCCTGGCTCAAATCAGGGGCCAATTCCGGATCCGCAGCCTCCTGGTCCGGCAGTGCCTGGCAGAGTTCCTGGGTGTGTTTGTGCTCATGGTAGGCAGGGTGCTCAGCGGGAGGAAAGAGGGAGGTGGGCAGAGCTTCCTGGCCCCTCCCGGTGTCCTTACCGCTTCCTCCTCGTGTCCCACTCCCCGTCAGCTCTCAATCACGTCTCCCCCACCGCCCTTCTCTCCTTTCCTCCCTACTTCCTCTGCCTCCCTGTTCCTCCCATCTCTCACCTTCCTTCCCCTTCTCTATTCTTTTTTTCTTCACTTGTTCCCTTTCTCTTCTCTTCCTTCTTTCTGCTTTTCTCCCTTCCTTGCTAACCCCTCCTGGCCCTTCATCTCTTTTGGCTCCCCCCCACGCCCGCAGCCTTCCCAGTCTCTGTGCTTTGTTGGCCTCCTGGGCTCTTTGCCCTCATCCTCGCTCTCCCCACCAGCTCCTAACCCAGGGGGCTGTGGCTCAGGCCGTCACCAGTGGAGAAACCAAAGGCAACTTCTTCACCATGTTTCTGGCTGGCTCGCTGGCCGTTATGATCGCCATCTACGTGGGTGGCAACGTCTCAGGTGAGGGGGGGCTGCCATCAGAGGGGGCGGGTGTGCATCTGAACGTGGGTGTCTCGTGATGGTGAAAAGGCAGATCCTTTGGTGACTCATGGACATTATCGGCTCGGGCTTGACTAGCACCCTGGACTGAGACTATGCCTTTGACCCTGGCCAGCCCCTCCCGCGCCTGCTATCTCTCCATCTCCTTCACAGGCTCCTTGGCTCACCTAGCACACATTTATGGCAGGGCACTGAAAATAAGTTCTGTCCCCCAGGGTCCCCTACCCAAAGTCCTCTGGGGCCCATCTCTGCTCAGAACCTCGTCTGCCAGACACACTTCTGTGTGCCCGGCTGGAGCCCTGAGATACAGTGTGCGGGAAGAGCAGACGGCCCTAGGTTCCAATCTTGGCTTTGTCGCGTGACCTTGAGAAGTCGTTTAACCTCTTGAGCCTCAACTCCCTAAAAGGTGTGGGAATGGGCCAATCGGGTGGTGCGGAAGATAAGGCAGCTGGATCTCACGTGGCCGACAGTGCAGTTCTAGTCCAGGACTCAGCGGCTTGAAAAACATGCTGGGTGCGTGTGTGTGCATGCATGCCCAAAATCCTGAGAAGAAAAAGGAGAAGGGATTATGACATGGTCCTCTCCCCTGGGAAGTGCCTTCTCACTTTCTCTCTCTCTTTGTCTCTCTCTAGTGAATGCACATGCCAACAGCAAATTAGGGAAAAACAAAACAAACACCACAAAAACAAACAGGCTTGTGGGGAGGAGTAGCAGCGGTGTCTGGTGACAGTCCCCGGCAGGGACAGCTAATGGACGCTGTTTCTTTTTCCTTGACTCCGGAAGGCGCCCATCTGAATCCTGCCTTCTCCCTGGCCATGTGTCTCCTGGGACGTCTCCCCTGGGCCAAGCTCCCTATTTACTCCCTGGTGCAGCTGCTGTCTGCTTTCTGTGCCTCGGGGGCCACCTATGCCCTCTATTACGGTAACCGCAGGGAACAGGCTTGGGGGCACGTGTGTGGTGGAGCCAAGATGGAAGCCCTGGTGTCCCCTCTCCTGCAGATGCTCTACAGAACTATACAGGTGGGAACCTGACAGTGACGGGCCCCAAGGAGACAGCCTCCATCTTTGCCACCTATCCGGCCCCCTATCTGTCCCTGAACAATGGATTCTTAGATCAGGTAGGTGTGAAAGGGAGACAGGGAAAAGCCCCAACATTTGCCTGTCCCTTGGGACCCCGGCCTATTGTCCAGGCTCTGGCGGGAGTAGTTTTATTGTGGCTGGCTGGCTGTGTTGGAAAAAGCCAGATGCCATGGGGGTTGGGGTGAGAGCTGGCAGTTGGAGCACCTGGCAGCTCATGGGACTTTACTGCCTCTGTCACCTCTAAGGTTCTGGGCACCGGGGTCCTGATTGTGGGGCTCTTGGCCATCCTGGACAGACGGAACAAGGGAGTCCCCGCAGGTCTGGAGCCTGTGGTGGTGGGGATGCTGGTCCTGGTCATCGGGTTATCCATGGGCGCCAACTGCGGGTTCCCACTCAACCCTGCCCGGGACCTGGGCCCACGGCTCTTCACCTACATGGCTGGCTGGGGCCCTGAAGTCTTCAGGTGGGTGACAGTCTTCTTGAGTGCTGTCCTCCATTCACCTCCCTCTGCTAAGGGCTCTGGCCCTGGGTCCCTAACTCCTTTTTTTTTTTTGAGAGAGAGAGAAAGTTTTACTATAGGGTACATGTACTCACTGGAGAGACAGAGACAGAAAGCAAGAAATCACCCCCCAGGGGGGATGACCACACCGCAATCCCTTCTCCAGTCTCCTCGGGATTTTGGGCACACATGTATGCCGCTGGGTCCTGGGTCCGGGACTCGATCCTCGGTCAACTATGCGGGAGTCCAGTAACGTACCCATTATGTCAACTGCCAGTCCTGCAACTCTCTCCTCTTAACACCTCTCTTAGCCTCTTAGGACAGTGCCCCTTCTCCGAGCCACATGTACTCCCGTGTCCCCCTCTTTCCTTTTCACTGACACAGGCGGATTTAGAGGGCATGTCGCATTATGTCACCGGGCATTAGCGATCTTACCCACAAGATGAGTGTATTCGGGTAACTAAGACAAGAGGCCGGGCCAAGCTTCCTCGGGGTCCTTCCCCTCCTATCCTCTTCCAAGTGTCCCTCACCCCAGGAGCCAGTTTAGAGAGCTCAAAGCGGGCTGCTTAGGGAGTCACCCCCATCTCTCCTTTGGTCCTTCTCTTGCAGTGCTGGTAACGGCTGGTGGTGGGTGCCTGTGGTGGCCCCTCTGGTGGGGGCTGTCCTCGGCACTGCCACGTACCAGCTGCTGGTGGCTGTACACCACCCTGAGGACTCAGAGCCAGCTCAGGAGCCGGCATCCACCCAGCACAAAGCCTCAGCCTTGGGAAGCCCTGCCTGGGCTCAGACGCGGGAGTGTAAGCTATGATCCTGGCCGCCCTCACCTCACCCAGGACACTCCGGGCCACTGACCCCGCCTGGCGGCGTGACGCCTGACAGGCATTCTCCCTCTTTATTAATGTGCCAGCCCTGGGGAGCTCTCCGTGTACCCATTTCGCCATCCCTTCCTCCTGAACTGGGAAGGCTCTTGACCAGGGCAGAACCGGAGGAGGATGAGGTCAGGGGCCGGCTTCTAGGAACACTGTTGCTCAAAGTAGCCGCCAGAGGGTGTGCGCCCTGGATTGTGGGTCGGGAAGGCTGCGGGAGGAACCTGCAGGGTGCAGGGCACCCACCACACGTTGGGGCGCACAGTCCTGAGACTTCCCCCCGCCCCCGAAACCTGGTCCCTACCTCCGGACTCCCAGCCATCACCGTCTGGGCGCCGCCGCGGGGTAGCTGGGAGGCGAAGCTGCCTCCGCGCAGGGGGCGTGGTGGGGGCGGGAGGCGGAGCCCAGCTCTGCCAGCGCGGGGAGACTGGAGAGCCAGGTGGGGAAACTGAGGCACGGCCGAAACCCAGACGTCCCGGGGCTGTGTCATTCAAGGAGAGGGTGCAATTCAGTGAGCCAGGCGCGGAGACGAGGTGAAGGAACAGAGGGACCCCAGGGGCCTGGGTAGGAGCCAAGGGCATACTGGCGCCGAGGAAAGTTCTCGTTCACCGCCCTCCTGCACTTACTGCCCTCCCCGCAGAAAAGGCTCTTTCGGCAGAGAAGGCAGCGTTCTCCTGATCCCTTTCTTCCAAATTAAAAACACGAGACAACTCTGAGCTACCTAGCCTCCGCGATTTTTTTCTTTAAGATTTGGGATGGATGTCCGGGTTGGGGGAACCGGCCTGGCAATGCCAAGCCTCCAAAGGGTTAAGACCCTCCCCCTGCCCCGCACAAAGATGGCGCCCCCTTCCTTCCCTCC
>NW_006160181.1:32833-33475 GCF_000334495.1 Tupaia belangeri chinensis | reverse complement strand
GGTCGGGGGTGCCTGAGGTTGGGGGAGGCCGGGGGGTTGTCCACAGAATGGGAGGATTCGGGTGCCAGGGGGAGCGTGGAGACCTGGAAAGGAGCGCGCAGTGCCAAGGGGAAGCTAATGGAACGGCGGAGAAGGGAGAGCCGCCGGGAGAGTTGCGGGGGCGAGAGGAGGGACGGGGTGTAGGGTTTAGGTGCGCAGAAGGGAGTTTGGGGATGGTAACGTGGAGGTCTCTGATCCCGGCCAGCCTGGGGGCCCAGGAGAGGTCGTAGCTTTGGCAGTTCCAGGCGGAATGAGTTCTGGCTAATGCTCTAGGCAAGGAAGGTGGCCCAGGGTGGCGTTGGTGGCAAGTGGCCTGGGGGTCTTGGATTCTTTTCCTCCTGTTTGCCTGACCTGCCAGGCTCCTCTGAAAGAAGGGGTCAGGCTGGGGGTCTTGGTTGGAAGGAAGCAGGGCCGCACCTCCAGGAGGAGCCCTTTCCTCCACAGAGGATGCCTCCTTCCCAGGGCTGGCTATTTTTATCCCCAATGTGGCTGCAGAGGGGGCTGGGGCAGGGTGACGGGGCAAGGCTACGTGGCGATGGGCCTGACCCGGTCAGAAAACCATGCTGTGTGAGACTGGGAAGGAGAAGTGAGAGGGAGTATCTG
>NW_006160181.1:30783-32680 GCF_000334495.1 Tupaia belangeri chinensis | reverse complement strand
GGGCTCGGGAGTTCTTTCCCCTGACCCCAGACACATCTCTGGGCCTGTGGTTTTTCTCGATTGCCTTCCTCCCCGAGGGTGGGGCTGCCTGTGGAACCTGTGAGCCCACCCGTGCTCCTCCAACCCCTCCCACCACACCCCACCCTCCCATGACTCATACCCTAGACTGGGTGGAGACCCTGGCTGGGGCCCTAGAGGAGGGCTTGGCATCTCTAAAGTGTGGATGAGGTTTTTCCTGAGCCAGGCACCCTTGCTGGCCATAGTTGGGGAGGGTTGGGATGGAAGGGCTTCAGACTTCCAGTATTGCCTGATCTGGGGTCAGGGACAGAGCGAGTCTGACTTAGAAAGGGAGGACCTGTGTGGGTGACTGGGCTGTGGCCAGAGTCTGTAATTATAGAGGTTAGGCAGACAGGCAATTAGTATCTTTGGGGGCTGACAGGAGGGTGGGGTGTGCCCAGCAGGCTGGAGGGAGGCACGGGGAAGCCAGCCGCGAGGAGGAGGTGGAAGGCCCTCCACCCAGAGAGGAGGAGATGACTGGCTGGCAGTTTCCTTGGGGCTGGGCTGGGGAACAGGGATGTGGCTCCGAGACTGGCTTGTAGGCCAGGCCTTCTACCTTTTTAGGAGAAAGCAAGGCCAAGGGAAGGGAAGGAAGCAGAGGACCGACGGGCCGGCCGCCCCTGCAGCCTGTCTGGAGTCATACTGACTGCCATAGGCTGTGGGTGGGAGAGAGGGAGGGGCTGCTCCCCACTGGCGTTTCAAAGACCCTTCTGCTGGCCCAAAAGGGTGGCTGGCCCAGTCTTAGAGGAAGCGGTTTGGGGACTGTCTGCAGGAAGTGAGGGCCATGCCTCTAATGAGAGCTCCCCTGGAGGAGGTGATAATGGAAGCCCCAGTGATGGGGGCTGATGGGGAATATAAGCATTTCGAAGGGTGGAGCCTGCGCACCCTGTTTCCTGAGGCCCGGCCAGGTGTTTCCTGGCTTCTGTTCTCTCCACTCCACCCTTTGGGGGACATTCTGCTTTCTAATAAGCAAGGCACCACTCATTGCCACCAGGAGGGCACACGGGGGCATCCGGTGTCCCTGGGATGGATACTTTGAGAGCTGTGCCCTCTCGACTGTATGTGACCTCACCTCTCAGCCCCTTTCCTGGCAGGCCTGGCTTCTGCCAGCTCTCAGTGCCTGCCTGTGGTCCAGGGCACAGACCTGGTGGGAGGTGCTGGGGAAATCCCCGTCTTTCTCAGGGGGCCCATTAGGGCAGAGAGGTGAGTGTTGGTGGGGGTGGTCAGAGAATGTTGGGGGAGGCGCGGGGTCAGAGCTGGAAAAGAACCTTGAGGAAAGGAGTGAAGGGTTCCCTTCAGCTTCCTGACCTCACATGCCTGTCACCTTCCTGCAGGGTCTCCCATGGGATTGCTGGGACCTTGCTGGGTGAGATGGCACTGTGTGCAAAAAAGCGCCCCCCAGGTAAGACAGGCAAGGAGGGGGGATCCTTGGGACCACCAAGAGGGTGTTGCTCTGGCTCTGAGGAGCGAAGGGAAGAGGGACACGGGTATGGGTCTGAGCTAGGGTGCAATAAAACCCCTACTCATCCTGGGGGAGCACAGAACACCTAATTAGCCCCTCGCTTTGCCGGGACGGTGCTGAGCACCCCCTACCCCCACCCCCCGCTCCCATACACCTGCGCTCTGCCTTGGGGCACCTGCAGCCCCTACTCTGTGGCTCGCGGAGCTGTGTTCTCTTCTCACCTCCTGCCTCCTCCCTGCTTCTCCCCTCGCTTTTTCCATCCACCCGGGTCCTCCTCGTTTTCCTGCTGGCGGGGGTGGAGGGTGAAAGCGGTTGCCCCCGACAACGCGGGCAGCCGGCTCACCAGCATTGGCCGGCCCGGGAGGGCGGGGGGAGAGG
>NW_006160181.1:9859-30284 GCF_000334495.1 Tupaia belangeri chinensis | reverse complement strand
CCTGTGAACGGCCGCAGCTCCTGCGCCTCCCTGGGGGGCTGCCCCGTCGGCACCGCTGAGGCCAAGGACCGACAAGCAGTGCGCCCTCCCCCACTCAAACCGGGATCATGACGGTCCCTAAGGAGATGCCCGAGAAGTGGGCCCGGGCCGGGGCGCCTCCCTCTTGGAGCCGAAAGAAGCCCACTTGGGGGACAGGTAAGGGGAGGCAGCTCCTGGTAGCTCTCCCCGACCGGTGCTTTCCCCTCCTGTCTCCCCATTGTCCTCAGCCTTCCCCTACCTTCCCCGGTCCATCCTCTTTCCAGACTCCGCGGATCTTGGCTCCGAAGGGTCCAGTCCCTGCCTTCTTCCTTTGCATGGTGGTTGACTCAGCTTAGGGGGCCCTTCTGGGGAAGTTTGTGGGCGTAAAGTGGCTCGGTAAGCAGGGAGCGCGGTGACGCCAGGTTGTTACTGCAGTGCACTCTCGGGGTCTTCGGTCGCAGGAAGCTGTCTGGAGTGCTGCTTTTGGCTTCCTGGCAGGTGTAAGGCATTACGTTTGCTGCTTAAAGGAGTAACCGACTTTTACTGCTGCGGGGTGTGGAGACCCCAGGAGATGGGCTGGGGGCCCCCTCTTAGGACAGCCTCTTGCTCTGGGACCTGAGCTTGGTGACTGCGGGTCCGGGATCTGCTGAGGTTCAGGGTAGGTGCATTTGTCATTCAGTAAGTGACAAATGAGTTGTTTAAGGGAAATGCGTGCAGACAGTAGGAAAGAGGTTACAGCTGGAGAGCCACTGTTTCAATGACGTCTCCTTCCTGCCTTCTTCATCTCTGTGTCAGTCGGTGTGACCCATATCCCTGACCCCCCTCCTACTTGAAGATGAGCTTTGAAATAAGGTGATGTCATTGTGGGCCAGTCAGAAGCCGCCGCTGGTGACATGTGACAAGCAGAGGCTCCTGTAGGGGGACTGCACGTGGGGCAGGGATGGTGCCGCAGCACAGCTCCAGGGCAGGGTGACCCTCATCTTGCCACCCACCCCACCCCACATGGGGGGAGGGCGGTACCGGGGCTGGCTCTGCAGTGGTCCCAGGGAAGGAAGCTTTGTGTCTTTAGCTGCTAATCCGAGTTATGAGGATGCATTCCTTAATAAAGCGGCGAAGGACTGGGGGATCCTCCAGAGGGGTGGGGAGAGGAACTGAGGGCTCCTGGCGGAAGGCTTTGACAGCTGGTAGCAAGGAAGAGAACCCGTCCTGTCTTGTGAACGTAACCTGCAGAGCCACGGTCAGGCTGGTGATGAGAGGTGGACCGGGGGAAGAATTAGTGACCACTCAAGTGTGGAATGAACCAGTGGCCCTGGGTGGGACCCACACTGCGTGGGGTGGGCCTGACGAGGAGTTGGCCCAGGCCTCAGTGACCGACTCCTGACCGCAGCTTCCTTCTGTTGCAGAAGAAGAAAGGAGGGCACGGGCGAACGACCGAGAATACAATGAGAAATTTCAGTATGCGGTAAGTGACACTAGACCACCTTCCCCACTCCCTGAGTCGGGAGGGCGAGGGAGGCACAGGAACACTGGGACAGGGCTGACTGGGAAGGGTGCTGGGAGGAGGGGAAAGGACCTTCCTCAGCCGCCTTCCATCTGCCGCTGTGCTGAATTTTTCGTGCCTTCACCTATCAGGGAAGCAGTATATCCTGACCTCAGGAAACTTCCTGCTCGCTTCCTCTCCCCGCCTCACCTGTGGTTGCTAGCTTGGAGGGCGGAAGTCTGGGGACGGGTACTGATGGAGGAGGCAGCCTCCGCGTGGTTCTGGGTTGACTCTGGAGGCTGCCTCATTGTCCCGTCTCCCGTTTCCTTAGAGTAACTGCATCAAGACCTCCAAGTACAATATTCTCACCTTCCTGCCTGTCAACCTCTTTGAGCAGTTCCAGGAAGTTGCCAACACCTACTTCCTGTTCCTTCTCATTCTGCAGGTGAGTGACCTGCAGTAGGTCCCTCCCGACTCACCCAGCCAAATAAAGCTGAAAAGGAAGGAGGCAGGGATGGGGACTGAGAGGCATGCTTCTCTTTCCTCTTTTCAGTTGATCCCACAGATCTCGTCCCTGTCGTGGTTCACCACCATTGTGCCTTTGGTTCTTGTCCTCACGATCACGGCTGTTAAAGATGCCACTGATGACTATGTGAGTTCTTCTCATCTGCCTTTGCCCGACGCCCGCCCCCAGCCCCAGCACAACCTCCTGGTGACCGCCATAGCCCTTACCTGATCCAGCGGGACCCATGGTCTTTTGGCCAGGGTGGGGAGGGGAGTGGGGAGAGAGCTGGTCTGCGAATGGGAGTGTGCACAGTGGTGATCCCCAGCCTGCTCTGAGCTCCGTGGGTCAGCCAGGCCCGCCAGGCCCAGAGCGGAGTGGGAGAGGGTGTCTTACCTTCCTGAGCTCTCTTTCCAGTTCCGCCACAAGAGCGATAACCAGGTGAATAACCGGCAGTCTCAGGTGCTGATCAATGGAATGTGAGTACTGGTTGGAGATGACGGCTCTGGGGAGGAAGAGGGTCCCCTGGGAACCTCTGGAGCTACTGACAGTCTCTTCACCGCCCTCTCGTTGCCTCAGCCTGCAGCAGGAGCAGTGGATGAATGTCTGTGTTGGTGATATTATCAAGCTAGAAAATAACCAGTTTGTGGCGGTAAGGGACCAGGTGCCCCCCCTCCCCAGGCCTGCAGGGCTCTTCCTCCTCTTTGGCAGAAGGGAGTGAGCCTGAGCCTTTCCTGACTTACTGTCGCCTCTTGAACACCCATGGAAGGAAACTTGATTGAGCGTGTGTGTGGGGGCTTCGCTTTTATGCTTGTAACTAAACAGACCATGGGTGCATGGCGAGGGCGTGATCACCGGAGAGTCCATGGTGGGGGGGGGTTGGTATTTGCACTTCTCATGAGGGTTTCTCTCCAGGCGGATCTCCTCCTCCTTTCCAGCAGTGAGCCCCATGGGCTGTGTTACATAGAGACAGCAGAGCTCGATGGGTAAGCGGCAGCCTCTCCATCTCCTCCCATAGCGGTAAAAAGTGTTTCTGAAAGAGGTTTCCAGGTCGGGGCTTGCGACCTTTTGGAAAATTTAGGGCTAAGGAAGGCTTTGGATATGTAAAAGTGTTATGTACCTGGTGTCTGCCTGGCCATGCAGTGCTGTTGCATGGTCAGGTGTCCCTGCCTGGAAATTAGAAGCTGGGGAGGGAGCCAGGACTCAGGGGTACTGTCCTTCCAGAGAGACCAACATGAAGGTGCGGCAGGCCATTCCGGTCACCTCTGAACTGGGAGACATCAGTAAGCTTGCCAAGTTTGATGGTGAGTAACCTTGACGATGCAGCCTGGAGAAAGACAAAGTGGTTGGGTTTGAGGGTTTGGATCGTCCCTTTTTCTTTGGACTTCTGCTGCTGTGAGTGTGCAGCTCCCTGGACTGTTGTGGGGAGGGGAGTGTTGGGGATGCCCAGTGGCTACCGCTTGCTTTTGAGTTGATGGTCATTTTAAGGGAGCTTTGTGGCTGATAGCTCCCTAAGCCGTGCATGCTGAGAGAAATGCAGCTCATTCCTTTTGCTTATTAGCTCAGAGTTATGATATCTGCTTTTTAAAACCAGACAAACTACACTGAGTGTATAAGAAAAGCTAATACCCCCTCCTGCCCTCTGAAGGTAAACACACTAATTGGCAGTTCAGTGTGGATTCATGTGCGCTTTTTTTAAGGAAGTTTTTACTTTAGGGCATGTGCACTCTCTGGGGAAGAGAGAGAGAGAGAGACAGTGAAAGGAAAAGTGAGAAATCACCCCCAGGGGGAATGGCCACACTGCAATCCCTTCTCCTCTAGTCTCCTCTAGGGATGTTGGGCATGCACGCACACACGCCTGGTCTGAGTTTTAAGCCATCAGGTCTAGGCCTTGAACTGTGGTCAACTACGTGGGAGTCCAGCGAAGTAACCATTATGTCATCTGCTGGTCACTCGTGCACTTTTAACATGTGTTTATACAGACATATGTAAGTAGAAATAGGGACCAATGGATGGCGTAATGGTTATGTTGCTGGACTCCCATATGGCTGACCATGGTTTGACCCCCAAACCCAGGACTTGAAACTCATGCTGGGCACGTGTGCATGCATGCCCAAGATCCTGAGAGGAGAATGGAGGAGAAGGGATTGCGGCATGGCCATCCTTGCAGGGGGTAATTTCTCACTCTGTCTCTATCTCTGTCTCTCTCTCTCTGGCAAGCACATGCACCTGTAGCAGAAATCTCTTTCTAAAAAATACAACCAAGCATATGTAACCAGAAATGAACAGGATCAAGTTTTATCAGTCTCTGCATCCTGCCTTTTTTACATATTAGATCTATGATGAGGTTTTTTTTTTTAGTTTTGTTATAGGGAGTGCTCCAGAAAGAGAGAGAAATCACTCCCTAGGGGTGTGGTTATGCTGCAGTCCCTTCATTCTCCAAGGACTTTGAGCATGTACACACACACTCCTGGCATGATTTTAAAGTTTCTAGGTCCAGGATTTTTTTTTTTTTTTTAAGAACTATTTAACTTTTTTTACTTTAAAAAATTATTTCTTTATTTAATTCCATTTGTTGTTATTATTTTTAAATTTGACCAGAGGGAGACAGAGAAAGACAGGGAAAACAAGAAAGCAAGCCGCCAGGTCTGGGATTCAAACTGCGGTCAGCCATGTGGGATCTAGCGCCTTTAACCACCACACCACCTGCCAGCCTCTGTTTACTTACTTTTAATTTGATCAGAGAGGAACAGAGTGAGAGAGTGAGAGAGAGAGAGAGAGAGAGAGAGAAAATGAGAACACAAGCCACCAGGTCCAGGACTTGAACCATAGTCGACCATATGGGGAGTCCAGTGCCCTTAACCACCACACCACCTGCCGACCCGTAGGTCCAGGATTTGAACTGAGCAGTCAGCCATGTGGCATCTAGCTGTCTTAACTTCCACACCATATGCCGGCCCATCTTACTCTTTTTAATAGCTGCATAATATTCCATAGACTCGATGTGTCATAATTTAGTCAGTGATTCCCTGACTGTTCAGTTGTTCTCCGTCTTTGGCAGTTTAAATAATGTTTCAGTAAAAATTGTTATGACTGTGGGCTGGCCTGTAGCACAGCAGTTAAGTACTATGCGTAGAAAGTGAGATCCTACATAGCCAAGTTCAAATCCCAGCCCTGGGGACCTGAAACACACACCAGCGTGTGTGTGTGTGTGTGTGTGCGCGTGTGCGTGTGTGCACGCATGCGCCCAGAATCCTGGCAGGATGGAAAAATCACTGCAGTGTGACTATACTCCTTTGAGGGGGTGCTTGCTTGCTTCTTTCTCTGGCGAGTGCACAGACCCCCTGGCAAGTGAAAAAAAGGTTTGTGACTTACGCTACTATTCCGTATAGTACTCTCCAAGGTGGCATTACTGGGTCCAACAGCATTAGTTCACGCTACCTCGTTTTTTTCCTGAAGAGTTGCACGAGCGCACACTCCCACTGGCAGGGGTGGATGGGCCCAGGGCCTTAAGCCCTCTCTCAGCTGCGTTCTTTCTGTCTCCGTGTCAGGCGGTAGACTGGACCTTGAACAGTGGCACTCTGTCTCCCGTTCAGGTGAAGTGATCTGTGAACCTCCTAACAACAAGCTGGACAAATTCAGTGGAACCCTCTACTGGAAAGAAAACAAGTTCCCCCTGAGCAACCAGAACATGCTTCTCCGGGGCTGCGTGCTACGGAACACCGAGTGGTGCTTCGGGCTGGTCATCTTTGCAGGTGAGCCTCCTAGCATCCCGAGAAAGAAGGGCAAGGCTGTCTTGGCCCTCCTTCAGGAGTGTGGGATGAGGCTGAGTGGGCTGGTAGGATCGTGAAGGTGACAGCCTTCAGCCCTGATTAAGCCTGTTGTACAGCCCGTCCCACCCCATCCCCGCATGTCCTGCAGTTGGGGGAGCAGGGCAGAAGCTGTGGGATAGGTTTGGTATTTTGCTTTCCCATTCTTTCAAAGGCCCTGACACGAAGCTAATGCAGAACAGTGGCAGGACAAAGTTCAAGAGGACAAGTATTGATCGCCTAATGAATACACTGGTGCTCTGGGTAAGGCTCCCCACACCTGGTTCCCTGCTTCTGTCCTGTGGCTCTCTCAGGTGGCTCTCTTCATTCCCATGTCACTTGCCTGGGCAGTAGGCTGGCTTTAGATTTGCCATTAAAGCCACCGGCAGGTCAGCTACTCAGAGGCCCTGTTCATTGCGGGCTTCTTTTAGACCTGGAAGATACTATTTAAAAACAACCTTAGGAACGGGTATGAATCAACAACTCAAAGAAAGCTCAAACAAATCATCCCTTCTCTGGATTCCAGTTACGATGCTGACTTAGTGTGGCATGTGACTTTCTGTTTGCTTTCGCCAGGGACAAGGAGGCCTTCATGGGGCATGGAGAGGGAATTAAAAGAAAAATTTCCATTTGGGAGATGGTTAGCAGGAGGGTCTTTTCGCCCAACTGCAAAGAATGAAGCATCCCAGAGGAAAAGTTCCTGCTTTAGGTTTTGGCAGTTCCTGAATCCTTCTCTTGTTTAGCTAGGCATCTGAGCTCCTTGTTGGGTTCTGCTCCCCTTCTCGTGCCCCTCCTGTCTGCTGCCTGCCCCCTACATGCCAACTTGGAAAGGCCGGGGCCAGCCTCTGGTAAGGCAGTTTCCGTGCCCTGACTGGAGAGGGTTTGCAGAAACGCAGCCTAGGGGAGCCTGGCTAAGCCTGTCTCGCAAAGGTTCCTATCGCCCCCTGGTGGTTGTTGGGCGCCAGGATGTGGAAAGCCTCTGGAGGCGGCTTCAGAAACAAATGTTAGAAATCAGATAGTTGTCTCCATTTCTTGTAATCAGCAAAACTTTCTATGCTGCTGCTTCAAGAATCCAAGTTTTATGATTTTTGATTAATCCAGAAATCTACATTTATGTAACTAGAGTTTGTTTCCCTGGCTAAAGAAAAATAAGAAGGCAGCCTGGTTGACCGGGCAGAGGCGCAGTGGTAAAATACAAGGTTCTGCAAGGCTGACCCATGTGTCCGGAGACCTCTCTGAGTATGCCAGGCATGAATGTGCCCGGATGTGGGCCAAGGCTGGGCGCAGATTAGGATGTCAAGACTCTCTTGGGGTGCTTCTGTCTTTCCTTCTTTTTCACTCTCTTGCTAATGGAAGAAATAAATACATACACTTAAAAAAAAAGGTGGTCAAGGGACCAGCAGTTGGCGTAGTGGCTATGTCGCTGGACTCCCATGTAGTCAACCACGGATCAAGTCGACTTAAACTCACGCCGGGCACGTGTGTGTGCGTGCCCAAGATCCTGAGAAGAGAATGGAGGAGAAGGGATTGCGGCATGGTCATCCCCCCCTGGGGAGGTGATTTCTCTCTTTCTATCTCTCTGTCTCTCTCAGTCCTTCTGGCAAGCGCACGCGCCCTATAGCAAAAACCTCAAAAAAAAAATGGTGGTCAATATGAAATGATGAACACTGCAGTAACTTGGCATTTTTGTTGGGCTGTGAAGGCTTAGCTCAGGTAAATGAGTAGTTTATAGTAGCATTTTTGGTCTGTTGAAAGTGGATCACCCCAACATTTCAAAGGCTCCTGAAGGTCCCAGACTGCCACACGGGCAGCTGTTCAGCTAATTTATGCTCTGCGTCACGCAGATGAGAAAATGTCCAGAGAGAAGGCCAGCATCACTTCTGAGCTTTTTCCAGTAAAACATGCTGATTTTAAGATGCCTCCGCTGGCCATTATGTGGCATGGAGGTTAAGGCGCCGGATCCCATATGTGGACCCCATGGTTTGAGTTCCGGATGGGTGACTTGAAAATCACATTAGGCATGTGTGCGTGCATGCCTCGAATCCCAAGAGGGGAATGGAGGAAGAGGGATTGTGGCATGACCCTCCTCCTGGGGAATGGCGTCTCACTTTCCCTTTCTCTGGCAAGCACACATATCCTATAGCAAAACCAAAAAATAAATGAGAAGAAAAGGTACCTGAGCGTTTGAGGGCTCAGGGTATGAGGCATGACTGCCTTCAGGGATGCACTGGGTCTGGAGAGATTCCTAAACGTCAACCTAGTCTCTGCTTCTCATCCCCCTCCAGATTTTTGGATTCCTGGTCTGCATGGGGGTGATCCTGGCCATTGGCAATGCCATCTGGGAGCACGAGGTCGGGACACGCTTCCAGGTCTACCTGCCGTGGGATGAGGCGGTGGACAGTGCCTTTTTCTCTGGCTTCCTCTCCTTCTGGTCCTACATCATCATCCTCAACACCGTCGTGCCCATCTCGCTCTATGTCAGGTACGCGCGCTCGCAACGGGGTCTCTGAGGGAGCCCATGTCCTGGGAAGGCTTCTCCTTTCTGTGCAGATGCAAATTCCAAGAAGGAACTTGGAGTCCTCTTATTTCTGTACTTGGGACCTTTTTTGTTTGGAGAGGTTTTTGCTATAGGACGCATGCGCTCTCCAGAAAGACAGAAACAGAGAGACAGAAAGCGAGAAATCACCCCGTAGGGGAAATGGCCACGCCGCAGTCCCTTCTCCTCCATTCTCCTCTCGGGATCTTGGGCAGACCCACACACACACACACACGTGTCTGGCGTGAGTTTAAGCCACCAGGTCCAGGACTTGAACTGCGGTAGACTACATGGGAGTCCAGCGATGTAGCCATTACACTAACTGTTGGTCCCAGTACTTGAACCCTTTTACGGTAGCTGTTTATCTTTGTATGCAGAGCAAACTTTTTACCATAGTTTCCTGGCACTTTGGACTGTGTTGGAGCAACACCCGTATTGATTTATTCGGCGTGCACTTATCGCTTGCTCGCTCTGTGTGAAGGAGCGTGCTAGGTGCAGTGGCACGACACAGGTGAGTTAGGAGGGACTCTCCTAATTGGAGTCTAATAGGGGAAGGAAAACTGAAACAGGTTATTAAACAGAAAAGCAACAAGTACCGTAGAAGTAGTTTTACCCCGAGTCTTCTGTGTGAAGCAGGAAGACACGGAGGCGTGTAAAGTAGCCTCTGCCTTCACAGGCAGCAGAAGGGTTAGGAGGGAAGACAGGAGCAGTGCAAGACCTGGAAGTACGGTGCGGGAGCTGCAGAGTGCCAGCAGCACCGATCCCTGGGTGGTTAATCGGGAAGAGCATCTCTGAAGAGGCGTCAGTGCATACAGCAGTGACTGAGTAGGATGGGTGGAGGTGGCGCTGGGAAGGTGAGGAGGAGACCAGGGCTGCAGACATGGCCTTGGACATGGGAACGTAGGACTGGCAGCGCGGCAGGAACGTGGGCCTGAGTGAGAAGCTGTCGGGTGGGGGGAGAGAGAAGCTGCTCCTGGTGGAGGGCCTCCGGGCTTTGCCTGTCGACTTTGTACTTGGTAAACCATTAGACGCTTTTTTTTTTATTAAATTTTGCCACAAGGCATGTGTGCTTGCTGGAGAGGGAGAGAGCGAGCGAGCCTGCCATGAAGGGAAGTGGAGGATGCCAAAGGAGGAAGGAAGAGGGGCCAGAAGAAACTCTTTTCTGCTTAGTGCCGTACACTTGAGATAAGAGAGCCTGTGGCATTTTTGAAGGAAATGCTTTATGGAGTTGTTCAAAGCTCTTCCTCTGTCCTTTTCCTTTTTTTTTTTAAATTGTCAGAGTAGCACGTGCGTATCAGAGTATGTGAGCACACCCCACTGGGGTGCAGTCACAGTGCAATCCTTCTTCATCCATTTCTCCATCCTGTAAAAATTTGGGGCATGAATACAGGCCCAATGTGTTTTTCAAATGTCTGGGGCCAGGATTTGAACTGAAGCCAGCTATGTACGATCTGCCTTCCTATGCACAGTACTTAACTGCTATGCTACAGGGCCAGCCCCTGTCTCTCTATCTCTCTCTTTCTTTTTAAGCTTGCCATAGGATGCATGTGCGCGCCAGAGAGAGAGAGAGAGAGGACTGATCCCTCAGGGGGGCTGGCCACACCACAGTCCCTTCTCCTCCATTCTCTTGGCCTCCATTCTCCTCTTGGCTTTCGGGCACGTGCACACACATGCCCAATGTTTTTCAAACTGTTGGGCCTGGAACTTGAACTGTGTAGTCGACCATGTGGGCTCCAGCACCTCCATACTGCTGGCTCTGTCGCCTATCTCTTGTTCACATTAATTCCCCACTAGTCCCCAAATCCTAGTGCTGGTGACAGTGAGTAGAAAATACAGCATTTCTCTGCTGAGGGTGTGCAGTTTGGGATTTCTTGAGAGTTTTTTTGGAGGTTCTAGCAGGGGAGCACAGCTACTCATATACCCTTGACTGAAAAACGGTCCCCCTCTATTGGGGATGGTCGTCCTCTTCGACCGAGTATGCGGCTTCGGGAGGGACGCACATGGAGCGGTGAGGGAGGAAGGGGACACCCGTCTAGCCAGCCAGATCAGCTGAATCAACCCTGGCCATCAGTGGGGTGACAGATGTCACAGCTGGATCGCCCTCACATCTGAGCCTGGGCTTTCTTGAGCATTGAGAGGATGGTTGAAGCGTTTGGGTTTAGTTCTGTTTGCTCGTAGCTGTGTGACCTCAGGTAAATGCACAGTCCCCTGAGCCCTCACGTGATTTCTTATGTACAGTAGGAACAACTCTGCCTGCTTTACCTGCATGGGGACGTCTTGATCTGAGATATACACTGGAAAATACATTTTTTAGAGACATTTTTGCTATAGGCACGTGCACTCGCTGGAGAGACAGAAACAGAAAGCAAGAAATCACACCCCTGGCCCCCAAGTGGGGGGATGACCACGCTGCAGTCCTTTCTCTTCCATTCTCCTCTTGAGATTTTGGGCACACACGCACATGCACCTGGTGTGAATTGCAAGCTGCTGGGTCATTATCAAGCGCACAGTGAGAAACTGAAAACGACTCCAACCACAGTCAACCATGTGGGAGTCCAGCAATGTAACCATTAGACCATCTGCCGGTCCCAAAAATACGTTTTAAAAATAGGAAGTATGGACCAGCTGGTGGAGTGGAGGTTAAGCCCACTGATCCCACAGGGCCTGACTGTGGTTTGAGTCCCAGACACAGCAGCTTGAAAAACATGAGTGCATGTGTGTATAGGCGCTCAAAATTCTGAAAGGAGCTGAAGCCAGTAGGTGGTGCTGGATCCCACATGGCCGACTCTGTGGTTCGAGTCCCTGACCCGGTGGCTTGAAAATCACGCTGGGCACGTATGCATATGTGCCCAAGAGGTCTCCCAAGATGTCAAGACGAGGATGGAGGAGGATCACCATGTGGCCATCACCCCGGGGGACGATTTCTCTCTTTCTCTGTCTCTGATGAGCGCACGTGCCCTATAACAAAAACTAAAAAAAAAAAAAAAAAAAAAATCCTGAAAGGAGAAATGGAGGGGGAGGGATTGCGCATGGCTATCTCCATGGGGGATGCTTTCTCACCCCTACCCCTGCTCTAACCAGGACTGTATGCACCCTCTAGCATGTTAAAAAAATAATAGTAAAAGAAAGAAAGGAAAAGTTACCGTGCAAATACTGGGCTGTAGCATGTCCATCGCTGTCATTTCAACTCCCGTTCGTTGTTACTACCTACGTGTTCCCTGGTTGGCGACCTAATTTTGTTTCCTCATCTTGGGTGTTGCTGTCCGTGCCTTGTATCTGTGTACCCAAAGCCAGTGCTAGCTGCCTAAGGACGTTCCCTCTCCCAGCCTCACGAGGTGACGGTGTGTACGTCTGGGGGTGGCAGGAGGGCTGAGGAGCTGCCTGAGGACAAGGCTGTGAAGCCGTTTTCAGTTTCTCACTGTGCGCTTGATAATGGGATCCTGAGGTCAGAGCAGCATTCCAGATATAGCCCCATTGCTTGGCTGTACTGGACCTAAACACAGGGCCCTTCCAGAACAATCCATCTCTCAACAGTAATAATGAGCAAGGCAGAAGGTGTGAACAGACCCCGCGCTGTTGAGCGTGCTATGCCGCCGTGCACGCGTGCTTCCCGGGGTCCTCCTGGAGGAGCCCCTCAGCTGTGCCTCCTGTTCTTTGGGAAGCCAGAGTCAGGCTTGTGGTGCCCCGAGCCCAGGGTTGGGCAGTGAGGAGGTGGCTGCAGGGCCTCGGTTCGCTCTCGTCAGCGTGGCCCTTGGAGGTGGCGTCTGTCGCTGGGACCGCTGGGACAGGCACAGCACCCTCATTACTTCTTTTTCTCTTTCCTTCCCTCTTGCACTTTCTCTTGTTTTTCTCTGCATGGTTTCTGTATTATTAGTCCTGAGGTAAGAACTGGGTGAGACCCTTGTCTGCAGTCCCCTCGCCTCCTCCACCTGTGCGTCTGTCCTGCCTGTCCAGGCCCTTTGCACCTTTTTGTCTGGAGGGCGTCAGAGGGTCGGGTCGGGTTGGGAGTGCCTTTGCCGCTGTAGACAGCCAGCTCCACCTGCAGGTTCTCCTTGCCCTTTCCCACCCAGGCCCCTGCGCCCAGGTGTCTTCTCCATTCTGTTCTCGTGTCTCCCCAGGCCAAGGGCCTGCAGCTAAGGCCCAGGTGGGTGGGCACCCCTGCCCCTGCACACCCCGACCTCACCTGTCCCCTGTGCAGTGTGGAGGTCATCCGCCTCGGCCACAGCTACTTCATCAACTGGGACAAGAAGATGTTCTGCACGAAGAAGCGGACGCCCGCCGAGGCCCGCACCACCACCCTGAACGAGGAGCTGGGCCAGGTGGAGTACATCTTCTCCGACAAGACGGGCACCCTCACCCAGAACATCATGGTCTTCAGCAAGTGCTCCGTCCATGGCCGCAGCTACGGTAGGCCGCCCCTGAGTTCGCCCCTGCCTTCAAGGACAGGCCAGGCTCCCGCAACTTCTTGACCCTGGGTTTTACTCCTCTCCCACCCGGGGCTGAGGGGCCTCGACAGAGCCCACTCTGTACCCGCGGTGAGGAAGCAGGCACTAAGCCTCCCCTGATGCCCGTGCCCTGCTCTCAGCTCCAGGCCGCGGGGGAGCTCCTTGACTGTTGGAAACGAAGCCCACGACACTGGCCCCTGGGCATCCTGGCCAGGCTGGACTGTAGCTGCCCCGGTGGAGTGCTAGGCTCCCCCTGTGCTGTGGCTCAGGGCCCTTGTGAGTCTCGAGTGTGGCCTGGCCTTCCAGTGTGGCCCTGCTGCGGTGCCTTGTGGCTGAGCTGCCGGGGTGGCTGGGGCAGGGCGTGGGGCTGACGTCTGCAGCGTGCGCTCCCTTGTCACTGCCGTTTGTACTAACGTGGACCTTGCAGCCAGCGTGCGAGGCATGGTCTGCTTCCTCAACTGAAGAGTGCCGAGTTCCGGGGAGGCCCGAGCCCTGGGTGGCGGTGGGAGTGTGCGGAACTGGAGCCGCCCAAGGGGGGAGTGTTGGGGGTGCTGGGCATAGGGGTGGTGAGGATGGAGTGGTGAGCAGTGGGCACCATGGCCCTGGGCTCTGGGTGCCTGTTGCTGTTGTCCCTTGACTAAACAGGGAGTATGGTGACATCTGCTCCACAATTAGTGTCGAGGGTTCCAGGAGCCTGTGCGGGTCTGTGTTGGTGGCTTCTCCCTCCCGGTTCCAGAAGCTTCTGCTCTGACGCTGCCCTCCTCTGTCCTGCTGTGTGTAGGTGATGTGTTTGATGTCCTGGGACACAAAGCGGAGCTGGGGGAGGTAAGATGTAGTCTCCATAATCGACCCTTGTGCCAGTGAGACCTGGGGCACCCCTCCGGGGGCCACCGCGGTGGTTAGGAGCCGTGCGTCGGTGGGCAGGCAGTGGAAGCTGCTTGGAGAAGCGCGTCGGAGAAAGAACTGGCGGCAGAAGTGGGAACTTTGAGGCCCTGGCAGAGGACCTTGGGCTCTTCTCCTGAGACTTGGGAGAGCAGGAACAGCCCCATCCCTGGGATGCAGCTGATAACCCAGCCTTTCCTAAGAGCCCACTTACCTGTTCCAGAGGCCCGAACCTGTCGACTTCTCCTTCAATCCCCTGGCCGACAAGAAGTTCTTCTTTTGGGACTCCAGCCTCTTAGAGGCCGTCAAGATGGGGGACCCTGACACTCACGAGTTCTTCCGCCTGCTTTCCCTGTGCCATACGGTCATGTCAGAAGAAAAGAATGAAGGTGAGCTGAGGAGCTGCTGGTCCCCTTTCCCACCCTCCTGGCACCCTGGGCTGGGGCTTCCTGGGTGGGCCGCATGGTTGGAGGGAGACTGTGCATACTGCGTTCTTCCTCCCGACCCAGGAGAGCTGTACTACAAAGCCCAGTCACCGGACGAGGGGGCCCTAGTCACTGCCGCCAGGAACTTCGGCTTCGTGTTCCGCTCTCGTACCCCCAAGACAGTCACTGTGCACGAGATGGGCACAGCGGTCACCTACCAGCTGCTGGCCATCCTGGACTTCAACAACATCCGCAAGCGGATGTCCGTCATAGGTGAGGCAGGGCTGGTGCCGGGGGGCCCCCGCAGCATCCAGGTCTGGAGGGGGGCACTTGCCCTGTCACTCTTATTGATGTGTTTAGCTTGGGGTCTTCACCCACCTGAGTTCTTCTGGCATTTTCTCTCCCTGGCCTGCTTATAGTGCGAAATCCAGAGGGGAAGATCCGACTCTACTGCAAAGGGGCCGACACGATCCTGCTTGAGAGACTCCACCGTTGCACCCCGGAGCTGCTCAACGCCACCACAGACCACCTGAATGTAGGCATGGGACTGTGGCGGCTTCTGCCGCCTTCAGGGCTGGGGAGGGATTGCGGGCCTGTGCGGTTCTCCTTGCTTTATTTTTTGTTTTGCTTTGTCTTACATGTTTAAGGTGCACTGGGACCAGCAGTTAGTGTAATGGCTATGTCGCTGGACTCCCATGTAGTCGACCGTGGTTTGAGTCCTGGACCCGGTGGCTTAAACTCACTCCAGGCACGTATGCGTGCATGCCCAAGATCCCGAGAGGAGAATGGAGGAGAAGGGATGGTGGCGTGGCCATCCGCCCTGGGGGTGATTTCTCGCTTTCTGTCTCTCTGTCTCGGTCTGTCTTTCTGGCGAGCGCACGTGCCCTATAGCAGAAGCCTCTCCAAAAAAAGAAAAAAAAAAATGGTGTACGATGTGATGTTTGGATGTGCGTGTGCAAAGTGAAGTCAAGCACGTGAATGCAACCCCCATCTCACGTCTCCTGTGTGTGTGGTGTGAGTGCCGGAAATCTCTCTCGGCAAATTGCCACTGTGCAGTATTTTTTATAATAGAGAGCACAAGTATGTGAAACAAGGGAAAGAGAAAAAGGGAGAGAAAGAAAGAGGCACCCCTGACAGGTCTCATCGCACCGTGACCCCTTTCCTCCAGGCCTCCATCTCCTCATGGTCCTGGGTACCGGTGTGCTTGCGTGCCCTGTGCCTTTAAGCTAACCGGGGATTTGAACCTATGGTCAGCCATGTGGCCTGCAGCCTTCAAGGGCACTTGTGTTATGTTTTTTAATTAAAGCATTATTTTGCTAGGGCCAGCAGGTGGCATGGTGGTTTAAGCGCTAGATTCCACATGACCAACTGTGCTATTTGAGTGCTAGAGATTTCTTTTCTCTTTTTCTCTCTGTCTTTCTGGTAGGTGTGTATGCTCTATAGCAAAAAGTAAAAGAAAAAAAAAAATTCTTTCGCTATAGGCTACGTGCGCTTCCCTGAGAGAGACAGAGAGAAAGCACCCTGCAGGGGGATGGGCACACCACAGTCCCCTCCTCTCTCTTCTGTTCTCCTCTCAGGATTTTGGGCACGCACATGTACGTGTACCCTCAGCCGGGACTTGAACTATAGTTGGCCATGTGGGGGTCCAGCTGCCTTAACCACTGCACCGCCTGCTGGCCCCATGGTGTTACGTGTTGTCCTGATGCTGTGTGTCAGCTGTCTGGACTTACTTGGCCCTGGCTTTCCTGACTCGCCTCCAGGAGTATGCAGGGGAGGGGCTGAGGACGCTGGTACTGGCCTACAAGGATCTGGATGAAGAGTACTACGAGGAGTGGGCCGAGAGACGACTCCAGGCCAGCCTGGCCCAGGACAGTCGGGAGGACAGGCTGGGCAGCATCTACGAGGAGGTTGAGAGCAACATGATGGTACGGGCTGCAGGAGAGGCCGTGGGTGGGCCAGGAGGGCTCCTGCCCATGACCATCGGGCCTGGGACCCTTGTATATTTGCAGCTGCTGGGTGCCACGGCCATCGAGGACAAGCTTCAGCAAGGGGTTCCAGAGACCATCGCCCTCCTGACGCTGGCCAACATCAAGATCTGGGTGCTAACTGGAGACAAACAAGGTGGGGACCAGCGGGCCAGAGGAATTGTGTCTAGACGGTAGCCCCGTCGGACCATTCTGTGTAGCCGGGGCTGCTGGGCAGGGAGAGCGCTGACCGTGTTGGGTGCCTGTCTGTAGCGCCTGCATCCTCTCTTGGTAGAGACGGCCGTGAACATTGGCTATTCCTGCAAGATGCTGACGGATGACATGACGGAGGTGTTCGTAGTCACTGGCCACACCGTCCTGGAGGTGCGGGAGGAGCTCAGGTAAATGACAGGCCCAAGAGAAGTGGTCGCCTGTGCTGGGCCCAGGGGTCGGGTCGGAGGTTCTGGATGCCAGCTAGACTTGACTCCCTACTCCCTGCTGCCGTTCTGGAAGGTCAGCATTACCGTTTTATTTCTACCATCACAGGAAAGCCCGGGAGAAGATGATGGACTCATCACGTGCTGTGGGCAATGGCTTCACCTTCCAGGAGAAGCTCTCCTCTTCCAAGCTCACCTCTGTCCTGGAAGCCGTCGCCGGGGAGTATGCCCTGGTCATCAATGGTCACAGCCTGGTGAGCGGCACCACCCTTAGCTTGGACGGCATCTTTCCAGAGGCCGCGTCTCTCCAGCCCGCATTCGTACAATGCCTTGCCTGGTTCTTGTTTCCTCTCTCGGGCTCTCAGGGGACTGGGAGGGCTGCTGCTCCAGGTGCCTCCCGGGAAGACTGTGGCTCTCACAGGTTTCTGTGGTCTAGGCCCACGCCCTGGAGGCAGACATGGAGCTGGAGTTTCTGGAGACAGCATGTGCCTGCAAAGCCGTAATCTGTTGCCGGGTCACCCCCCTGCAGAAGGCACAAGTCGTGGAACTGGTTAAGAAGTACAAGAAGGCGGTGACACTTGCCATTGGGGATGGAGCCAATGATGTCAGCATGATCAAAAGTGAGTGTGTAGGCTGGGCGGGAGGACCAGGAGGGATCCACTGGGATCCGGGGACCAGGGAAGCATGCTGAGTGGGGGCTGTCACAGTGAATTGTGCAGTGTGTGGTCATCGTCATCTTCTCATCATTTCTCTTTTCTGTAGCGGCTCACATCGGTGTGGGTATCAGCGGGCAGGAAGGTATCCAGGCTGTCTTGGCCTCTGATTACTCCTTCTCCCAGTTCAAGTTCCTGCAGCGCCTCCTGCTGGTGCATGGGCGCTGGTCCTACCTGCGCATGTGCAAGTTCCTCTGCTATTTCTTCTACAAGAACTTCGCTTTCACCATGGTCCACTTCTGGTTTGGCTTCTTCTGTGGCTTCTCGGCCCAGGTAGAGTGTGTTCTTAGTCCATTATGATGGATGTCTGTAAACTCCTGAAGGGCAAAGATCAAATGTGTCCAGTTCATCCCTCACCCCTAGGGTCCAGCTACTTTCTGGTGCATGTATTAGAAAAGTTCTTACTGCTGGGGCCAGCAGATGGCATAGTGGTTGTGTCGCTGGACTCCCACATGACTGACCGTAGTTTGAACCCTAGACCTAGTGACTTGAAATTATGCCAGGCACATATGTGTGTGTGCCCAAGGTTCCAGGAGGATAGAGGAGAAGAGATTGTGGTGTGGCCTTCTTCCATGGGGAGTGATTTCTCACTTTCCCTCTCACTCTCTGTCTCTCTCTCAGGCGAGCGCATAAGCCCTATGGCAAAAACCACTTAAAAAAAAAAGAAAGAAAAGGAAAAATATGGTGATATAGTGGTTAAGGCAGCTGAATCTTACATGGCCAACTACGTAGTTTGAGTCTTAGACCCAGTGACTTGAAAAACACACTGGGCACATGTGCATCCGTACCCAAAATCCTGAGAGGAGAATGGAGAAGTGATTGCGGCATGAACATCCATCCTGGGGGGTAATGTCTCACTTTCCCTCTCTCTGTCTCCAGTGAGCACATGTGCCCCACAGCAAATATATGTGTGTATAAAAAGCTTGTGGAGAGGGAGTTCTAGAGGGTGTCCGTATGTGATACCAGCTGTGTCCCGTGCCTGATTTGCAGTGAAGAAAAGTTGCATGCTTGCTCCTCTCTGGCTCTGTTCTCTTGCAGACCGTCTATGACCAGTATTTCATCACCCTGTATAACATCGTGTACACCTCCCTCCCAGTCCTGGCTATGGGGGTCTTTGATCAGGTATGGGGGAGTTGGTGGGTCAAGTGGGATAGGGAGAAGGACATTGCTGTGTAGTCACATTGATATGGATGCGTGACACTTGTGGCCACCTCCGTGGTCTCTGGGAAGACAGCTCCCTCAGCTGGGGACAGGGTGGCTGATTTTCCCTTTCAGCAGCAGTGACCTGTAAGTCCCCTGGGCTGCTGAGCAAAGACTGACTGGGGGCAGGTGGCTTGAGGTTGATTCTAGCCATCCAAGACTTTGGACAGGAAGAGGCAGGAAAAGGGACTGCCCTTGGCCATCTTGAATCAGGACGGCAGCCTCTGAGGCCGTCTTCTCCCTGCCTCCTGACAGGATGTTCCAGAGCAGCGGAGCATGGAGTACCCAAAGCTGTATGAGCCAGGGCAACTGAACCTCCTCTTCAACAAGCGAGAGTTCTTCATCTGCATTGCCCAGGGCATCTACACCTCTGTGCTCATGTTCTTCATCCCCTACGGGGTGTTCGCCGAGGCCACCCGGGATGACGGCACCCAGCTGGCTGACTACCAGTCCTTTGCAGTCACGGTGGCCACATCCCTGGTCATCGTGGTCAGTGTGCAGGTAGGAGGCAGTCCAGGAACTGCCTTCTCTGGACAGAGTGAGCCTACCGTCCCTGGGGCTGCCTGGGGCGCCCCAGTTCTGTTTCTGGGAGGGGAGATGGGGTTGTGGGGTTGTTCCTGCCTATGACAACTCCTGCTTTTGCAGATCGGGCTGGATACGGGCTACTGGACAGCCATCAACCACTTCTTCATCTGGGGCAGCCTCGCCGTTTACTTTGCCATCCTCTTTGCCATGCACAGCAATGGGCTCTTCGACATGTTTCCGAACCAGTTCCGGTTTGTGGGTGAGTCCTTGGGGCCTCCTCTTGAATCAGTGAGGAGTTAGCTGGCCTGGACTAACCGGGTGGTTGGCCAGTCTGCACATCACGAGCCAGAGCCATGGTTCAGTATGCTCATGATGTGCCAGGTGTTCTGGGAAGTGCCATGGGGTATCAGGGTGCCTCTGCCCACAGCCCAGCAGAGCTTCCATGCCCATGAGGAACAGCCCTGTCAGGCCATGGGAGGTCTGAGAGTGGCAGGCTTCATGGTCTACCCCTGCCGGTGGGATGGCCAGAGACAGCCCCGTGGAGGAGGCTGCTGTGCGTGGAGACACGATTGAGGGGTCGATTCCATGTTGCAGGGCTGCAAATGGGCAACGGTCCTTGTTTCTAGGCTGGAAGGTGGGGCAAGAGTCCCGTGAGAAGCAGTGGAGAGAGGAAGGGAGGACGACTGAGGGAGCTGAGCCAGGCGGTCGGGTTTGCATCTGACCTGCCAGGAGTCTGTGTGTGTGTTTACTTAGAGGAGGCGGTGAGGAATTTCATCAAAAGATTGGTCTAGAAAGATGAAGCTGGCGGCCACGGCCAGTGAAGAAGCTGCTGTAGTGACTTAGGGCAAGGTGGTTCCAAGCTGTGCCAGGGCAGCCGAGTGGGTGGAAGACGGTGAGGTGGCAGACAGATGTACGGGTCTCGGCATTTGTTCCCGACATGTTTGTTCTTTCCTCGGTCAGGCATCCTGTCAGCACCCACCCTGTGTCGCCCATTATTCTGCATTTAACCAGACAGAGGGCTTGTCCTGGGTGTGGGGGAGACAGGCAGTCTGCAGCTAATGGACGAATAATTGGGACGGATAGGTCCTATGAGCACATCCAGTGGGGGAGCGTGACAGTCAGTGAGGGAGCTTTTGAGGAGGGACGTTGGCAGAAACATCTGAGTGAAGGGAAGAGAAGCCACGTGGCTCTGTGGGAGGGAGCAGTACCGAGGTGTGGGCGGGGCCTGCAAGGGGTGTGGCCTGCCAGGAGCCCAGGATGGGGCCTGTGGTGAGGAGAGAATCAGTCCAGGCTATTTAAGTGCTTCCAGGTCAGAGTAAGAACTTTGAATTCAATATTTTAAAGTATTTATTTAATTTTATTTATTCATTCATTTATTTTTTAATTGATGCGGGGGAGTCCCCCACCAACCAGGTCCAGGACTTGAACTGTAGTCAGCCATGTGGGAGCGTCCAGCACCCTTAACCACCATGCCACCTGCTGGTGGCGC
>NW_006160181.1:0-5543 GCF_000334495.1 Tupaia belangeri chinensis | reverse complement strand
GCGGCCGGGGCGAGAAAAGAAGCTGCTGTAGTGACTTAGGGCAAGGTGGTTCCAAGCTGTGCCAGGGCAGCCGAGTGGGTGGAAGACGGTGAGGTGGCAGACAGATGTACGGGTCTCGGCATTTGTTCCCGACATGTTTGTTCTTTCCTCGGTCAGGCATCCTGTCAGCACCCACCCTGTGTCGCCCATTATTCTGCATTTAACCAGACAGAGGGCTTGTCCTGGGTGTGGGGGAGACAGGCAGTCTGCAGCTAATGGACGAATAATTGGGACGGATAGGTCCTATGAGCACATCCAGTGGGGGAGCGTGACAGTCAGTGAGGGAGCTTTTGAGGAGGGACGTTGGCAGAAACATCTGAGTGAAGGGAAGAGAAGCCACGTGGCTCTGTGGGAGGGAGCAGTACCGAGGTGTGGGCGGGGCCTGCAAGGGGTGTGGCCTGCCAGGAGCCCAGGATGGGGCCTGTGGTGAGGAGAGAATCAGTCCAGGCTATTTAAGTGCTTCCAGGTCAGAGTAAGAACTTTGAATTCAATATTTTAAAGTACTTATTTAATTTTATTTATTCATTCATTTATTTTTTAATTGATGCGGGGGAGTCCCCCACCAACCAGGTCCAGGACTTGAACTGTAGTCAGCCATGTGGGAGCGTCCAGCACCCTTAACCACCATGCCACCTGCTGGTTGCCATGAATTCAAATTTTTTGAGAGTTTCTTTTTTTTTTTTTTTTCACTATAGGGCGCGTGCGCTCGCCAGACAGACAGAGAGAGACATAGAGACAGAAAGCGAGAAATCACCCCCCGGGGGGTGGTCACGCCGCAATCCCTTCTCCTCCATTCTCCTCCTGGGATCTTGGGCACGCACGCACACGCGCCCGGCATGAGTTTTAAGCCACTGGGTCCGGGATGCGAACCGCGGTCGACTACATGGGAGTCCAGCGACATAGCCATTACGCTAACTGCTGGTTCCCGCCATGAATTCAATTTTAATCTAAATAGAGTAGTTGGCCTTTGGAGGTGTTTTGAGCAGGGATCTTTTTTTCTTTTTTTTTTAATTTGCCAGAGGGCACGTGTGTTTGCTGCAGAGAGAGGGGGGGGGGGAATGAGAAAGCAACTCCCAAGGGGAATGGCCACACCACAATCACTTCTTGATTCTCCTCTCAGGATTTTGGGCATGCATGCACACATGCCTGGCATGATTTTCAAGCCACCGGACCTGGGACTTGAACCACACAATCAGCTGTGTGTGATCCATCTGCCTTAACCACCATGCCACCAGCTGGCCCTGATGTAATTTTCATTCCTTTTTTTGTTTTTAAAGAAGTATTTATTTATTTAATTCCATTTGTTATTACTATTTTTTAATTTGACCAGACAGAGACACAGAGAGAGAGAGAGAGAGAAAAGGGAAAGCGAGGAAGCAAGCTGCCAGGTCCGGGACTCAAACCCTGGTTGGCCACATGGGAATCCAGCATCTTTAACCACCACACCACCTGCCAGCCCCGGCCCTGATATAATTTTCTAAGGAACACTTACTGTTTTGTGGATAATAAAGTGAAGGGTCAAGAGTGGGAATGGGGAGAGATGTTAGCAGGTGATAGTAGTGAGAATGACAGTGGCTTGGAATACCCTGAAAGTGGAGGATTCCATGGAAGGTTTGAAATGGAGTCTGTAGGTTGGAGGAGGCATCCGAGGCAGAGACAGGCGAGTTGAGATTGATTACAGGGTGTTCTGTTGCAGTAGTTGAGCGGGTGGTGGCTTTTTTGAAAATTTTTCTCCCTAGGGCTCATGTGCTCACCAGAGAGAGAGGCAGACAAAGGGAAAGTGAGAAATCACCCCCTCAGTGGGGATGGCAATGCAGCAGTCCCTTCTCCTCTATTCTCCTCTTGGGCATGCATGCACATGTGCCCAGCATGGTTTTTTTTTTTGTTTTTTTTTTTAACTATTATCTATTTAATTCCATTTGTTATTATCATTTCTTTATTTGATCAGAGAGACAGAGAGAAAGGGAAAGCGAGAAAGCAAGCTGCCAGGTCTGAGACTCAAACCCATGGTAGACCGTGTGGGAATCCAGCGCCTTCAACCACCACACCACCTGCTGGCCCCAATCCAGCATGTTTTTTAAGCCATTGGGCTAGAACTCAGACCATGGTTGGCCATATGGTAATCCAGTACCTTAACCACCATGCCACTTGCTGGCCCTCGGTGGTGGCATTTTTGAGTTGGGAACTACACGGTGCAGATTGTAGTTCACTTTTGGCTGTGTGACACTGAGAAGCTGTTAGATATTCTCCTGAGATGACAGATAAGGCCATGATGGGAGGGACCAGCAGTTGGCATAATGGCTATGTCGCTGGATTCTCATGTAGTTGAATTCAGGTTGCTGGACCTGGTGGCTTAAACTCACGCCGGGCGTGTGTGCGTGCGTGCCCAAGATCCCGAGAGGAGAATGGAGGAGAAGGGATTGCGGCGTGGCCATCCCCCCTGGGGGGGTGACTTCTCACTTTCTGTCTCTCTCTCTCTGGTGAGCGCACGTACCCTATAGCAAAAACCTCTCCCAAAAAAAGGCCATCATGGGAACAGGCTGGAGTTGTGGGTGAGAGTTCAGAGATCAAGTCCAACTCGGAGACTCACATTTGGGGTGGGAGGGAAAAGAGGGAAGCCAGAGGTGTCTGAGGCTTTGAGACTGGGGAAGTGGAGTGGACAGAAATAGAAATGGGGAAGTCCGGGGGTTGCCCTGCTGTCCGCTGCCTGACTCCTGAGGCCACCAGCTCTTTCCTCTCCCTCCCCAGGGAATGCCCAGAACACCCTGGCGCAGCCCACAGTGTGGCTGACTATTGTGCTCACCACGGTCGTCTGCATCATGCCTGTGGTTGCCTTTCGATTCCTCAGGCTCAACCTGAAGCCGGATCTCTCTGACACGGTGAGGAGCCAGGTGGACTGCTTCGGAGGGCAGGGTTGGTGTGACAGGAAAGACCGCTGGCTTGACATTAACAAGATAAATGTTGGGGCTGCCAGGTGGTGTGGTGGTTAAAACACTGGACTCCCACATGGCTGACCACGGTTCAAGTCCCAGACCTGGTGGCTTGCTTTCTCTCTCTCTCTCTCTGGTCAAATCGAAAAATAATAAATAAATAAATAAAATTAAACTAATTTTTAAAAAGAAGAAATGTTTTGAGGCCAGCAAATGGTGTGATGGTTACACTGCTGGATTCCCACATAGTTGACCATGGTTCAAGTCCCCGACCTGGTGGCTTAAAATTCACACTAGGCTCGGGGCCAGCAGGTGGTATGGTGGTTAAGGGCACTTGATTCTCACATGGTCTACCATGGTTCGAGTCCCAGACCCAGCGGCTTGCTTTCTCACTTTCCCTCTCTCTCTTTCTCTTGTTCTGTCCCTCTCTGGTCAAATTAAAATAAATGAATAAAGTTAAATAAAATAATTTTTAAAAATAATTCATGCCAGGCTCATGTGCATACATGCCCAAAATCCTGAGAGGAGAGTGGAGGAGAAGGGGATTGCGGTGTGGTCATACCCTATGAGGGGTGATTTCTCGCTTTCTATCTCTGTCTGTCTCTCGTGAATGCACAATGCCATATAGGAAAAAAATCTCTCTGGGTGGAAAAAAAAAAGAAATATTTGAATTTCCTTACTTCTTGTGAGTGAGAGAGAGACTGGTATCCGACAGGGTGCTCACGCCTCATCCGCTCCTGGTCTCAGCCGGCCTGATCCTGGGCACGCCGCCCTGCTTGCTCAAGGGAGACCTGGGTGCAGACCCAGACCTTCCCTGTGGGACCAGCTGCTCTGGCCCCGGGCTGCACACTCGTGCAGCCGTTCTGGTGTGACTGCTCCGTGTGTCAGTGGTGTCCTCTGCTACCCTTTGGGACAGACGCCTCGTGCTGGCCCACCCTGGTGCTCTGCCCCTTCTCTGAGGTGCTGTCTGACTCTGCCACACTAATGAAAGGTCCTTCCGTGTGTCGCCAGGTTCGCTACACCCAGCTGGTGAGGAAGAAGCAGAAAGCCCAGCACCGCTGCATGCGGCGGGTGGGCCGCACGGGTTCCCGGCGTTCCGGCTATGCCTTCTCTCACCAGGAAGGCTTCGGGGAGCTCATCATGTCTGGCAAGAACATGCGTCTCAGCTCCCTCGCCCTCTCCAGCTTCACCACCCGCTCCAGCTCCAGCTGGATTGAGAGCCTGCGCAGGAAGAAGAGTGACAGCGCCAGCAGCCCCAGCGCTGGAGCTGATAAGCCCCTCAAAGGGTGAAGACTGGGCCGGGTGCCCTGTACCCGTGGCCGGGGCTCACAGGGCCAGCCTGTCGCAAGGGCACGGCATCTCAGACTGCTGCTCCTCACCGTCCCTGGTGGACTATCTTGCTGGTCTCACCAGGAGTGACTGGGGTGTCCCTGGCTGAGAGTCCTCCTGCCAGCTGGGCAGGTAGAGGGACTGGGCTCAGGGGCGGGGCTGAGGCTAGGGCACCCATGGGGGTCCAGGTGTGGAACCAAAAACAAGAAAAAACTGTGAGAGATTGGGTCTACCCTGCCCTCCTGGGAGCCCACAGGGAGACTGTAATCTCCATATTTTTTTACTCCCACTCCCCAGAGGGGCCTTGCGCCCCTGTTCCTGAATTACACAAGAATGTATCATGCCGGGAAGCCAGAGACCTGCTGGGGCCTTTGGGCCCCTTGCACCATGTGCGTCTCTCCTTGATTTGTGTTTGTGTCCAGTTTGGTTTTGTCTTTTTTATTTGGCAAGTGGAGGAGGCCTTTATGTGACTTTCATGTCGTGGTCGGTGTCTTAACTGTCCAGGCAGGAGGAGGCCGCACACACTGGGGACCCTGCCTGGCTGGGAGTGGCCTGCTGGGCAGGGCTGGGAGGGAGGTGCCTGTCGGTGGGGGGCCCTGGAAGAGTCCAGAGGAGAGTGCAGTGGTCCTGTCTCCTCACCTTGAGTGACATGCTGCCCCTCCCCGCCATGTCCCTGTGTCCCTTCCTGGATTCTGTCAGTCCTGCTGGTATTGGGCTGGAGCTGGGAAAGTAGCCCCATTGTTCTCAGCAAAAGCTGGGTATGGAATTTGGTCCTGGTCCAAAACAAAACTCAATGTAGACCCAAGTTCCCTGGCAGACCCCTCTGCCTCCCTTCTGTGGAGCCATTGGGAAGCTGGCACCCTGAGGGGGCAGGAAGGGGAAGCGGGCCCATTTGCTCTCTTCTCTCGGTAAACGAGGGGCCCACCCCTCTGAGCCAGAACCTGGCAGAAGCGATAGTCCCTGAGCTGGGTGGAGGGCAAGGAGGAGGACAGAGCCAGGGCCAGGTCGGACCCCCGGCTCAGTGGAGCCTTGACCCTCTCTCCATCCTCCCTCCGCACCTACAAAGCTGGCTGTGGGGGAAGGGCTTCACACAGTAGTTGCTGCCTAACCAGTGCTGTGTGGGGTGTTACTTCAGGAAAGGGTGGAACTAGGAGTGGAGCCAGGGGATCTGCAGTGTCTATGTGGGTGTCCCAAAGGAGCTGGGAGAAGGTTGTGTGAGGTCAGGGTGGGCGGGCAGGCTGGGGG
>NW_006160180.1:1455159-1467441 GCF_000334495.1 Tupaia belangeri chinensis | reverse complement strand
TACCACCTAACCCCACTAAGAATGTTGAAGATTATAAAAACAAACAAACAAAAATGATAAAGACTGGCAAGGATGTGGTAAAGTGGGAACCCTCCTACATTGTTGGTGGGAATGTAAATTGGTCCAGACACTGTGCAGGACAATACCGAGGTTCCTCAAAGACATTCAAATCGAACTACCATATGATCCAGCAATTCCACTCTTGGGTATCTACACAAAGGAGAACTCTTAGTCAAAAAAGTGCTTGCACAATGATATTTATTGCAGCATTATCCACAATTGCTAAGACATGGAGCCAACCCAAATGTCCACAAACAGATGAATAGTTTGAAAAAGTGTGGCACAAAAACTCCATGGAATACTATTCAGCCATTAATAAATAAACAAATAAACAAGAAGACCCTGACATTTGATAGAAAGTGGATGAACATAGAAGGTTTATTGCTGAGTTGAGTGAAGCAATTCAGGCTATAAAACAGAGACATTGTGTGTCTCCACTTAACATATACCGACTGTCTATACTCTGTGGTAGAGACTGATATACTGGAGGTCATAAAAGCATTGAAAATTGTTATGGACACTGGGGACAAAGTAGAAGGAGAGCAGGGGAGGGGAAAAGTGCAGGAAGGGAAATTTGGGGGGAAAAGGAGAAGTAAGACATTTGTGGGACACAGATATGGTTTGTTGCCTGTTAATGATAGTATATGATAATGTCGTGTATAGTATTCTCAACTCGCCTACTGTGTGGGGTATATCATGTTGGGTAAAATCTCTTTACAAACTGAATGATGGGTAACAATTGAATGTATAAATAATAATAAAGAGAAAAAATAAAAATACAGTGTAACTCAGATGGGATAAACCAAGTTACAGTGGGATGGCTGAAGTTGTCAGGCTATCTGCAGAAGATTGAGGTTGATCTGCTCCATCAAGGATATAAAGAATATAGACAACCGAAAATCTGTTGGACAATGCCAACTTCTAATGTTGATATTCTGACCAATGAGTGACGCGTAATAAGCAGAGCCCTTACCTCACCAAAGAGCATACCTTATCTTTAGGAGAAAGTGGTGCTACCTGATGAAATGTCATAGAATAATCTGATAATCGTTTTGGTAGGAAGGATTAGATAGCCTGTAGAAAATATTGAAAACTGCAGATGTTTGGGCTTGATTTGTTAGGTAATAAGAAAATACAATCTCATGCAAAGCTAATACATATTAATGCAATCACCAGCTACTGCCTGACCATCATAAGGGATGTTATCTAGCTAAAATAATTTCCTCCTGCATTATAGTTTCAAAGGAAGGGGAAGTCTGCAAGAGTTCTGTCATCCAGAATTGCGTAGATATCATTTTTTTAAGTTTATTTATTTATATCTTCCATGAGTGAGAGAAGAGAGACAGCAACCATAACAGGATATTGAGTCCATGATCCAATCCTAGCCAGTTTTGGATTATGGTCACACGAATGCCAGGCATACTCAGGGACACTTATGGATGCAAACATGAACACTTCCCATGAGGGTGAGCCTCACCGAGCATTACATATTCTGTGATGTAATGTGCTGCGCCAATGTCCAGGCCTCTCCCTAGGTAACATTAATGTTGTATTTGGTTAAGTTATTTTAGCTATATCAACTAGCAGCAGTTTGTGGTATTCTTCACTGTGAAAATGTTTACTGTTTTACTTAAAAACTTATTTTTAGACCTTAAGAAAAAAGAAAGCATGCCATTTCTGCTTCAAATAACTTTGTAAATTGAGACTTTGAAAAAGTTGATTTCTCTTACACCTTGCCTCCTTCATCAAAACGTTTGTCAATAGTAGATACAAATATATAAGTACATGTCTTAAAAATTCAATAAAATAAGCATTTCCAGGTATTAGAAATAAAAAAAAATATAGGTGTAAAGTAAAATGAGTAGATGGTAAAGCCACATCCATCTTGGGTTTTAGGTCTCAATGTAGGCTAGGAAGCCTTAAGATCACATTGTCTAAAAAGAAAAATGTGAACTCCACCATTTAAGATGGAGAGCATAAATGTGTTCACCTCTTAAAACCAAAGCCAGTGAGTATTTCCACTGGAGCAAAAGTAGCAAAAATGAATAAAAACTTAATAAGATTAGAAATTATGGCTCATTTGAAAATAAGAAAACCTCATAGGGCATTTCTCAGCTCTCAAGCAGAGTCCACTTCTATCTGCATCCCCCTGCCTAGTCAGGAAAACTGAGGTGGGACATCCATTGGCCTTAGCTCCAGCTCCAACTCCAGCTGCAGCTCCCAACCTCAAAGCCCCCCCCTCCTTACCACTAGAAAGGGTCAATAGTAGATACAAATATATAAGTACATGTCTTAAAAATTCAATAAAATAAGCATTTCCAGGTATTAGAAATAAAAAAATATATAGGTGTAAAGTAAAATGAGTAGATGGTAAAGCCACATCCATCTTGGGTTTTAGGTCTCAATGTAGGCTAGGAAGCCTTAAGATCACATTGTCTAAAAAGAAAAATGTGAACTCCACCATTTAAGATGGAGAGCATAAATGTGTTCACCTCTTAAAACCAAAGCCAGTGAGTATTTCCACTGGAGCAAAAGTAGCAAAAATGAATAAAAACTTAATAAGATTAGAAATTATGGCTCATTTGAAAATAAGAAGACCTCATAGGGCATTTCTCAGCTCTCAAGCAGAGTCCACTTCTATCTGCATCCCCCTGCCTAGTCAGGAAAACTGAGGTGGGACATCCATTGGCCTTAGCTCCAGCTCCAACTCCAGCTGCAGCTCCCAACCTCAAAGCCCCCCCTCCTTACCACTAGAAAGGTAGGCTGTTATTTTTTTCCTTCTTTCTTTTGTTAATTCTTTACTTCTTCTTACTCTATAGGGCAGTTCTTGGCTCTCAAGCAGAGCCCACATCCTTCTGTAGCCCCTTGCAAAAAATTGCACGTACTTGCATACTTGCGTGGCTTTTCTTCTTTCATATTCTTTTTTCTTCCCTCTTATAATATCATCTTCTCTTCATCCTCCACCCACCTAGAGGGACTAGACAGGTCTAAAATCATAATTTTCAAACATTCTAGCATCATAAGGCTCCCCAGGATCTTCACTCTACACTGAACCACCTGCAAAAAAAGGAGAAACTGCTCTTTAGAAACCTGAATAGAAAACTCCTCCTGTGGAGACCAAATTGCTGAACACAGCAGAAGAGAGCTTTTGGCACCGAAGAAATCCACAGAAAAAGGGAAGCAAACTAGTTCCTATTGGAAGAAACATTCTCTAAAAGGTATCCAAAAGTAAATACATCACCCAGTGGCTAGAAGTCACAAAAGAGCCTCACATTTGAAAAACAAACAAACAAACAAACAAACAAATAAACAAAAAAGACCCAGGAAATACTTCTCTGTCAAAAGAACATAATAACTCTCCTTTATCTCTTGAAAAAAGAAGTTACCGAAAGGTTAGAAAAAGAATTCAGAACATTCATAGTGAAAAAAAAAACAAAAAAAACAAAAAAAACACACTCCATAAGTTGAAACAGAAAAGAAACAACGAACTCCTGGAGATTAGGTAGTCCTTCCATGATTTGAAAGAAGAAATGGACACCATAAGAAAGAACCAAATGGAACTATTAGAGATGAAGTCTGTAATATAGGAAATCAAAATCTCTCTAGAAAGTATTAAAAACCATTTAGGCCATGTTGACAGTTGAATCTAGGACATAGAAGACAAAACCTCTGACCTAGAAAAAAAATCAAAAAGAAAATTTTTAAAAATCAGAATAATACACAAGAAATACTAGATTCCATTAAGCATATAAACATTCGAAAAATTGGTATTCCAGAAGGTGAAGAAACTAATAAGGGCATTGAAAATTTATTCCATAAAATCCTGGAAGAAAACTTTCCAAGTCTAAAAAAGCAGTCAAACATCCAGACCCAAGAAATACATAGTACCCCAAATAGACTCAGCACAAGATTGTCTCCATGGCACATCTTAGTCAGACTGGCCAAAACCATAGATAAAGACAAGATACTAAAATTGGCAAGAGAGAAACATCAAGTGACTTACAAAGTTCATCCTATCAGGCTAACACTGACCCTTTCAATGGAGAAACAGTACAAGCAAGGAAAGGATTGTAAGATATATTGGAAGTGTTAAGAGAGAAACAATTTCAACCAAGATTATTATATCCAGCAAGATTATCCTTCATATGGGAAAAAAATTAAAATCTCAGACAAACAAAACCTGAAAGAATTTGCCAACACCAGACCAGCTCTTCAAGAAACTCTGAAGAGAGTCTCATTCCAGGAAAACTAAAGAATGAACAGATAGAAATAAGAGAATAAAAGACAACCACGACAATGGCCAACTTAAAGGTGGAGACAAGTCCAGAAATATTAATAATAAAATAGAATGTTAATGGATTAAATTCTCCAGCCAAGAGACACAGATTGCCTGAATGGATTAAAAAAAAAAAACAAAAAACAAAAAAACAGAAACCCTCTACCTGTTGACTACAAGAAACGCATCTCATGGATAAAGGCACACATAGACTAAAAGTGAAGGCCTGGAAAAAGGTATTCCATGAAAATGGGAACCAAAAAAAATTGGAGTCACGTTACTAATTTCTGACAAAATAGGCTTTAAAAAAATTGTACGAAGAGACAAAGAAGTGCATTATATAGTAGTAAAAGAGTTAAACCATCAAGAACATATAAAGCTTATAAATATCTACATACCTAACTCAGGAGCATCCAAATACATGAAGGAAATACTTAGATCAAAAAGGAGATATAGACAGCAACACACTAATTCTTGGGGACTTCAGCATCCCACTATCTCCTTTGGACAGATCATCTAGACAAAAAATAAGCACATAGAGAAAGGATCTAAATGTTTTTTTTGTTTGTTTGTTCACTTCTTTAAATGGAAACATGAACTTTTCTTCCTTCCTGATCCCTCTTGAATTGGAAATATTAGGGAGTATTCTTATTTTGTGGCAGAAGGGTTATTTGCATAAGTTCAATAATGTTTGTTATGTTGAATCAGAAATTAGAAATACTCATATTGGATGGGGCTTTGATTGGAATGTCGTATCTGAAGATTAATCAGAAAACTATGGAACTAAGGTGCATCTCAAGTAATCCAAAGAAAACTATGGAACTAAGGTACATCTCAAGTAATCCAAAGGAAGCTCTTAGACAGATGGCCTGGCATCATAAATAGTCCTTGCTGGCAGAGAGGATTAGAGAAAATATATAAAAGAATTTATAACATAAAATAACCTGGACTTTTCCAGCTCAGCATCATAATCAGTAGAGATTGCAAATGAGCAACCACACCAGAGGATTATCTTGAGAAAGATTTTGAAAGAGAAAAAAAAGAGACTGTTCCTTGCTAGCAGATGGTATATCACAGAATATTTGGTAGGAAGGCCTGAATTGAGAAGATTTATTTATTGCTAGTGTGCTAGGCATTTGCTTTTCAACAATTTGAGTAGTTGACATGTAAATATTTTCTCAAAAATATTTAAAACTTTATTGTCTCTGTTTTTATAGAATCACAAATAAAATTATACAAGATTATAATAAATAGTTTGAACATTATCTTTAAAATTCAGTATTTTGAAATTTTGAAAGTTGTTTATTAACTGACAAAAATCAAAAAGAGAAAATTTTTAAAAATCAGAATAATACACAAGAAATACTAGAACTATGGAGTACGAGCAAAAATTTTTTGATATGTAAAGTAAATATTTGTGGAAAAATTTAAAAATAAATAAATGGAAAAAAGAAAAAATCCTCAAAAGTATTTGCATAAATGGAAACTAAATAACCTACTTCTAAATGCCCACACAACTACTGACAAAATAAGGACTGAAATCAAAAGATTCATTAAAAAACAATTATAATGAGGACATGAGTTCCCATAATCTTTGGGACACTGCAAAAGCAGTCATAAGGGGGAAGTTCATAACCGTTAGTGCACATAAGAAGAAAATGGAAAGAAGTCAACGGACAACCTAATATCATACCTCAGAAAATTAGGAAAGCAACAGAAAAAAATCCAAAAAATATTCCAGGAGGAAGGAAATAATTAAGATTCAAGAAGAAATAAGTGAAATAGAAAATAAACAAACTATACAGAAAATAAGTGAAATTAAAAGTTAGTTCTTTGAAAAGATAAGAAAAATCAACACACCACTAGCTAGACTAATTAAGAAGAGAAAAAGAAGCCAGGTAAGTCAAATTCACAATGAAGCAGGCAATAAAACAGACACAAGAGAAATACAAAACATCATTAGGAGATACTATGAACAACTATACACCAGCAAACAGCAAAACCTGGATGAGATGGACAAATTCCTAGATACCTGTAGTCTACAAAGATGGAGTCAGGAGGACATAGAAAGTCTGAATAGGCCCCTAACAAGTCATGAGATTGAATGAGAAATAAATAACCTCCCAACAAAGAAAAACCCTGGTCCTGATGGATTCACCTCTGAATTCTACAAAACTTTTAAAGAAGAGTTATCCCTCATTCTACTCAAGTTATTTCTAAAGATCATAAAGAATGAAACTGTCTCAAATTTATTCTATGAAGTTTCCATCACCCTTATCCTTAAAACAGACAAGGACAGGACAAGGAAGGAAAACTATAGATCAATATCTCTGATGAATATAGATGGAAAAAATCTCAACAAGATACTAGCAAATCATATCCAACAACATATAAAAAAGATTATACGTTATGACCTGGTTGACTTTATTTCAGGGATGCAAGGATGGTTTAACATATGCAAAACTATAAATGTAATAACACCATATTGACAGAAAGAAAGATAAAAATTATGTGATCATATCAATTGATGCAAAAAAGAAGCATTTGATAAGATACAGCATTCCTTCATGATCAAGATTTTCAGAAAAATTGGTATAGAAGGGTCATTCCTCAACAAAATAAAAACTATCTATGAAAAACCCATAGCTAATATCATCCTAATAAGAAAAAGCTGAAACCTTTTCCACCAAAAATTGGTACAAGACAAAGATGCCCAATTTCTCCACTCCTTTTCAATATAGTACTGCAAGTCCTTGCCAATGCAATCAGAAAAGATAGTAAAATAAAATATATTCAAATAGGAAGAGGCAAAATTATCTCTATTTGCAGGTTATGTGATTGCATATATAGAATATCCAATGGTATCCACCAAAAAATTCCTATACAGTAATATTACAGGATACAAAATCAACATACAGAAATCTGTAGCATTTATAAATACAAACAGCAGGCAGACTGAGATAGAACTGAAGAAAGTAATTCCATTTACCATAGCCATACAAAGTATAAGATACCAAGAATAAATCTAACCAAAGAAGTTAAAGAACTCCACAAAGAAAGCTATGAGAAGTTTAAAAAAGAAATTGAAAATGAAGCAAAAAAGTAGAAGGACATCCCATGTTCCTGGATTGGAAAAATTAATATAATAGAAAAAGGCATTTCTACCCAAATTAATTTACATATTTAAAGCAATCCCAATCAAAGTACCAGAGACATTCTTCACAGATCTGAAAAAGACAATCATATAATTTGTCTGGAATCATAACAGAGCTGTGATCATCAAAATAGTATGGTATAAGCACAAAAACAGACATGTGGACCAATGGAACAGAATAGAGATCCCAGAAATAAACTCCCAGACATTCACTCAGCTGATTTTTGACAAAAGGTACTAGCCAATCCAGTGGGAAAAGGAAACCCTCTTCAGCAAATGATGCTAGAAAACTGGATATCCAACAGCAGGAAGATGAATCTAAACACCTGCCTCTCACCATTAACAAAAATCAACTTAAGGTGGATCGAAGATCCAAACCTAAGACCTCAAGCTGTAAAACTACTGGTGGAAAATACTGGAGAAACTCTGGGAGACATTGGGGTAGGCAGAGATTTCTTAAATAAGACCCCTAAAGCAGAATCAGTAATCCTAAAAATAGATGAGTGAGATTACATCAGATAAAGAAGTTTCTGCATGGCAAAAGACACAACAATTAGTGTGAATAGACAGCCCTTAAAATGGGATAATATTTTTGTAAACTATGCTTCAGAAGAGGGACTGATAACCAGAATACACAGGGAACTCAAGCGACTTACCCAAAAAAAAGATGATCAACCCAATTAAAAGATGTGAGAAGGAGCTGAAAAATCAACTCTCTTAAGGAAGACATACAAATAGCCAAAAGGCATATGAAAAAATATTTAACATCCCTCATGATAAGGGAAATGCAAATCAAAACCACCATGAGATACCACTTAACCCCGGTCAGAATGACTAAGGTTAAAAAAAAAATGATAAGTGCTGACAGGGATATGGTAAAAGGGAACTCTCCTGCACTGCTGGTGGGAATATAATTGGTCCAGCCACTGTGGACAACAATATGGATATTCCTCAAAGATCTATAAATAGAACTACCATATAATCCAGCAATCCCACTCCTTGGTATCTAACCAAAGGATAGAAGAATGCCTAGTTGGAAAAGGGGCTGGTATTAGATGTTTATTCTGGCATTATTCGCAATCACTAAGACATGGAATCAACTCAAATGTCCACAAGCAGAGAAATGGATTGAAAAAGTGTGGCACATATACTCTATGGAATACTACTCAGCTATAAAAAACACCACCACCCTGGCTTTTGAAAGATTTACTGCTAAGCAAAGCAAACCAGGCTATGGGACCAGCAGTTACCATAATGGCTATGTCACTGGATTCCCTTGCAGTCAACCGTGGTTCGCACTCCCATGTAGTCGTCCGTGGTTCGCATCCCAGACCCGGTGGCTTAAACTCAAGCCAGGCACATGTGCATGCGTGCCCAAGATCCCAAGAAGAGAATGGAGGAGTAGGGATTGTGGTATGGCTATCCCCCCTGGGGGGTGATTTCTTGCTTTCTGTCTCTCTGTCCCTCTCTGTCTGTCTGGCAAGCGCACGTGCCCTATAGCAAAAACCTCTTAAAAATTTAAAAAATTTAAAAAAAATTAAAGAAAAAGCAAGCCAGGCTATGAATGAGAGACATTTTATGTCTCCACTTAATATATACTGACTGTCCACATTCTGTGCCAAAAATTGAGTGAGTAGAGGATATAAAAATATAGAAAATGGTTATAGATGCCAAATACAATGAAGGAAGAGAGTGGGCGAAGGAGGAGTGTCTGAGGAAAAACATTAAGGAGAAAAATAGAGAGGCAAGACATTTATGGGACAAAGAAATGGGTTATTATCTATTGATAGCAATGTGCATAGTATCCCCAACTGGACTGGTGAGCAATGTATTCATGTTGGAATATTCACTTTATAAGCTAAGTGACATATGTGATTGGATCTATAAAAGAAATTAAAATAATTAAATAGAAATATATATATATACCCACACACATACACAAAGAAAAAGAAATTTAGGACCTAAGAAGTAGCTGAATAAACTTCCAGCTTAAGACAGGATCTAAAACAGTCTGCTCTGACTCAGGAGCTGAATTTACACTATCCTGTGTCTTAGTACAGTTAGATGGCTATGGTACATAATACCTTCAACTGTGTAGTTAATAAATAAGGTAAACTTATTACTCACTTCACTGGAGGCAGGGAAGTCCAAGATCAAGGCAAATACAGTGTCTGGTATAGGCCCCATTCTGGTTTATAGATAGCCTTTACTTTTATTCTAACTCAGTGCAAGTGAGTGACCTCTCTGAGGCTTCATTTATGAGGGCAGCAAACCCATTTGTGATGGCTTTCTGTTAGGACCTTATTACTATCAAAGGCCCCACCTCCTAAGACCATCACCTTGGAGATTAGGTAAACTTATGAAAGTGAAGGGAACATAAATATTCAAGCAATAGTATCCAGTTTAATTGTTGGATAGGAACTCCCAACTGACACTGTGAGATCTGGCTGTGGATCAAAGGTCTGCTGAGTTAGGTGGAGTCATTTTAAACCAAAATGCAAGATAGGTTGTAAGAAAGATGTAGAAAGAAAACCACTGAGTCAGCCCCATGGCACAGCAATTAAAGGAGCCAAAACTCATGCAACCAAATGCGGTTTGAATCCTGGTCTCAATGGTTTGAAAAACATGCCAGGCACATGTACATGCCTATCCCAAATCCTGATGGGATGGAGAAAAGGAGAGAAAAGAATTACAGTGTGACCCTACCCAATTAGGGAGTGGTTTCTCTCTGTCTCTTTATCTCTGTCTCTCCACCTCTGGCAAAAAGAAAAAAAAGCCACTGCCATGGTCTCTGCTATGTACCAATCAAAATGAACTTGTAAATTTGAAATTCCAATAAGCAAAAGGAACAGATAATATCATCATTTCAAAATGAACTACTCAGATCAAATAAGAATATGATAATATGTGAAAGACTTTCAAGTAGTAACATTTAAGATCATTATAGCAAGAAACAGCATTCAAAATTTTTTTCCTGCAAAAAGGATACAGAATGAGACCATATCAGATGGCTGTAAAATATGCTGCTGAGTTAGGTGAACGCATTTTAAACCGGAATGCAAAATATGTTGTAAGAAAGATACAAAGAGAAGCACTGTTGGGTCGGCCCTATAGCACAGCAATTAAGGGAGCCAGATCCCACATGGTAAAATGCAATTTTAATCCTGATCTCTGGAAATATGTGAGAAAAAAAATGAATCTTGAGAATGAAACTTCAAGGTAAGATAAACTCTAGGAAGCTTAGCATTGTGGTCCATCATGTTCATTGGACCTAATGTTGTAGACAAGAACATTAGATGATTTAGAAAGATGCACATGTGCCAGGAGATGAGAATGACAGCCTTCAAAATCTTAGGTGACATGTCAGTGAAGCTGTTATATTTTCAATAATCTTTGGCCTGCCAAGATAGTCCTTTAAGTCAGTGCTTCTCAATCTTTAGTGCACAGTAGTATCACCCTCAGATTAAGAGATCTAGGTTGGTGCTCAGGAATTTATACTTTAAACACATTTCCAAATAATGCACAACCATGCTATCGGTAGCAGAAAGCAACACTATCTGGAGGAGCTCCTGGTAATTATTTGGGCACTCAGCAGAAGCTGAGTGTCAGGCCGTGAGACATCATTGAGAGGATTTTATCGCACTCAGTCACAAAATCAAGTGGATACTGAAACAATTTATCAAGTTATAATAAAAATGATAAACTTATGAACAATCTCTGAAAGATCCAGGACACATAAGGTTTATGAGCAGGTGATTCACATTTTCTTACCGATGTGACTTAAAGACAAATGGGTTGTTGTTAGGGCATGGACTGTTTCCAAACTACGATCTCTTTCAGGGCAGGCCCTGAAAACAAAGGCAGGAGGAATTACTTTCCCAGTGGGAACAGATATATGCCAAACACTTGGGCATTTACTTTAGAGCGGTAAAGATGGCATTAAGTACATAAATATTGACTTCTAGGGACACATGATTGGCCTAGTAGATACTTAAAAACAAAGATGGGAAAATGAGGGTCAAAGTGTTTGGCAAAATGTCAAGTGGATAGACCTAGTAGATTGGATATAAAACACAGACATCTTTGTTTTTCACATTAAGACTCACCAGAGTACAGTATTGGAGATGCTTAACAAAGTAGACTGGGAGATCTTTCTAGTAAATGTCAACCAGCCCCTTTCCTCAACTCCCATGCTTACGAAATAGCCCAAGACGAGAGTGAACATGGTAACAGGACTATAAACTATGTAAAGGGCTCAAGAATTTATGTTCCATTTCACCACCCATAAAACTTCCAGCAGAAGAGAACAACTCTGACTCCTTTATCTTATCCTGATTTCCCAAAAAGATGTCTGTGTGCCAGATTGAATATATTGGACTCTTTCTACCCTGGAAGGTACAGCAATTCATTCTTACTAGAACTGACCTTTATCTTAAAGAGAAGTTTATCTTCACTGCTTGCTGCAGTGCTTCTGTGAATGACGTCATAGGACTAGAAGGTTTTGAACCAGGCTGCCTCATGCAGGAGGTGTACTATACCACCTTATACCAAGGGACCAATTTTATGGCAGAAGAGATGTGAGAATGAGTTTTTGATTATACAACTTATATCTGCTTCTATAATACATTGCATCATGATCCAACTGTTGTGGCACAGGCAGAAAAATGCCACTATGTGATGGTTGAGACTGCCTGGAGGACCCAGGTTCAGTTCTCAGCACAACCTAGCCAGGCCAGGCATGGTGACACACCATGTGGTCATAGCTAACTAGAAGACTGGGGCAGGAAAGAGT
>NW_006160180.1:1452040-1453824 GCF_000334495.1 Tupaia belangeri chinensis | reverse complement strand
GTGTATATATATATATATATATATATATATATATACCCATATAAAACAAATATTGAAGTATTTATTTTAGAAACACCTACTCAAACCAATAATATAATCACAACCCAGTGGAAAAAATTGCCAATAATAAAAACAATTCACATAGGAGGAGTTCTGAATAAACAGTGAGAATGGAAAATCTGTTTACCAACACTAATACCCACAGAAATCGAAATTAAAGCACAATTGGTTGCCATTCTCACCAGTAAATGGGCAAGAACTTTAAAATGCTTGACAATGCCAAGAACTGACAAAGATATACAAAAATGAAATTTGGAATTGTTTCATTTCCTGATGCAAGTGCTTTGGAACACAATTTGGCGATATCGAGAAAGGCCGAAAAGGCACCGCGTTATTCAGAATAATGTTCAGGTTTAAGTAACTGTAAACCAGATTACAATGACTTAATCAAGAACAGGGTTTATCTCAAACATTACAATAAAAATTATCTGGGCAGGTATCCCAGGGCTGGAACTGTGGATAACAATGGCCTCGAGGAACCAGACCCATTTTGTCACTCTTCCTTCCTTAATGTGTGGCTTCTGCACTTTCAGAATCATCACAATTCCAGACAAGAGAAAGGCTAGGGAAGATTGAATCAGCATCAGTTTACACTGATATTACACTGGCCAGACTATCTCGTCGCTTAGTCACTGCAACCTGCAAAAGTGATTGGGATTCAGAGTGACTTGTTTTTCAAATTCTAAAGCCGAAATAGCCAAATGTAAAATATTGAAAGGGCCAGGCTACAATGCCCACTTTATCAACATACGTAACTAACCAGGCTAGTGTGTACATCCTAGCACTTTGTTATTCAAAGTGCCTTCTGCGTTCAGTGGACAAGTCGCAGAGGCATCACGATTTTTAGAAATGCCTGATCCTAGAATCCACCCCAGACCTACTGAGTCAGTATCAGTCTTTTTATGATAATAGGAGTCTCAGGTGGATCCATGTGCAGATGAAAGTTTGAGAAGTGTTATTCTTCAGAAACTCCTGCATCTGTAATAATGTACGGAGTATCTTATAGAGAAAAATGGAGATAAACTAAATGACCATCAGTAACTGAATACAAGGGTATGGGTGGTGTGGTGTTAACTCCCATGTGGTTGATTGCAGTTCGAGTCCTAGACTGGCAGCCAGCTTTCTCACTCTCTTTCTTTGTCTCTCTTCGGTGAGTGTGTATGCCCTATACCAAATTAAAATAATAATAATAAATAATAATTTAAAAAACACAATACTTGAATATCTATTTCTTCAATAGAATAATTTATAGGATACTTAAAATGAGTAACTAGATTGACAGGTATTAATGTAGATCAATTCCAAAAGAATTTAAAGAGACAGAATGCAAATATTTAACAATATAATTAATTTTTTTTTTTTTTTGGAGAGGTTTTCACTATAGGGCGCGTGCACTCACCAGACAGACAGAGAGAGACAGAGAGACAGAAAGCGAGAAATCACCCCCCAGGGGGGATGGTCACGCTGCAATCCCTTCTCCTCCATTCTCCTCTCGGGATCTTGGGCACGCACACACACGTGCCCAGTGTGAGTTCTAAGCCACCAGGTCTGAGACGCGAACCGCGGTAGACTATGTGGGAGTCCAACGACATAATCACTACACTAACTGCTGGTTTCCAATATAATTTAATTTTGTGCATATTTTAAAAGTGTACAAAACAGTATTTCTTATGGAGACATGCATATTTACTAAATATATTTTAAATAATTATTTTATTTAACTT
>NW_006160180.1:1438469-1440019 GCF_000334495.1 Tupaia belangeri chinensis | reverse complement strand
GTATAGTGTTGAACTCCCACATGGCTGATGGGTGTTTGAATCCAGAACATGGCAGCTTGATAATCATGTCAAGTGTGTTTGCATGTATGCCTAAAATCCCAGGAGGAGAAAGAAGGAGAAGGGATTATAGTATGGCCACCCTCCCTGGGGGTTGATTTCTCACTTTACCTCTCATTGTCTCTCTATCTGTCTCTGGCAAGCATATACATCTTATAACAAAAACCTTAAAAAGCAAACTCCATCCCACACTTTCTTTCTCATATTAAAAAAGATTCATAGCAAATGTATAATTTCCATAATAGAATAATGGAGTGACTACTAAAGTCACTGCTAAGAAACAGCTGAGATTAATATTTGTGGTGAGTTTGGGGTTGCTGTTTTCCAGTGTATACATTAAGTCAACACTTTAAATACGGTAATAGATCTTCTGCAGCTAGAATGCTCAGGAAGATTTACTGCTGAGTGAACCAAGCCAGGCTATGAAGGAGAGACATTGTATGTCTCCACTTAATATATACTGAGTTTCTGCACTCTATGGCCAAAACCAAATGACTAAAGGATATAAAAACACGGTAAATGGTTGTGAATACCAGATACAGTGTGGGAAGAACGTAGGTGAAGGAATAGAGTCTGAGGAAGGAATTTAAGAAGAAAAATGGAGATGCAAAGCATTATTGGACAAAGAAGTGGGGTATTATCTGTTAAAGATAGTTGTATTATCAACTTCACTGGGAGAAATACGTAGGTGAAGGAATAGAGTCTGAGGAAGGAATTTAAGGAGAAAAATGGAGAGGCAAAGCATTAATGGGACAAAGAAGTGGGGTATTATCTGTTGAAGATAGTTGTATTATCAACTTGACTGGGGAGAAATGTAAACATGCTGGAATATTCACTTTGCAAACTAAAGGATGTGATCGAATGTATAAAAGAACTTGAAATAAAATAAGATTAAAAAAAAAAGAATGCTCAGAATGCTCAGGTCTGGGAGCCATGGGGTAGAGTTAGGACTGGCTCCTTAACTATTCTACAGAGACTTCCTTGAGAAACAAAGGAGAAAGAATAATGAAGCAAATTCAAAAGAACATATTAGAGAAGACTTCTCTACCAGATATTAAGACAGTATACTATGGGTGTAAGTTGACAAAAGAGAATATATGGCAACATTTTAAATGGTAATTCGGGTTTACAAAGCAGTAAAGAATGAAACTGTATGCAGCCATGCTAGGGTGATTGCTTTTTATAGAGAAAACAAAGTTGGACTCTTTCCTCACTCAAACAACAAAAAATCACTTCATATATATTATGAGTTAAACCTGAAGAGTAAAATGTTAGAGCATGTAAAAGAAAATAAAAGAAAATATGACCTCAGAATGAGAGTCAACTTAAAAATGACACAGAGCACAAAATGTACAGGAAAATATTCATAAATTTAACAAATATTAATTAATATATTGCCTAAACTGAGACACTACAAACAATATGAAAAGACCAATTTCATTCTGAAAAAGGATACTTACTGGGTGTATATATATATATATATATATATATAT
>NW_006160180.1:1358172-1437578 GCF_000334495.1 Tupaia belangeri chinensis | reverse complement strand
ACAAATTCCAAAAGAATTTAAAGAGACAGAATGCAAATATTTAACAATATAATTAATTTTTTTTTTTTTTGGAGAGGTTTTCACTATAGGGCGCGTGCACTCACCAGACAGACAGAGAGAGACAGAGAGACAGAAAGCGAGAAATCACCCCCCAGGGGGGATGGTCACGCTGCAATCCCTTCTCCTCCATTCTCCTCTCGGGATCTTGGGCACGCACACACACGTGCCCAGTGTGAGTTCTAAGCCACCAGGTCTGAGACGCGAACCGCGGTAGACTATGTGGGAGTCCAACGACATAATCACTACACTAACTGCTGGTTTCCAATATAATTTAATTTTGTGCATATTTTAAAAGTGTACAAAACAGTATTTCTTATGGAGACATGCATATTTACTAAATATATTTTAAATAATTATTTTATTTAACTTTATTTATTTATTTTAATTTTACTAGAAAAGAACAGAATGAGAAAGAGAGAGATTGAGATTGAAAGTGAGAAAGCAAGCCACCAGGTCCAGGACTTGAACCGTGTTTGGTCATGTGGGAGTCCAGCACTTTAACCACCACACCACCTGCCAGTCCCACTTATTAAAGGTTTTTAAATGTGCAGATGGAAGGTAATCACCAGCTTCATAAAATTCATTATTTCAAGATAAAGAGGAAAATAATGTGATGGGCAGGAGAGCAGGGGTTGTAATTTCATCTTTTTTTTTTTTTTTTCCTTAAGAAACTGAAGTAGGAACCAGTAGATGACATAGTGGTTATGTTGCTCGATTCCCACCTGGCTAACCATGGTTTGAGTCCCAGATATGGTGGCTTGAAAATCACACCAGGCATCTGTGCATACATGCCCAAGATCCCAAGAAGAGAATGAAGGACAAGGGATTGCAGCATGACCATCCCTGCTGGGGTGATTTTTCACTTTCCCTCTCACTGTTCATCTATTTCTCTCTCCAGCAATCACATGCACCCTAAGGCAAAAACCTAGAATAAAAAGAGAAGTAAATATGACAAAATATTTAGACACATCAATATGTATATACATTGCTGTCTGAAAAAATATTCTCTAAACTTATCAGTTGTTTAAAATGTTTCATAAAATATTTTTAAAGATAAAATGAATACTGTTAATTTTTTGAAAGGATATTAGTGGTGTAACTCTTTTCAATCTGGCAATTTGTTCTTAAATTATTTAGCGGTAGCAGGGTAAAATAAATGCATTATTTATAAAGATTAAGTCAGCATTAAAGTAGTATTTGTAACTGATTTTTATGATAGTGAGTCCAGGATATTTCAGTGAACTTTTAGGTCTCTCCTGGTAATGACAGTTAAGAAATTAAAGAATATATCTAAATAAATGCACTCATATTTAGCACAAATATGCTTTAAATTGATAAAGATGAATGAAAAAACGAGTGTTGAAGTTGAAAATTATCCTGCTTTTAAAATGAAGCTGAACACCTTTGGAATCTACGTACCATTTTCTCATGCGTTTTTGACCTACCTTTCTACTACTTGCTTAGATTTTTGTCAGTGATGTTTATTGCATGTTTGTTTCTTTTCAAAACATTACACTTGCTGGGGAACTTTGCATCCTAGCTCTTATCATGGTGTTTGCTTTATTTTTAGTACACAGCTTTCTCTATGATTTTAGTTCTTAACATAAACACTAGAAATCACAACTTTTATTTACACTTTAGAATACGATTTCTTAGCATACAATACTTTAAGGCAGAAATAAGCGTTGTTAATAAAAGGGGCGTTTACTTAATAGTTCTGTTATCTGTATCATTTTCACATTCATAAGAAGCTAATCCATGGCTGCCTGGCCATCTTTAGCTGCATTCACTAGTGCTTGAAGCTGAAGCACCCAGAGGGCAATTTTATATCTAGGATTGGCGAACTTCTAACTTGGTAAACTAAGAAGGAAAAAAAAAAACTAATTTGTCATTAGTTGCACATAATATATTTCTATTTCTAGTAAATGCAGAAAGACTACTTAAAAACTAATAAAACTAATGAGTATTTAGTAAAATAGCCAGATATAAAGAAACATACCAAGATAAAAGCTGTCCCAAATGCCAGCGATAATCAGCTAGAAGAACACACACAATGTAAACAGGAAAATAAGTCAACTTGAAACTTAGAAATAAACTTCACAACCTGGAGAAAGATGCAATAAAATAATAAATAAAAGTATTTCTTAAAAATACTACATTACAAGGTAAGAACAATCAATAACAAATATTTCAATCCTGTCAATAATATAAATATGTCAAACAAGCAATAACAACGTAATCTCCTTTACAAATGCAATTCTGCTTCATTTGAATCATAATTGCTTTGTAATATGAAGTAGATACTCATGTGCTGATATGGAAACATGCCCACTGCATTATTATTTAGGGAAAAAAGAGATAAAAACTTGGTCCTTTTTTAAAAAAATATTTTTTTTTGGGGGGGGAAGAGGTTTTTGCTATAGAATGCATGCACTCTCCAGGAAGACAGAGACAGGGAGACAGAAAGCGAGAAGTCACCCCCCACAGGGGATGGCCATGTGGCAATCCGTTCTCCTCCATTCTCCTCTTGGGATCTTGGGCATGCACACACACACACACACACACACACGCCAGGTCCGGGACTCAAACTGCAGTCAACTACATCGGAGTCCAGCCACATAGCCATTACGCTAACTGCTGGTTCCAAACTTGGTCCTTTATTAGTCATTTGTAGTTGCAAACAGATAGACTGCATAGCCTGTACATGTATTTTTCTGTGTGTGCATTTAGAAAAAAATGGAATATTCCACAGTAAACTCTTCATTTTAGCCATTGCTGAGGTAATAGGTGGGGAAAACAAAAGAACTTTTTATATGTTATACATTTCTTTGTTGCTGGAAATTTTTATGATATCAGTATATTGTTTTTGAAAAAGAAAGGAATAAATCAATAAAGGAACAAAATGAAGCTCTGTTATATCAGGGATATAAATGAATCATTTCTGGAAACCTCAGATTGCTTTACAGATAGTTTCAAGAAAGGCGCTCACTTCTACATGGAGTCTAACAATATTAAACTCAGAAACAGAGAGTAAAATGGAAGTTACCAGATGTTGGGGGACTTGGGCGGGGTGGGGGAAGTTGAGGAGAAGGTAATCGAACAAAACTTCAGTTTGACAGAAAAAAAAAATCAAGATCTCTATTATATGTGATCTTTACTATAATTGATCATAATGTATGTACATGTGAAAATTGCTAAGACAGTAGATTAAAAAATAATAAAAACTATATCCATTTACCTTATGAGCCTAATTTAGGAATAGAGTAAGGAAAAAGGGTTGAAGTCAGGAATTAAGGATGAGTGTTAAAACTTGCAATGATAAAGATTCCTATACAACGCTGATGCAGTCCTCAATCAAACTGTCCACCTATAGAGTTGCAATCCAAAACACTTACAGCAGACTCCCATTCTCTATTTGTATGTATAACCTCTTACATTATTGTGGTGAGATCATCTAATCTAAATTTTGGAGAACAAGACTTTCCTAGATTCCTTACAGATTAATGATGAAACTGTGTAACATAATCAAGAAAGAAGCTGAGTACCAAATCTTGGACATGGTTCTTCCTCTCAAAGACTTTAATTTCAATCATCCTTTGCAATTTGATCATTCTTATAGATGCAAGACCAACTATTCTTCACAATGTCATAGCTAATGAAATCACTCAAATAAGTCTTTGATTGCTGGCAACCAAATACATATAAGCCACGATTTTTTTTTCTTTTTTTTTTTTTTTTTGGAGAGGTTTGTGCTATGCGCACACGCTCTCCAGACAGACAGACAGAGACAGAGAAACAGAAAGCGAGAAATCACCCCCCGGGGGGGATGGCCACGCCACAATCCCTTCTCCTCCCTTCTCCTCTCGGGATCTTGGGCACACACGCACACGTGCCTGGCGTGAGTTTAAGCCACGGGATCCGGGACTCGAACCGCAGTCGACTACGTGGGAGTCCAGCGACATAGACATTACTGCTGGTTCCAAGCCATGATATTTTTGAAAGCATGCAGTGTCCTATCTGAGTCTGGCTATCCTCAGGCCCAGCGTTATAGAAGTCCTCTTGTAGAAATTTGCAGATTTGACATTGACAGTTGAAAACAAATGACCCACTGAATTGTGGGTCACTGACTTTGCTATCATTTATGCAGCCGTTACATTAAATTCTATGCCAAAGGTGTGATCATATGTTTTTCTGAGTCCATACACAGCTGATGATCAAACACCAGTTTTGGTCCTCCGTCAGCAGCATGTACCCTATTGAGGAAAAAAAAAAAAAAAAAGACATGAACCTTTGCCCTATGTTGAAGCCACAGGTAAAGGCTTGATGAGAAGTGGAAAGACACTTGGTAAGAGAGCTATAAGGTTACAGGACAAAAGAACTGGCTATGCCCATGATAACACCTGGAGAATCCAAAGGCCTCCTGAGGGGTAAATTGTACCCTGTCAAAGGAAGCCTGGAGTCACAGGTAATCCAAAAAGAATGACACTTTTATTCTCTAAATGGAGTATTACTCTACTAGGAGACAAAAGAAAAGCAAAAAGTTATGTTGAACACATCTTGGTCAAACTAATATTCAAAGCCATGCTAATGCTGGTTGCTTCTGATTATACCTGTGAGAGGATCATTGATCTATTTCTAACCTGCCTAATGGAGACATGAAGAAAAATATACACACATTTGCATACTTGTTTTGTACAATATCAGATATTCCATTAAAGTTTTAGAAATATAAACTATTATTCAATGTTCACATTTGTTTTCATCCTGTAGTATTGGTTTTAAAATAAAAACTTTTTGAGATCAGGGTGATGTGGTCTAGTTAATCTGTTTCAAAACCATTTCAGTGTCATACACACATTATACACTAATTGGATTCCTGATGCATCTTTAAAAACTAATTTCAAAACACTAAGTAATCAGAAGCTTTGTCTTCAATACAAGACATCACATCAGCAAAAAGTGTTTATTACTCAGCCACCTGTGTTCTGCACAAAGCAATTTGAGCAGACACAGTCCGTGCCCTGAGGAACTGTCTAAAGCCAGTGCCATTGTAACGTTCAAAGCCAGTCAGACAACTGCACTAATGACAAACACGAGCAACTAACATTGTTAAAAAATAACTCACTTCATAATGTTATTTGAATTGTAAGATAAAGTAGTGTTTTATTCTGGAAAAAGATGACATAAGAACTTGCTAAATATTTAGTAACATTTCTGAAATTAAATAATGTATATGACAACCATACAGTCAATATACACAAATAAAAATGCAAATATGGTATTTTGATTAGAGTAGATAATAGGTGGTACATTCTTAGAAGAAGTGGCTTTTAGAATGTTTACTTAACTCAGAACTATCATATGTGCCTTTCTGTAAATTCTATTAAATTGGGACTTATTTAAGTAGGAATGAAGAGATCCTACCATTTGCATATAGGTTTTTCACCAGAATGTCTGGCATACCATGCAGACGATACAGCAATGTCGAGGAGGATTAATAATGAACTGCACAAATATTGGGTAGCCAGAAAAGTCACAACTTGCTTTTCTATGGAAAAATGTGTCATAACTTTTCCAACAGCCCAATAATACTGGAATCAGTTTTCTGCAAGTAGAAACTTTCTGCAGGTGCTTTTCCCTTACAAGGCCTGCTATTTAATATTTATGGAGGATTATGAATGTATTCCTTTCTTTAAACATAAGTTACATATTATATCACCCAAGTCTTTTCTATAACATAAATTTACCCATTTCCTTTGTGCCCTCCACCATCAAACCTACTTTTCCATTATAAAAGGCCATTAAATAAATTTCCAGTTTAAAACAGTGGGGTTTGTTTTGTAAGCCCATTATGTATGGTCCTCAGGATGTACCACCTGGCTCCAGGGAAACTAGTGACATAGACACACATATTTAACTGAGAATGCTGCCCCTGGAGTTGTCCAAGGTGGTGGCCCTGAGTGAGCTCAGATAGCATACATAATTCTCACTACTCTAGACAATGACTCTTCTCACAAATTGATGTGTGCAAACACTATCCGGTTCAAGCAATATCTTCACTAGAATGCTCAGTCTGTCTTAAGTGGTCTCTCAAAGTGTAGCCTTTTATTTTATTTCCAATGGGAAGAAACAGAACAACCACAAAACTACAATATTAGACTATTTATGCCATCCTCATAAATCTATTCTAGGGCAAATGAATTACTTCCTTCAAGTAATGGAATAAATGTATTCAATAAAGTTTTGAGACCAGTAGTCACTGAATTAAATTTACTGTCTCAAATCAATTAAAAAATAATGATCATCTATTTTCAGGTGTGTGCTGTGACCTAAGAATTAGGAGAATATCAAAGAAGTTTCTGCTTTTAAAGAGTTTTTTGGCAAGGTCCAATCATACTGGTGCATGATAGGATGTTGTGCTATGTATTCTGTGACCACATGAAAGACCTGAGTTCAATTCCTGGTTCAAACTAAAGGTCACCCATGCATGACGGCATGTGCCTATAATTGCTATAACCCTGAAGACTGAGACAAGAGTGTTTAAAGCTAACAGCAAGAGGGTTTTGAGTTCAAGGATGGCATGGGCAACATAGAAGGACTCTGTCCAAAAACCAAAGGGGCCAGGCATGGTGGTCCACTCCTGTAGTTCTAGCTGAAAAGTAGAGGCAAAGAGATTGGGACTGTGAGAACCCATCTTAGAAAATAATTTTCTGCCAAAATAAGAGCTACAAAGTTCATAGAGTAAGTTTTGATGTTTCACTATAGAGACACATAGAGAAATTATCATGAAACATGTATGAGAATTTTTGTATAATCACTTCATTACCTTATATTCTCTTGTGTAATCATTTTCAAGGTGTATTAGACATAGAGAGACAAGCACACAGATAGAATGAATAGATTTTTAGAGAAACGAAGGAAAAAAAAATCAATATGGAAAGGAGATAAATGTTTCTTTTTACATGTATAATAGACTGACTAATGGCTTCAATAGCAGGTCATAATGCACAGCACCTGTTAATGTTACCTTATTTGGAAAGGGATATTTCCAGGTGTGGTTAAGGATCTTGAGAAGGGGAGATTATCCTAGAATATTGGAATTGGCCCTAATTGCAATTGCATCCATTCTTAGAAGACAAAAGCAGAGTAAGAGAAGAGAAATGAGAAAGGGATAAGAAGAAAAAAAAAAAAGATATTTGAATATGCCATGATGCTGAACTTAAAAATAGAGGAAGAGAACACGAGTCAATACAAGAGTCCCTTCTCTAAAGTCTTGAGAGGTAACATCAACATTATCCTAGATTTTCAGCCTAGCGAAATGCATTTTGTAGACTTCTGACCTCTAGAACCATAGGAGAATAAATGTGTGTTGTCAGAAGCCATTAAGTTAGTGGTAATTTGTTACAGCAGCCACAGGAAATTAATATGCCAACTTTCAAATAAAGAACTGCAAGTCCTTAAACATGCTCCAAATGACTGGGTGCATGGATTTCCAAATAAACACTCATTTCAAACTCTCTGCCTTTAAGCATGTTAGAAAAATCTTTTCTTCCATATAAAGTAATACCTGCATACATTCTGGGGATTATGCTTAGATGTCTCTGGAAGTCATTATTCTTTCACTCCAATCTACTGTATCATTTATAAATTTTTATATTATGAAAATCTGAAATATGCTGATAGTTTTTAAATAATAATATCAGTCAGTTTAAACACAAGCTGTTTACACAAATTATTTTATGATTAAAGGAATAATTTGTAGATGATTAACATAAAAATTTTAAAGAATGAATTACTTGGCCAAAGTGTTTGTAACAAATTATCCTTTTCATTATGTTATTTTGGACATGAATATCGTATTTTTGTTATTGTATCCTGACTGCTCTTCTTGAGGCCATAAAATGTGGTTTTAAAGACTAGAGAACTTGTGACCAGCAGATGGCATAATGGCTACATCACTGGACTCCCATGTAGTCGACAATGGATCGAGTCCCAGACCAATGGCCTAAACTCACACCAGGTGCGTGTGCGTGTGTGCCCAAGATCCTGAGAGGATAATGGAGGAGAAGGGATCGTGGTGTGACCATCCCCCCTGGGGGGGTGATTTCTCCTTTTCTGTCTCTCTGTCTTTCTCTGTCTTTCTGGCGAGCACATGCACCCTATAGCAAAAACCTCTCAAAAAATAAATAAATAAAAATAAAGAATGTTGGGTTGACTTTCAGATGAACAGATAATGATAGTCTCTGTATTACAAACATAAGGCTGGGGAAATAAAGACAAATCAAGATAAAGTAAGCAAACTTAAACTTAGAGAGCAATCAATGGTGGCTAAAAGAGGAAGCCTAGGTTTCTACAATCCTCTCTCCTGCCCAACTCCAATGACCATAGCATCTGTCAAAACCCCTGACACAAAGAGTCTATTTTACTTGTTGTATCAAATACAGCATAATATAGAAATGTACCTTCAAGGTCAATACTCTCTTCAAAACAGACTGGCACTTTAAACAAATCTGATATAGATTTTCTTGAATTGATAATAAAGTTACATTGCCTTGTTGCATGAGACTGTCTATGTTCATTTTTTTTCTTATCTCCACACATTGATATTAAAGCTGATATTTTTTCACATTCTATAATAAATTACAATTTCCAACATTGAATGTGTCTTATAATCAGTGTCAAGTAAAATGTGCCAGGTGACATATTTAGATGCTGAGGGTTACCAGCAGTTCTTACAATCTACCCAGGGGCTAACCTAGCCATAGACTTTATTTTATTTTGTTTTTTTGCTGACTTAATTATTTTTCCTTTTCTTTTCTTTTTGCCAGTGTGATACAGAACAGGATTGAGTTTTAAGTTGAGACCCCTAAACATTTTTTTAAATGTTTCAAAATGATAGCACAATTCAGCATTTTTTTCTTCATATACAGAAAATTTTCTGTCATATGCCAAACAATGTAGTCAAAGGTGGTAGAAATTGTCATTGTTTCAAAGCTAGCTCATGGTGAATGAATTCACACTTGATGAAGAATATGACAATAATGTCACAGCTATTAAATTAAAGGTCTTGGCAGACTTTCAGGAAGAACTAGTTAACTTTCAACAATATTTAATTCAATTGTGGAAAAAAAAAAACAAAAACAAGAATAAAGCCAAATAGGACATGCAGGTGGAATAATGCTTTCTTTGATCTGACTGGAAATTATATACTAACACTTAAATATGCTTATATATGAAGAAATTCAAAGTGTTTCTGAAAAAAACTGGAACTAAAGTATGAGTTCAATTTTGTGCAAAAAATTTTGAAATTCATGCATATTTCTTTGATAGTATTTATTTTCAATTAACTTTCTGAATATCTCTCAAATACTAAGGATTTAAGATATCATTACATATTAAAGTGTGTCACAGTGATGCAATAACTCAATTACTTGAGAAGATGTCGCTAAGGTGTTTGTAATCTGAAGTTGAATTAGGTATAGATTCAAATTTTAAATGTGACATTTAAGGGAAAACTGAGAATTAAGAAAGGATTAATTTTTTATTCACTTAAAAATTATGTTTTAGTAGAGTACATGACCCCAAATTGATTGTATACAGCTCATGTATTAGCTCAAGAAATTATGACTGTGGTGTCATGATTAAATGCCCTAGCAAGGTTTCAGCAGTGTTTCAAGGAATAATGTTCCCCAAACCACTAGGTTTAGTTTAGTCTAGTATTTTATGAAAACCAGTGAGAGAAAGGTGATCTAATTAAAAGAGTCAAGAATATGAGTTCTGACCACCCCTCTGTGTATTAACAATTGCGAAGGAGTAGGTTTCACTTTTATTAAATAATTATTAATGAATTTTCGTTCTAGTCAGTCTCTTGATAAGTGGTCAACTATTTCCAAATCCCGCTCTGATGTCCAGCAGTATGCTGCATTTTAAAAGTTCCTAGTATAACTCTTTCAATACCAGAGTGAAAAAATATTATTTTAGAAATCATGTAAATGTGTATATTCTGGGAAACTTTAGGGAAGATATTAAAGTAATTTTCCCACTCAAGGTATTGGAAAATTAAAGTTTTTAGATTGTATTCTTTCTCTCCAGTTATGTAAGGAAGAAGAAAGAAACATATGTTTGGAAAGGAATATTTTTTTTAAATTTTGGACTTCATAAACACATGAAATAATTAGTTGGGAACAAAGAATCTACATTTTGGAATGAGAGCTACATAGGCTCATGAACGAGTATTTCTAATAATATGTAATTAAGGTATTTTATTAATTACTATTAACTCTTGCATACTCCTTAATTATATCATTTACACAGTGTGATTAAGAACAAACGTTTCCGTTGGTCTTCATTTATCATGAAAGAGCTATCCTGTCTTTGTGTGGTTCTTGACAGCCCCATGGTGTCTTAACTTAGCAAGACTACTTCTTTGCAGCTGGTTATTTACTACTTATTTTTTACTCAATTTCTCATTGTCAACAAAAAGAGCACCCAGCATGAAGTAACAGAGATAAACATCAGCACTCACTATAGTGCACTCTGTAAACCCACAGGTCAACTGAAACAAAATGTATAAAAAGCTACTCTTACAATTCCCTGCTATGTAGCAGGAACACTGACTAAACAGTCCAGTGTGGTAATCCAGGCTGATATCTTATTTGTTAGAACCTTGAAACCTCCCCTAGATTCATCTTTCTCCATCTTTTTTGTTATTCAAAAAAAATTCTGTATTTTTAAAAGTAGCTCAAAAAAGATCTACAATCTTCACCAATCCTTACACCTCTTGTTCTCTTATACCCTGAAGCTATGGAAGCTGCATACTTGGTATTTGAGCCTCTTACCAAAGGCCATCCTACACAGTTCTTGTCTTTTCGTTCCCTTTTCCCATGTCTTTTAATTTTTTTTTCTGTGTTTAGTTAAATTGTAAATGCAAAAGTCTATAGATATCAAATCGTGAATCTAGGAAGTTCAGTTCAAAAAATGGTTTGTGGGGACGAGTGGATGGCATAATGGACTCCCATAAAGTCAAATGTGGATCGGTCCCAGTCTCGTGGCTTAAAACCCACGCCACAGTCATGTGCATGCATGCCCAAAATACCAAGAGGAGAATGAAAGAGAAGGGCTTGAGATGGGGCTAACCCCCTGCCTCTGGGAGGTGATTTCTCACTTTCTATATCTCTGTCTCTCTGACTCTCTGGTGAGCACATGTGCCCTATAGCAAAAATCTTTCTAAAAATGGTTTGTGATAGGGAAGAACAGTTAACATAATGGTTATGTCACTGGACTCCCATGTAGTAGACCGCGGTTCACGTCCCGGACCTAACAATTTAAAACTCATGCCAGGCACATGTGCATGCGTGTTGATCCCCAGAGGAATAGAAATAGAATACTCACCAGTGTTGTCTGGCTATGCAGGATGGATGAAAGAGTCTGAGAATTTTTTTTTTTTATTTCACTTTTTTTATACATTCAATTACCTTTTTTAGCTTAAAAAGTTCACTATGTGAACATTTCTCCCTAGTCCAGTTGGTTAAACTATAAAATATCTTCAATAGATAATACCACATTTCTTTGTCCCATCAATGCTTTGCCTCCCTATTTTTCTTCTAAATGTCCTTCCTCAGGCCCTACTCTTCCACATGCACTATATCTGGTATTTACACCCATTTATTGTGTTTTTATATCCTTTAGTCAATCCGTTTCAGTCATAGAGTGCAGACACTTGGTACATTATTAAGTGGGGACATACAATGTCTCTCCTTCATATCCTGGCTTGCCTCACCCAGCAGTAAATCTTCCATATTCCTCCACATAATAATGCAGGCTTTCAAACAATCTTCTGGCTTCTATCCATAGCAGCACCCTTTTTTTCAACCAACTTTTATTCTTAAAACTTTCCATCACTAAGGTCCTTCTTGATTTTTTTATTCCAATTGTGCCAACTTTCTCAGCTCTGATGAATTTCCTACACACCCCATGTTTGAAGCTTGTGTTGACATATGTCTTCTACTATCTCCTTTTAATTTTTTTAGAGATTTTATCCCCCCATAAAATATGTGTGCTCACTGGAGAGACAGAGAGAACTAGAGAGACAGAAATTAAGAAATCACCCCAGCGGTGTGGAGGATGACCACACTGCATCATTTATTCTCATGCTCCAGCACAAGTCCCAGGGATCAAACTACAGTCAGCCATGTGTGAGTCCCAGAACCTCAACCATTATGCCACCTGCTGCCCTGCCACTTCTACTATCTTCTTAACTCTCTTTTCTTACTGCTTATGTTTATGACATTTTAAAATATTTCATTGATCAAGTTTCCAGAAAATGTGTACATAAAGGTCTGTATTTAGCTCACCATGTTTAACTGAGTCTCTGCATCTTTTTCAGTCAATGTATCATCAGTGAAAATTTCATCCTAACTGATGAATACACTAGACTGCAATCTTCTTCATTTCATCTCCTAGTTCATGGACAACACTTCAGTGCAGTTTCACTATTTAGCATCACTCACTCAGACTAGAAACTAATCTGGAATTAGTAGTTTCCACCTGCAGTCCCCAAACATGAACTTAATCTAAATAATTCAGAAACCATCCTGATATGTGCTCTGTATGAAAACAACTTGTTCTCTCAGTCTTAAATTGACTAAAGTTAGTTATTTAATACAAAGGATCTGTAGTCTATTTTTCTATGTTCGGCTTTCTTAAAACATTTTCTGATGAGCCTTATTGGCATTTTTTTCTTTCAATTTCTGTACAGTTTTACAGTTTTCTTTTTTTTTTTCTTTCTGGGAATCTAAGTATTGCTGCTTTGTAGAAATAAGAAAATACTCGTAGTGTTATAATGAGCCCCACAAATGCATTAACTTAAAATGTGGCATCAGAATTCCTCCTAGAAAAGTAATGATTATTGTTCAGCAAATTACACCATTGAAACTATAGAAATGAAGAAATTTCAAGCTCTAGGTTTTTTCTAAAAATATAATCTAACCTCTCTGCATGAGTCAAAGAGAAGAATTTATTTTAATTGAAGTAATAGGACATTGAGAGGCTTTGGGAAAGAAGCCAGGAAAGTAGTGATTATTTTACATTAATTTTGATATAAACAATTTCACAAACTCTAGCCCTGAATTCTTGATAAAGAAAAAGAAGAATGGTATCAAGGGACAATACAAAAAGTACTTCATTTCTCTTGTTCGTGTTTTATTTCTCAAGAATTCTGAATAAAAATATTATGATATATTAGACTGTATGATAGGCATATAAGTATCTATCATGTTTCTCTCTGTATATTTAGGTACAGTTGGTGTACATTTGGCCTTGTATCTTCAGGTTCCACATCTTCAGATTCACTTGACCAGGGATCAAACATTTAAGAGACATGAAAATGGAAAATTATCTCTTAATGATAACGTGTATGAGAATATCTTTAACTAAACTAATATAAAGTGTGTTCATGCTGGGGAAATTCAGTGCATTTTGTGTGCTGTAGTGATATACAGTGACTGAATATATTTTAAAAATTAAAAAAAAATTCCTTTTGCTGACAGAAACTATGTAGTTAGGCTTACATGATTGGGTCTGTACTGAACATGTACAGACTTCTTTGTCACTATTCCCTAAAAACTATGGTGTAGTAACTATGTAAATAGTATTTTTGTTCTAGTAGAGATTGTAACTAATCTAGCAGTGATTTAAAGTATACTGGTGAATTTGCATAGGTTGCATGCCAGTACTAGATCCTTTTATGTAAGGGATTGAGCATCTATGATTTTGACATCTACATGTAGGGGTCCTAGAACTAAATCCCCATGGGTAAAATGAGATGAAGTTACTTCATAATTAAAAAAAAAAGTGACCATAATGAAGGAATAGAGAGTAATACATATTCACTGAAAACTGTATCTGTATTGTGACTTAGTGAATAAGGTCAATGGCTGGAAATTCATGAATAAAAGACAGAACAAAATTTTCCCAAATTATGAGACTTATGTCTAGGATTCATTTTAACATCTGTCTAAACTTGACCTTTTATCTGAAGAGAGGTAAGTTAAGGAAAGAAAAACATTAGAGAAGTAAAGAAGATGGAGCAGTGATCTTTCATACGAAAAGAAAAAGTACAATTATCAAAGATGAAATATGTATTCGAGAAAGGACTCAAAATAATGTAATGTTCTTTCCATTGTGCCTTGCTCTTCTGAAGAGGCTAACACAAGGCTGCTGCATTTCCTCCAGGCCTGACAAATTGCCTTATTTTTTTCTTTCATTAGTCTCTAATACAATGTTTTCTTTCTGGATCTATTTACATGCATAATATTACATCCTAGAATATGTGTATTATAACTGTATGCCAAAAGACTGCACAGTTAGGGCCAGAAAGTGGCACAGCAGTAAAACATGATGCTGTGTAAGGCTGACCCATGTGGAAAGGTTCCAGATTCACATCTGTAGACTTCTCTGAATACACTGGGCATGTATATGTCCATGAGCTGGGGATGGCTGAGACTGGGATGGAACTTGGCAATAGGACCCTCTGGGGTACAGTTTCTCTCTCTCTTTTTCTCTCCCTCTCTCACTCATGGGAACAAAAAACCAAAAATTTTTATAAAGACTATGAAGTTCACAACATATTATTTAAGATTACTACTGATTTATCTTTATTAGTATAGAATATCTTAAATTTAATTGAGTATTGAAAGAACATAGCATTAATATTTTAAAACATGGGATCTCTATTGTCTTCCACAATACTAGTATCCTATGGGATACACCTTGAAAATGATGGATTAGATGAATCCCTACGGTGTGTTCAAGGGCTAATATTAAATGATTCCATCATTTCCTTGAAATATTGCCCCTTCCTGTGCTGTTGGTGGATGTTCTGCTACAGCTTATTAAACAGCAGATGCTTAGGTATCCTGCTGTCATCCAGGGAGCAGGTTTATTTTGTAGCAAGTGACACTTCCAGATGGTGAACTGGATGCAGTCTAGCAAGCTGTTGATGAAATGGCTCAGAAATGGTGTGAGGCATTTGTGAGGAATCCAAATTTTATTCAAAATTAGGTGTTGACACTATGCTTTACACATTCAAATGGCTTGGAGCCTAATGCCAAAGTTCAGCTTTGTCCAGTAAGTTCATAAAGGTCACATTTCATCATTAAACTCTATACTTTCACTCCTTTAGAGTAATATATTTGTAGCCAATTTTGTAAAGTGTTCATTTCTTTCTTAAAAATTACCATAGCTAGTATACTAAATATATGACCTCTTCTTTAAACTTATCAACAGGTAGCATTTATGCACTCTAAAGTACAGCAATGCAGTCTATATTTTTGTATCTCATTTTATTTTGCATATTTTAAATAAGGCTAAAGATTATTTAACTTGTTTCTACTGATGGCTTTAATTATTATTTTAAGAATGATAGCATAACAAGTGCTATCCATGTATATACTTACATATTGGTATGAATGCATAGATCTAGAATAATAGAAAACAAGAAGTATACACTCTAAACTGAAGAAAGCATTGAATACGTGAGATCACTACATCATGTATGAAAGCACAGAAAGAACTTATTTTAGAATCTATTTGTCTTATCCTGAATAAATACCATGGCATTAGCGTAGTTTTCTCCCTATCAATTCATAAGAATAATATTCTACACTAGTCACTGCAATTACTTTTTTTTTTTTTGGAGAGGTTTTTGCTATAGGGTGCATGCGCTCACCAGACAGACAGAGAGAGACATAGAGACAGAAAGCGAGAAATCACCCCCCAGAGGGGATGGTCATGCCGCAATCCCTTCTCCTCCATCCTCCTCTCGGGATCTTGGGCACGCACGCACACGTGCCCGGCGTGTGTTTTAAGCCACCGGGTCCGGGACTCAAACCGCGGTCGACTACGTGGGAGTCCAGCGACATAGCCATTACGCTAACTGCTTGTTCCCACTGCAATTACTTTTTAAAAGACTTGTAAGTATCTGCTCATGATTTCATTAATTAAATACGTTAGTTTTCATATATCCAACAGGATTCCCATAAAACAAGGTAACTAATTTTATTTGAGATTTTGACTTAAGCATTTACCTTTGTAGATATTGTGATCTGGATAAAGATTTTCTATGTGGAACATATTCTGTTTCCAAGTAGATTAACTATGAAGAAATGATCTGTTACAATACAAATCTCAAAGTAAAATGTTAAAAATACTCATTAGATTATCCATATTAAATATCTATTTTCACATAATAAACGATTTCAAATTCTACAGCTTAAAAAAAAATTATCTCACAGTTTCCATAAATCAGGATTTCACCCATATTCTAACTTGGTCTAGTTTACAAACTGAATGAAATTAAACTATTGGCAGGGGCTGAAGTTTTATGTGAAGGTCTATGTGGTTGTTGCCGGGTCTTGAACTACAGAGCTGGAGCTGGTTTCTCCAAGGGTTAATGACCCAAGGGTTAAAGGGCACAAGAGAGTACTCAATAAAAAAGCCATGATTGTGTATATATATAATCCTAAATTAGAAAGTGACATCCCATAACTTTTCTAATCTTCCATTTCTCAGAAAGTCTATAAGGCCCAGCCACACTCAAGAAGAGGGGATTACAGCATGCTTGACTACCAGAAGGCAGTAATCCCTGGAGGCCACCGTAGAAGAAACCACCATAGTATTTTCGTATCTTAAGAGATTAAAGTAAATATAATTCTAAATGCTTGCAATACTTTTTTAAAACAGGAAATCAGTAGGACATAGCTAAGACATTCAAGTATAAAGAATATGGAATTAATAACCAAGAAAATATACAAAGAGCAGTCTTACTGAGGCAATTTTCCATTCCTTATATAAATACATGTGACTAAAAGGTTAACAGAGAATCTATTTCATATAATCTAACCCTGAGAGGAGTAAACTGTTCTGTCTGTTAGGAAATCCACCTGACTCCAAAGGGAAAATGGAAACATTTCTGCATGCGGACGTTATATATGAATGTATATCTTTATGATGAGTTATAACAACTTCATTTGATAAAGCTACTTTGTGTACTTTAACAAAGTATCCACTACCTTTAACATCTTGAAGTAAAATAAACACCATTATTGTAACACTGTTTGAGGTTAAAGCTGTTTGAATGAATAGGCATTTTATAATATTTGATTATAAAAATGTTTCCCACAACTTTAAGATTGATATCACCATAAACTGATTATACTTACTTATTTTATTTACTGTAAAAGAAACCATTCTGTTTCTCTGAATGAAGAATGATGGAAAAGGAGATTTTACCCTAACTCTGATAAATAAAGTCAATAATTAACTGACAGAATGAAACTTGTCTTCCTCTCCTTTTGCTCTATTTGATTGATATTTCCATCCAAATTATGACTTATATTTATATCATTTAAAGAACCTAATGTAAAGCTATTCACTTTCAAGCAAAACTTCAGATAATCTATTAATTATTATGTTTTCAGTTAATAAAATCCATACTATGAAAGAATTCAACCAATTAATTGATTAGAAATGTGTAGAAAATATTTGTTGCTTTACAAAATCATCCTCCAAAATCGATATAGCCTCCCACACTACAGATTAGTACTCACTCTTTTTCAAATAATCCTAATTACCATCTCATATTTAAGCATTGGAAAAACTAGCCTATTTTGGATCAATATTTCATGATAGATTCCTTTAATGATGGCTATCTAGACCTCACGGCTTTTGTTTGTTAAGCTGACACAGAAAATTAGCTCTGCTTTTTCTTGCTTTTGATTTGCACTTGCACATGAACCAGATGGCATTACAAATCAGATAAAAGAATAATAAACTTAAGCTAGAGAAATTGAGATTGTTTGCAACAACATATAATTTCAAAGATATAAAAACCAGGATGGTTAAATCCTTTTCCTTTTGCTCCTTGCATGAGCTGTCTAATGCATTTATTTCTATCTACCTTTATTGGAGAATCTGTCCATTAAATTAAACCACGGAAATGCAGGGCAGATGAGTCTTCGTTCAGGGAACTAATAAGCCCACTAAGTCATGAACAGTACATCAGATGAGCTGTAGTTTTTCACCTTTCTTACACACCTGGGAGGCATTAAACAATTTTTGCTCTGAAGGGGACTTTTTTCCTTGTCCACTGGAAATACTTTTCTTACACAGACTCTAAATAATGAGCCACTTTAAGGTAACTCTGTGTAGAGGGACTAGCGTTGCAGAAGTACATCACAGAATGTGTGCTGTTAGAAACCCAAGCTTATTGCTTTGATGTGCCAAATGATGCCACAACTCAAAATTTCCTAAAGCACTATTTGGATGCAATGAGGAAAATAAGTGACAAGTAGAAATGTCTAATATAGCCTTGTGATATCCATGTCAAGATCTGTATTAAACAGAAGACTGCCTTCCATAAAACATTTTTGAGATAGTTGCAGGAGCTTAATCTGCAAGAAATTACAAATTGCCGCTGTTATACAAGAAGTTAGCTTTAAGAGCAGATTAAATAGAATTAACAAATAGTGATTCTCACTATAGATAAAATGAACATAAGAGGTTGGACTGTTGAATGGAGAAGAGCAAGAGAGAGAAACAAAAAGACACTAGTCATTCCAAATGAAATAATGATGAAATAAGGATAAATATACAAATATGTGTATATCTGTATAAATGCAAAAATCTAATACCTGTATGATAAAAATGGAAGAACATATGAGATTTTTAAACTATTTTCAATTGTTTAAATAGACATTTTGGTAAATTAGTCATCTATTTAAAATTTTAAAATCGTCTTGCATCCTTCCACTGTGGGGCAGGTGATATTGGGCATTACTGCATATAACACAGGAACCAGATGGAAAGCTCCTAGGTTTGCTTCCTACATTATCCCAAGCTTGCCTGGTGCACTCGTGGGTAAACCCATGATCCTGGCTAGCTGGCATAGTACTATCAAGATCCCCCTCTCTCTCTTTCTCTTAAGCAAAGAATCTTAAAAATAATACCTCACAATTCTTCAGGAGATGAGAAAATGCTTGTGTTTATGACTTTTAAAAAACTAAAACACTTTCAAAGAAGAGTTAATTGGAATTGCTGAAATATTAATTTGCTTAGGAGACCTGATTTTTGTGATATTATTTGAATTAATATCTTGATATAATTATGTGAAATAATTTTAACATTTTTAATAAATTAAGTTTTGAAATAACTAAATAGGTAGGATCATCTATAAATGGATATTTTATTGACTCCTGTCAAAGTTTTTCATGTGGACTACATTAAATTTTAATATGTACGGAGCAATAAGGCCAATAGTAAATCAAACATACATTTCAGTTAACATATTTCAATCTTTATATACTATTTCTTTTATAATAATCAACTCTCATTCATATTCTTAATAATGATGTTAATAAATCACCCATAAAAAGATATCAATATGGTTCATTCTGAATTGAGAAATAAAGGTTAAATTGAGTCAACATATATTTAACAGAATTGAAAGTACAGATTTTTTTCCATAAAAAAAAATACCTTAATTTTTAAAACTAAATTCCAAATTCTACAAATCAAAATAGATTTAAAAAGAGAAAATATGTTTACTGGAAACAAAACAAATCTTATGCTTCTGATCATCCCAACAGTCTGGTGAAATGCAAGTAAGAATAAAAACCTTAGTTTTTAAATGTTTTTAAGTACATGATTTGAATAATAGAAATGATTAAGTTCATTACATTTACCAGTTTATAAAGTACAATTGAATGTCATTTGGAGTATATTAATAGTTTCCCCAGTCTAATAGAATAACCCACTGGCCTCCAGAACTATTACAAATCTTGATCAATATTGTATATATATATTGTATGTATGTGTGTATATATATATATATTTTTTTTTTTTTTTTTGCGGGGAGTCTGTGGTGTACATAGTACCAAAATAGAGAAGGAGGAAATACCCAAAGGGCACTCCAAGGCTCTCAGTAAACTAGACTGTCGATAAATATAATAGATGGTAGTAGGGAAGTTTAATCACCAGCTGCTAATGAATGAGTAATATATTTACTTACTCATCAATTTAGTTTATAATGAACATTTAGGTTATGTTTTACTGACCATGTCATGTGTCAATGTGCTATAGACAATATATTAACTGTTGGTGAGTTTATGAAGTTCCAGAATAAAGAATGGGCCCTACCAACTACTTTATTGGAGTAGAATTCTTCTATCTCAATAAGGATATTTTGAATTTGTTTATTCCTTTTTTTTTTCTTTTAAGTTTATGGCATAAAGAGCATGTGCTCACTGGAAAAAGACAGGGAGAGACGGAAAGGGAAAATCACCCTACTTCCAGAGAAAATTGCCATGCCAGTCTCTTCTCTTCCATTCTCCTTCTGGTAGTTTGGGTATGCATGCAGACACATCCAACATGATTTTTGAGTCACCAGGCCCAGGACTTGAACCATGGCCTGCCATGTGGGAATCTAGCACCTTAGCCACCATGCCAACATGCTGGCCTCAATATACTGAATTCCTTAATGATCACTCATTGAAAAAAAAATGTGGGACCAGCAGTTAGCGTAGTGGTTATGTTGCTGGACTCCCATGTAGTTGACCACGGTTCAAGTCCTGGACCCGGTGGAATAAACTCATGCCGGGCGCATGTGTGTGTGTCCAAGAGAATGGAGAAGACATTGTGGCATGGCCATCCCCCCTGGGGGGTGATTTCTCGCTTTCTGTCTCTCTGTCTCTCTCTGTCTTCTTTCTGGTGAGTGCACACACCCTATAGCAAAAACCACTCAAAAAAAAAAAAGAATGCGATAATATTTAATGAAAGTAGGGCAATTATTATAGCTTCAGTTCTTAAAGGCTAACAGATATATCCAATAGGTGAAATAGAGGAATTGATTGTCAGTTAGTATTCATAGAAAATCTAAAATCATTTAAAACAGAACTTAGTAGTTAAGAGAAAATACCTTTAAATTTCAAAATTTCTATGCAGCTAATATTTTTTACTGTGATAGCTTCTGTATTTTTAAACTACATTTAGTACATTTTATTGAAAGGTATGTTATTTTCTAAGTATTTTTGACAGAGAGAAAAATATTCTCTGCAGAATTCATATCTGGAGAAACAACAATTGGGAACTATGTTGTCCTAATAAGAATCATAGCAAAGAATGCTCAGTATAGCTCCTCAATATCTAAAAAAAAAAGTAAATAATATTTGTTAAAGAGTTAAATTTTGGCTGTATCTTAGTCATACTACTGTCTTAACTAAAAATTAAAAATAAATAAAAAGTAAAATGCCAAATACAGTGATTTAAAATAGAAAATATTTTTCTCTCTTATCAGTGTCAGATCAATGGCAAGTCAGGTGACCTTGCTCCAAGACGTAGAATCTCAGGTTTATTTCATACTTTTTCCTTGTCCATTGCCAAAGTGTTCTTGTCATCTGTGTTGTTGAAAGTAAGTTCACACTTTTCCATACTGTAATCCAAGGGGAGACAAAAAGCAATTCAAGAAAAATGATTCTTTTTTGAAAAGTGAGTTTGGTGTTCATTCATTTTCACATTCCACTGAAGAAAAATCAGTAATCACGAACTGCAAAAGAAGCTGGAAAACATCTTGGCAATCATGTCCCAAGAAAAAAATCTGTAATGGAAAAATGGATTCAGAGCAACAGCAAATAAATGGAATCAAATACATGTGCCCTTTCTTATGCTTTTATGTAGACTAATTCCATCATTTATTACATCTTGTTCAAAGTTTAGAATCTTTTGGTGAAGCATAATCCTCTCCTTCGAATTTGAAAATGAACTTTACAACTTTGTAATTTATAAACTAATAGGTATATGACCACATATTACCCAATAAGCAATAGATTGTAAAATCATTCTACCATAGGCAAATACCTAAGTCTTTTAGGGCAGACATTTGGTTTTATTTCCTTGGTAATAAAATTATCTCAAAAAACAGGAGGTTGTACCTTATTTTGTCAGCATTTTTTCATTTTTTGGTTGTTTTTTGTTTGTTTTGTAAAATATTCATGCTCAGAGATTTCCTCTAGATATGCATCTCAAGCCTGTCAATTCTTCTCTTTTATTTACTTGTTGTGGTATAGACCTCCCATATATAGGCGGCTAAAATGAAGATACCAAGAAAAAAGAGAGTTGTGTGATAATGCAGCACCCTTGATTGGAACTTTATTACAGACCGGCTCCTTCTTTTGTCTCTAAAGTTTCATTTGGAAGCCTTAAGGGTAGGCTACAGTGAAGATTTCATCTTTTGATACTTAGGATAAAAAAGAAGTTGACATTTTATTGTTTTTAGAGCCCAGATTTTCATTGCTTCATCAATGTGATGGTGGGTTGTAGGCAAAGACCGCCTCTCTTAGCAGTGCTGAATTTTCTTCTACATAGGATTGCAAAAATGATCAGCTCTTGCATAATCTCATCTCTATTTTTAAATAATTTTGTTAAAGCAGAAAAAAGTAGACCAAACACTTCATTAGCCTGACATTTTCTAACAAATTATGGTAAAACTACAGACATGGTAAGCATATGATCTGTCATTGAAGTTATTACAGATGATTGTTTTACAAGAGTTTTGCCACATCTTGATATGAACCATTCACCTTTCCAGCCAAAATACTGATTTCACTTTCTTAGAGTAATGCTAGTGACACATAATTTGCATTTTTGTTTATTGCACATTACTTCATAGTATTCTTATCTATATTAATTAAAGGACTAAGTCAATTACAAATAGTCCAAAAATATATTAATTTAGATATGAGTTATTTTTCTTGCTTGTAGTTTTGGTGCAGTCAGTCCCCACTGAGAGGTTCTTGTGTCAGTAAACTGTCTTTGAAAAAGCAAATGTTCTTTCAATTTTATTGCTCTTTCCACCCCTACAATATTGATTTCACCTATACTTTTAGAAAGGGTCAGTTTCAACCCATAGTTCATTCTGGAAATGGGATAATCATATTGAGGACTGGCAATTTCCTTTTGAGCAAGAAATTTAAATATTGTACAGCATATTTCTTCTACTCATATTCCGTTAGACAGAACATTGTCACCTGACCACATATAACTGCCAAAAACATTCTAGACAGATTCCTCTTTAAGAAGTTGTTGAGCCAACTTTGTGCAGTGTTGTCAACCAACAATTTTCAGCTGTCAGTCCTTTTAGGTATTGCCTGTGTTGCAAAGAATCATCTTAACTCAACCCCATCCACAATGACTAATCTATGTGAAGACATAGAGGTCTGGCTTGCTAGCAAAAGTCAAGGACAATTCCGAAAGCCCACTCAAGTTCCAGAGCCACCCATGGGCATAGCCATCCTTGAGCTGTAGCGTGACTTCTCTCTCCACCAACTGTTTCTTTTTCTGTTTCCATAGTTACTGGTCTCAAGGACTCTGCCTCACAAACATCTTGGACACTGAACTTCTTCTCAGAATCAGCTTCCCAAAGAATTCACCCATCAACAGTGATAAGGTTTTAGCACATATAGAACTGTATTTTTCTATAATTTAGTAATGCACGTTAAGGTAAAAAAAAAAAAGATATCTCCATACATGTTATGTGTCTGATTCAAACTTAATTTGATAATATTTATTTTCATAACTCTTATTCTTATAACTACAGTACGAATTGCATAATGATAACAGAAAAATGCATAGCTTTAGACATCTCAGTGTATCATCTATGCCTCCTTAGCAATTGACTTATTTTATCTGTATTCAAAAACTACTACCTGATAAGAATGGCCAGACTGTCCCTCATCACTTTCACTTTATTCTAAATTCATTCCTATTTAGTAGGCAATGGTATTACTCCATCCCTCTCTGCTTCTATTTGTAAGTACTAGCTTTGTTTAAATGGTTCATGCCAAAGCCAATACATCATATACCACTAAAGACTAAACAAGGAAGCCGTTGGTCAGCCTAATAAACAAGGCTTGCAAAAGATAGAAATGTAGGCACAGGAAGGAACATGAGGTCTATGTGGGTTTCACAAAATCAGAAAGATTTATCCTGCCCCTCTTCTTTCTTAAAGACCAATGCAGAGAGGAGTACTATGAGGAACTTGCCAGTAGGCACAGGCCTGACTTTTTCTTTGAACCAGGAAGAGGTGTTTCCAAAGTAGGAGAACAAACAAAAATGATAAATTCCTGCCAGTTGGATGATAAGACTTCACTCTGAATTGTCCGTGCCATTTCTATCCTGCCATTACACTTTTTTTCTTGAGTCAAATGAAGGCCAAAATTTTAATACATTCTACATTACATAAATTACCATACTGTGTTTTGCTGTTTTGACCTTTTCAGCATTCCTTCTATAATTTGATTGGGTAGTTATTATACTTGCTTTCTGTTTACAACATTTAACCTGAAAGGAAGAGAGATATTGAGCCAAACAAGCAAAATGGTAAAATAACACAGAGACTTAATTAGAGGTATAATGTGCTGCTAGTCAGGGGACCAAAATGCCAGTAAGTCTGGAATTGCCTTGTGAATTTCTTGATTGACAGAGGTGGCAAGAAAAGTGAAAGTGATAAATAAAGTGAGGACGAGTAAAACCAATTACTGATATTAAGCTCATTTGCATTAAAACCTCCTCTAATTTATAGGATACAATAAGATATTTTTAAGTCTTTTCTTTTCTTTTTATTTGAGAGCACATGAGAGAGAGAAAAAAAGAGAGAGAAACTTGACACTGTCTTTACACCTCAATTCCTGTCTCCTCCATGCCATCCCCCAACACACACAGCCATATTGCCAGCCAGATGTGCTGAGGTAAACCCAGGATATAATGCAGACTAGGACCAGATATTTCTAGCATCAAGTAGCAGTGACTTTACCACCTGTACCATGGCTAGGCTGATAAAAATGTTTTAAAATAAATTTCCATTGATAAATGTGAAGTGTGCTGAACTTACCATAGAATTTCTATAATAAATAAGAGTTGGCAAAATAAATTCATCAGGTGGCATTTCTTGAGTGCCTGGAATATACTACTCATTGGGATAGGAACTAAGTACAAATAAAAGTAATACATGTTTCAAATACCTTACAATCTCTAGCTGAGCTTGCAGACAATGGATGTATACTGACACAAATCCATACAATTGAATGATTTTTCCCAAGAGCATTCAGTAACCTGAATGAAGAAGAAGGGGCAATAGACAGTAGGACTGATTGAGGGTTGAATTTCGCCAGTCCATGTAGCAAAAAAATACAGGGACAATGAAGTTGTTTGGTTGTTGCTTTGTAAGATGGTGGTTCTAATGCATTTTAGGAGTATGATGAATGGAATGCAGTAAGTGATGAAAGGAAGAAAGTGAATAGTGAAGAAGATATACAGTATAGAAAAAGGTGGAACAGAGATTAGTTGAAGAATAAATGTAATAGAGATAAAATGAAAAATAAAACCCTGCATTTATAGACTTGAACAAGAAAGGTTAGAATTTAAAGCGTGCTAGAATTAGTTGAATTTAGCTTTGAAAATATAAGAAAGAAAGGTATGAGAAGGGTAAACATGTCTAAGTTTATGAATCTCAATATTTGAAGGGTGATTTAAAACAATGATATAAAATACCTTCAATATGTTGAAAAGTCTTAGTCATATTCTATATCTCAATTAATTAGATAACTTGTATTTTGAATTTATTATAGTTCATTGAAAGTGTAATCCCTACCACTGTGAAATTATAATATACTCTATACTATGATGGCAACGTGGGTAATTTGAAAAGACTTTCTACCAAAAATTAAAACCTGGTGAAAACTCACAATTTTATGTCCCCTTAGACTCCTAAGAAGTGTGAGAAATTTCCATAAATCCTTCTTTCAAAAAAAATTAAGACCCCACTGTGGGATGATCGAGTAGGGATACTTATTTCCTTTCCTCCCTCTAAGTGAAATTAAGACCCCTGGTCATATAAATAAAACTATAGGGAGTGGCCAGATCTGGATCAGGCACTAGTGACCTCTAAAGTAGAGATGATCTTTGGGTTTATGCTGCAGGGCAAGTGAAAGCTCTAACAAAGATGATACTGCTATTATACTGCAAGGCAGTGTAAATTAAGGGAAACTGAGTGTCAGTCAGAGAAGACCAGGAAAAGCTTGTTTAGAACTATGAGATGCAAGAACAATGGGATGCAAGACTCTTCACAGGCACAACCTGTTTTTTTCCATCCCCCATTTCAACATAAAAGAAAAAAACCTGGGAATGACTGTGTCCCTATGCTCTCCAGCAAAGACACCCCATCTGCCAGCTCCCTCTCTGTGTCTGTGTGTGTTTTTTTCTCAATCCATTCATCTGCTTCCTCTCAGGGTTCCATATCCCTTTGCCCCACAGGCTAGGGCATAAAACAAACCAAAGGAGACCCAAAGGAGACCCAGAAAAGGTAGAGAAAAAAAAAGACAGACTAGCTAGGAACGTAGGAAACAAGGAACAATAGGGTGGTGAATTTCTTCGGTTTTCTTTTGTCTCATATATCCAGGAGATGAAGTAGTGAGCAACTTCGAATGGCAATGGGCATGGACAAAAAATAAGCCCAAGAAAAGCTTGGTTTTTTTTTTTGTTTTTTTTTGTTTTTTCCTGCCCAACTTTGTAGGAAATATACAGCATAGCAACATACAAAAAATTCAGCATAAATTGCTCTGTGGCACCTACATTTAAGAACAAAGACTTGATGAGAAACCTAGATTTTTCAATTTGCCAGGATTTAACAAGGCACTCTAACCTTTATGGTAAAAAACATTAGAAAAGGCCAATTATGTAGCCAGAATTTAGGACTTTTTCAGTATATAACATATTCTCCTGTCTGACAATATTGAGGTCCCATTCCTCTTCCCCAGTGGGAAGAACCAAATGAGAATTTTGAAACTACAAATGCAATTTAGTAGATGAAGAAACTGAATAGATTCACAGCAGAATAAAATGTATACAGAAAGTAAATTAATTTTAAGATAGAATGATAAGAACTAACCAATATTAAAATCTTAAAGCCCATAAACTAAATAATAATAATGATAAAAATAAATACAGCCTTATGAACCTGCATACATAAGATTACTACAACAAATAATCTTTTGTCATCAGGGTTTTACAGGGCAAAGATAAAATAAGCAAAGCTAAAAAAAGAACTTGAAGATGTAATAGCTAAAAATTTAAATTTGACAAAAGACATAAATCTAATACAAGAAGCTGAGGGAACTACACAAATACAAATAAATATTCCTTAAAAAATTTACACCAAGATACATTGTAAGGAGACTTTAAAAGCTAAAAATAAAGGAAAAAATACTGAAAACAGCGTTTATCTAACATGGAAAACAATTAGAATGACAACAGATATTCCATCAGAAGTAATGTAGGCCTGGAAACCAGCAGTTAGCTTAATGGCTATGTCGCTGGATTCCCACGTAGTCAACCGCAGTTCGCGTCCCAGACCCGGTGGCTTAAAACTCATGCCGGGTGCGTGTGCGTGCGTGCCCAAGATCCCAAGAGGAGAATGGAGGAGAAGGGGATTGCGGCGTGGCCATCCCCGCTTTCTGTCTCTATGTCTCTCTCTGTCTGGCGAGTGCATGCACCCTGTAGCGGGAAAAAAAAAAAAAAGAAGTAATGTAGGCCTGAAGGAAGAGGCACCACATTTTTCAAGTGATTGAAAAGAACTTAGAATGCTATGGCCAGAAATTTCAGAATGCTATGCCAGAAAAAATGTTCTTTAAGAACATGAAGTGGATTGTGGCATCAAGACTCTGTTGGGAGTACTGTGTGTTTTTTCTGCCTCTAACTCATAAACAAAATGAATAAATAAAATAAATAAATAAATAAATAAATAAAAAGTGAAGGAGCAGGGCCAGCAGGTGACATGGTGGTTAAGGTGCTGGACTCCTACATGGCTTACTTCATTGTTCAAGTCTTGGACCACAAGACTTGAAAATCACATCAGGCATATGTGTTTGATTTCCCAAGATCCAAAGAGGAGAATGGATTGCCATGTGACCATCCTCCCAGGAGGTAATTTCTCACTTTCTCTCTTTCTTTCTCCAGCAAGTGTGCATATCCTATGTTTATATCATGTCGTACCAAAAAAATGCACTCAAAACAATCCCATCAACAGTACGAAAAAAAAAAAGTTCATAGAAGATGCACTTTTCTGTGTTAATATTTAAAAAAGACTTAAAAGTGTTTTTGCACCAAAATAAAGTACTACTTTAATTCCCTTTTTTCATGAACTTTTTTATTTTTTTTTAGTTTCTGCTAGAGGGTACATGTGCTCACCAGAGAGAAGGAAAATGAGAAATCACCCTCCCAGTGGGTGGCCATATCACAATCTCCTCTTTTTCAATCTCATCTTGGGATTTTGGGCATCATACACTCATATGATATTCAAAATACTGAGTCCAGACTCTACAGGCAGTCAGTCATGTGGGATCTAGGGCCCCAACCTCCATACCACCTGCGGACCCCACAAACTGTTTGAATAATCTTTATATATGAGTGTTCTAGTTGCTCCACATTCTTGCTGTCTACAAATGTGTGCCATGATCTAATTTTAGCCATTGAAGTTGGTGTGAAATTCTCATTATGGCTTTATTTGTAATGACCTAGTAACTATCGACTAATAAATCTTTGTCTTTTTTTTGTGTATATATATATATATATATATATATATACATATTTGTTATATAGCACAGACACTCTCTAGAGTACAAAGAGACAGAAAACAAGAAATCATCCCCCAGGGGGGATGGCCATGCTGCAGTTTCTTCTCCTCCATTCTACTCTCAGGATCTTGGACACATGCACTCATGCCCAGCATTAGTTTAAGACACTATGTCTGGGACTCAAACCTAGTCAACTACATGGGAGTCTAGTGATGCAGCCATTACACCATCTGTTGGTCTCATATACATTGTATTTTAAAATGAGCAGAGACATCTGTATAAAACCTAGCTTATCATTTTATTTTATTTTTCTTTAACTTTCTGAGTAAGAAATCATTTTCTATCACTGTCTAGCCAAGGTCACAAAAACAGTCTGTTTTTTTCTACAAGGTTTATAGTTTTCGCTTTTATGGGTGTGCATGTATAAAGTGAAACTTGAAATTTTACATATGATATGAAATAGAGATCAAGATTTACTCTTTTTTTTCAAAGAGGTTTACATGGCAGAGCACGTGTGCTCACCAGAGAGAGACAGAGATAGTGAGAAGGAAAGCAAAATCACCCCCCTGGGTGGATGGCCACCCCACAATCTCATTTCTTCCATTCTTCTCCCAGGATTTTGGGCACACATGCACAAGTCCTACTGTGAGTTTCAAGCCCCTGGGTCAAGACTTGAATCATAGTCAGCCATGTGGTAGTCCAGCAACATAACTACTATACTATATACTGACCTCAAGATTTACTCTTAATACATTAATCAAACTTTTCCAGGAACATGTGTTAAAAAGTATTTTTCTTCATTGAATTGCTTTGGCATCAACTTTCTTTTTTTTTTTTTCATTTACTTTTTATCCTAACACAATACCAAATTGTTTTTAAGACTGAATTTTTACAGTAAATATTCAAATAAGGTAGAATGAGCTATATACCTTTTTTCTCCTTTAGTCAAGATTGTTTCTTTCTAGGTCCTCTTCATCATTATATAAATTTAAAAAATATACTTGTCAATTTTTCCAAACAGACGTGTTGGAATTTAGATTGAGAACATGTTTATTTCTGAATTGTTTTCTACTGAGTTTATATTTTAACAATATTGAACCTTCTAAACAATGAATATTGTATATTATTCTACTTGCATAAATCTCCTTAATTTCTGTAAGCACTTCTCATTTGGCAGTTTTGGAGGGTTTTGTGTATATGTCATTTTTGTTATTGTTTTAGTTTTGACAACACAGATCCTGAACAATTTTAATTTTTTTTCCTAAAAATGAGGAAACTAATAAGAACATTGATAATCTATTCCACAAAATTCTGGAAGAAAACTCTCCAAGTCTAGAAAGGCACTCAAACATCCAGGTCCAAAAATACAAAGAACCTCAAGTAAAATCAATCCAAGAAGATCCTCTCCATGACACATTATAGCTAGATTGACCAAAATGACAGACAAAGACAAAATACTAAGATTGGCAAGAGAGAAACATTAAATCACTTACCAAGGCTATCCCATCATACTAAAACTAGACCTCTCATCAGATATAATGCAAGCAAGGAAAGAATGGGGAAATATATTCAAAGTGTTAAATTGAAAACAATTTCAACCAAGATACTATACCTGGCAAGATTATCCTTCATATGGGAAAATAAAATAAAAATGTTCTCAGATAAACAAAACCTGATAGACTTTACCAACTCCAGACCAGCTCTTCAAGAAATTCTGAATGGAGTACTATACCAAAAATACTAAAGAGAGACAGACAGCAATAAGAGAGCAAAAAAGCAACCAGGAATATGGCCAACTTAATGGTAGGGACAAGTCTGGAGATATCGATAATAACATTGAATGTCAATGGATTAAATTCTTCGATCAAGAGACATAGACTGGCTGAATGGATTAAAAATCAGAAACCATCCATCTGCTGTCTATAAGAAACCCATTTCATGGATAAAGACACACATAGACTAAAAGTGAAGGGCTGGAAAAAAGGTATTCCATGCAAATAGAAAGCAAAAAAGAGTGGGAGTCACTATACTCATTTCGGACAAAATAGACATTAAGACAAAAACTATAAAAAAAAGACAAAGAATGGTATTATATAGTAGTAAAAGGGCTAATTTACCAAGAAGATATAATAATTATAAGTATCTATGTGCCAAATTCAGGATCACCTAAATATGTATAGGAAAAACTGCTAGATCTAAAAGGAGTGATAGACTATAACACTCTAACTGTTGGAGAACTCAACACCCCATTATCTCCTCTAGACAGGTCAACAAGACAAAAAATAAGCAAATAGATTCAGGATCTAAATGATACCATAAATCAGATGGACTTGCTAAACATCTATAGAACTTTTCACAAAAAAAAAAATAATAATAATAATTTTTTCGCCCCTCATGGTACTTTCTCAAAGATTGATCACATGATAGGGCACAAAAATAGCCTTTACAGATTCAAAGGGACAAAAACTATATCCAGCATCTTCTCTCACCACAGTGGAATTAACTTGATATTAATCTCAGGAAAAGCCCTCAAAAATATACAAATAAATATATGGAAACTAAATAACCTACTTCTGAATGACTCCATGATTACTGCAGATATTAAGACAGAAATCAAAAGATTCATGGAAGCTAATTATAATGAGTACACAAGTTTCCATAATCTATGGGATGCTGCAAAAGCAGTCATAAGAGGAAGTTCATAGCAATTAGTGTGCACAAGAAAAAGATGGAAAGTTGGCAAAAGGACAACCTAACATCATGCTTCAGGAAATTAGAAAAAGAACAACAACAAAAAATTCATAAAATGCCAGGAGAAAAAAATAAAAAAAGAATTGAACAGAAATAAATGAAATAGAAAATAAGTGAACTATATAGAAAATAAATTAAAGCAAAATCATGTTCTTTGAAAAGATAAACAAAGGACCAGCAGTTGACATAATGGCTATGTCTCTGGACTCCCATGTAGTCGACCGCAGTTCAAGTTCCAGACCCGGTGGCTTAAACTCACACCCGGAGTGTGTGTGTGCATGCCCAGGATACTGAGAGGAGAATGGAGAAGGGATTGCAGCATGGCCATCCCCCTTGGGGGGTGATTTCTCACTTTCTGTCTCTCTGTCTCTCTCTGTTTTTCTGGTGAGCATATGTGCCCTATAGCAAAAACCTGCCAAAAAAAAAAAAATAAACAAGATTGGCACACCATTAGCCAGACTAAGAAGAAGAGAAACAGATAAGTCAAATTCGCAATGAATCAAGCAACATTACAACAGATATAACAGAAATACAAAATGTCATTAGAGAATACTATGAGCAACTCTATGCCAACAAAGAAGAAAATCTGGATGAGGTGGACAAATTCCTAGACACATATAATTTACCAAGTTTGACTCAGGAAGACATAGAAAGCTTGACTAGACCTATAAAAAGAAATGAGATTGAATCAGTAATAAATAACCTCTTAACAAAGAAAAGAACAGTCACCAATGGCTTCAATGCTGAATTTTACAAAACTTTTATTTAAAGAGATAACCCCCATCCTACTCACACTGTTTCTAGAGATCCAAAAGGAAGAAACCCTACCAAATTCATTCTGTGAGGTCTCCATAACCCTCATTCCCAAAACGGATAAGACACAACAAAAAAAGGAAAACTATAGACGTATATCCCTGATGAATATAGATGCAAAAATTCTGAACAAGATTCTTGCTAACCATATTCAACAGCATATTCAAAAGGTTATTCATCACAACCAGGTAAGCTTCATTCCAGGGATGCAAGGGTGGTTTAATATATGCAAAACCATAAATGTAATACACCATATTAACAGAAAGAAAGGTAGAAACCATATGATCATTTAAACCAATATGGAAAAAGCATTTGACAAAACACAACATGCCTTTATGATCAAGACTCTCAGTAAAACTGGAATAGAAGGACCATTTCTCAGCATAATAAAAGCCATTTATGAAAAACCTACAGCTAATAATATACTGAATGGGGAAAAGCTGAAAGCTTTTCCACTAAAAACGATTATAAGACAAGGCTGCCCATTTTCTCCACTCCTATTCAATATAGTACTGGAAGTTCTAGCCAACGTGATTAGACAAGAGAAGGAAATAAAAGATGTTCCAATAGGGAAAGGAGCTGAAATGATCTCTGTTTACAGATGACATGATTGTATACATAGAAGACACAAGAGTATCCACGAAAAAACTTCTCGACATAAAAACTGAATACAGTAAAGTGGCAGGATACAATATTAACTTACAAAAATCAATAGCATTTGGGGCTAGCAAGTGGCATGGTGGTTAAGGGTGCTGGACTCCCACATGGTCAACCATGGTTCAATCCTGAAGGTGCTGTGTTCTCTCTCCTCCTCTCTCTCTCTCTCTCTCTGTCTCTCATTCTGTCCCTCTATGGTCAAATATAAATAAATAAATGAATAAATAAATAAATAAATAAATAATAACAAATAAAATAATTCTTTAAGAAAAACCAATAGCATTTCTATATACAAACAAGTAGACAGAGACAAAACTTAAGAAAGTAATTCCATTTACCATAGCGACAAGAAGCATGAGATACTTAGGAAAGATAACCAAGGAAGTCAAAGACCTCTACAAGGAAAACTATGAAAACCTGAAAAAGGAAATTGAAAAGGACATTAAAAAGTGGAAGGACATCAGATGTTCCTGGATTGGCTGAATCAATATAATCAAAATGGCAGTCCTACCCAAATTAATCTACATGTTTAATGCAATCCCTACACAATTACAAGAGATATTTTTTACAGTTCTAGAAAAGACAATCATACAATTCATCTGAAAACATAAAAGATCCCATTTTGCTAAAGCCATCCTGTGCAAAAAGACTAGAGTAGGTGGCATCTCACTTCCTGACCTCTAAATATATTACAAAGCTGTGATAAGCAAAACAGCATGGTATTGGCACAAAAACAGACATGAGGACCAATGGAACAGACTTGAGACTCCAGAAATAAACCTCAAAACAAACAGCCAACTGATCTTTGACAAAGGGTACCAGTCAATCCAGTGGGAATAGGGAAACCTTTTTAGCAAATGGTGCTGTAAAAAGTGGGTGTCCAACTGCAGAAAGATGAATCTGAACCCCTATCTGTCACCATTAACCAAAATCAAATCAATGTGGATCAAAGATCTAAACCTAAGAATATAAACTATAAAACTACTGGTGGAAAACACTGGGGAAACTCTGGGAGAATTGGGGTAGGCAAAGCCTTCTTAAGCAAGACCCCTAAAGCTCAGGCAATAATACCCAAAATAGAAAGATAGGATTACATCAGATTAAGGAGTTTCTGCACAGCGAAGGACAATGTAATTAATATGAATCAATAACCCTCAGAATCGGAGAGAATTTTTGTTAACTGTGCCTCAGATAAGGGACTGATAACCAGAATACACAGGGAACTCAAGAAGATTACCCAGAAGAAAATTATTAACACAATTAAAAGATGGGAAAATGAGTTGAATAAACAACTCTCTAAGAAAGACATATGAACAGTCAAAAAACATATGACAAAATGCTCAACATCACTCATTGTAAGGGAAATAAAGATCAAAAACACAATGAGATACCACCTAACCCCAGTCAGAATGGCAAAGATTAAAAAAATAATAATAATGATAAATGCTGGAGAGGATGTGGTGATAAGGGGACACTCCTACACTGCTGGTGGGAATGTAAATTACTACAGCCACTGGAGAATGATGTGGAAGTTCCTCAAAGACCTTCAAATAGAACTACTATATGATCCAGCAATTCCATTCCTGGGTATCTACCCAAAGGACAGGAGAATACTCAGTCAGAAAAGCCCTTGCAGAACTATTTTCACTGCAGCATTATTCATGATTGCTAGACATGGAACCAATCCAATTGTCCACAAACAGATGAATGGATTGAAAAATTATGGCACATATACTCCATGGAATACTATTCAGCCATAAAAGAAAAAAAAAAAAACAAGATCCTGGAATGTTGGAAGACTTGTTGCTGAGTGAAGCTAGTTAGGCTATGAAGCAGAGACATTTTATGTCTCCACTTAACAGATGCTGCCTGCCCACACTCTATGGTAGAGATTGAAAGACTGGAGAAGATAAAAATATTAAAAATCATAATGAACAATAGAGACAAAGTGGAAAGAGAGTGTGGGAGGGGAAGAGTGTAGGAAAGGAAATTTGGGAGAAAAAAAAAACCAGAGAGGTAAGACACTTGTGGGACACAGAAAAAATGTTTTTATCTGTTGACAAGGATGTGTATAATAGTCTCAACTAGGCTGGACTGGGGTGTATATCATGATGGGTAAAGTATCTTCACAATCTAAAAAAAAAATGATTTTGAACAAATATCTAAAGTTTGCATATTAAATAAAAATCTTAAAAAATACATGTCTAGGGGCCAGCAGTTGGCATAATGGTTATGTTGCTGGACTCTCCTGTAGTCGACCACAATTCGATTCCCGGAGCTGGTGGCTTAAATTCAAGCCAGGCACGTGTGCGTGCATGCCCAAGATCCCGAGAGGAGAATAGAGAAGGGATTGCAGCTTGGCCATCCCCCCTGGGGGGTGATTTCTCACTCTCTGTCTTTTTTTCTGTCTTTCTGGCTAGTGCACACAACCTATAGCAAAAGAAAACCGCTCCAAAAAAAAAAAAAAAAAAGTCTCACGTTCTCTTACAGTCTGTCAAAGAAACACAATTAGTTTAGCTACTGAAAAAAGGATAAAAAAATAATTTGATCATATGTTGTTTATAAATTTGAATTTTAAATTTCATTTATATTTTATTTTTTTGAAGAGGAATTTGCTATAAGGCACATGCACTCATCAGAAAGACAGAGAGAGACAGAGAGATAGAAAGTGAGAAATCACCTCCCCCAGGGGGGATGGCCACACCACAGTCCCTTCTCCTTCATTCTCCTCTCAGGATCTTGGGCACACACACACAAGCATCCAGCATGAGTTTAAGCCACCAGGTCTGGGACTCGAGTCGCAGTCTACTACATGGGAGTTCAGCGACAAAGCCATTATGCTAACTGCTGGTCCCAAATTTTATTTATATTTTCTAAGAAATATTGTTACCACGACCAGCAGGTGGCATAGTGGTTATGTCGTTGGACTCCCACATGGCTGATGGTTGTTCAAGTCCCATACCCGATGGTTTGATACTAACACTTGGTGCTTGTGTGTACATGCCCAAAATTCCAAGAGAAGAATGGAGGACAAGGGATTGTGATGTGGGCATACTCTTTGAGAGGTGATTTCTTGCTTACTGTCTCTCTGTTTTTCTCTGTCTCTCCAGCAAGTACATGTACCCTATAGAAAAAAAATTCTCTCTTAAAAACAAACAAAAAAGAAATATTATTCTATCATAATGATCTTTTTAAAAGTTTTGTTTTGTTTTGTTTTGCCATAAACATGTGCACTCAAAGAGAAACAGAGTGAGAGAAAGTGGAAAAATACCACCCAAGGTAGATGGCCACATTGTACACACTGCAATCCCTTTTCCTTAAATCTCCTCTTGGGACTTTCAACAAGCATGCAAACATGTCCTGTGTGACTTTCAATCTAAGGTCCAGGGCTCAAACCATGATTGACCATGTGGAAGACTAGCACCTTAATCACCTCACCACATATTGGTCTACCTTAAAGGTTTTTAATATACTTTCAAGATTTTCTTTTTCCTGGCTCTTATTGAACATTTATTAATAAAGAATTTCATCAGAGTTGAAAAGGAGTGTCAGATCAATGTGCATGCTACTAAATACATTTTAAAATATACATTTGTATTGCATTGTTAAAAAGTATGTCAGTGTGTGTGTGTGTTTGTGAGTGATGAGCTCCAAAGCCATCGCTGAAAGGATAAAAGTTACTTATAAAAAGTCTTATAAATATTACAATATATGCTTGTCATAAATAAGTAGTCATAAATTTAATATAAATATATACCAGTAGTAGTGCAGATTATAAATTTGTATGAGTAAGAGTGAATGAAACTGCAAATACAAAGATTTTATAAAAATGACTTAAGAATCAGAGTTGGAAAGTGAATGATATTAAAATATATATCCATTACCTCAAGTATTCCTTATATTATAATTTATAAAAATTTGCAGTTTTCAAAGCAAGTTGTCTGGAAAACCACAAATTTTTCTAGAACAAGTCCTCAATCTTAATTTCAATATCAATTTGACAATTTTGTCACTAAATGAAGCACCAAAGTTATGAACATATCAAAGTTTTATTCCTCTAGGAAATCATGAGCAATCATATTTAAGACATACTATTTCCAAAAATTAATAATAAATATATATGAAAAGAGCACAGACTAGGGACTTAGAAAAATTTATGTATCAATTGAACTAAATAAGCTATAAAATATGTCACTTTACACTTTAATTAGTCTACCTACATATAGAATATAAATCAGTTCTTGGCATATATACAATATACATGAAATAGAAGTGTTCAACATTTCACAAACAATTCTTACTATTCACAAATTCTGCATTTGTAAATTGTCCTACCTGTCAAAATGTATTTGTAGCCACAAAAGTAAATACTTAAACTTTCTTGATCATTTACCAACATGCTTAGGGCAGTAAAAAGTTTGAGTCATTCCATTTTCATTCTACCTCCAGCCACAATGATATAAGTAACAATGTTTTTTAACTTTATTTTTTTTCTTTTATGAGAGTGAGAGCCAGAAAGAGAAAGAGACACAGAAAGAAAGATAAGTATCTTCAACAGGATCTCATGCAAGGATCCCTCATGCCTTCTCTGCCAGCCAGGATCACAGACAAGTATGCCTGGAGTGTTTACATCAACTGGGGAACTGAACTCTGATCTTCTGTATGGATCCAGCATACCTGAATACTACTGTGCCACTGAGCTGACTAAAGGTCTGCCATGTTGAGTCAACTCTCATTCAAAGTGACCAAAGAATTAAAGGTACTAGGAAACAGGAGAGTAGAGTGCAAGATCTGGCTCTGGGATGAGTCAAGTGAGGTTTGAACCCCTACTTTGGCATCTGCTATGGGATGGCTTCAGGCAAGTTACTTAACACTTATGAACTTCATTTTTTCTTTTCTTTCTTTTTTTCCTTATTTATTTTTATGTACTTTTCTGAGAGAGAATCTTTGCTATAGGAAACATGCACTCATCAGAGAAACAGAAAGTGAGAAATTACCTGCCTGGGGGGGATGGCCACACCAAATCCCCTCTCTTTCATTCTTTTCTTGGGATTTTGGGCACACACACACACTCCACATGCACCCAGTGGGAGTTTTAAGCCATTGGGTTCAGGACTTGAAATGCATTTGACTACATGGGAGTCCAACAACATAACCATTACACTATCTGGTGCTCCCTCACTTTTTTTTTTCTTTTATTAAATAAAGAAAATAGGACCTATTAGGGGGCAATCAGGTGTCATGGTGGTTAAGGCACTGGACTCCCACACAGGCAACCACAGTTCGAGTCCTAGACTTGACAACTTGTTTTCTCACTTACTCTCTCTCTCTCTCTCTCTCTCTGTCTCTCTGCTCTAAGTAAATAATAATAATAATAAATTAAATTTAAATTAAATAATTATTTTTAAAAGAACCTATTAGAATAAATTGAGTTTTTTTTATTTATGATTTTAATCTAGATGATGTAGGAATATATTTCTACATCTTTCTAGGATAATGGCTCAATTTTGTTAATTCAGTGTTTTCTAACTTCATATAACATTTAACTCTCATGCATAGCAACTATTGAGTGCACATTTTCTCTTATTACAAAGCTATATTAAATGTAGGAGACATATTTTTAACATCTAAACTCCTGTTATCAAGTGTATATACTGAAAAGTTGTGTTATCTTGAGAAAATATGGAAGGCTTCAATTCAGTATGGAAGTTTATGTACATGAGTTTTTACTTGTTCCTTAAGTCTATTAAATTAATAGTTTGGCAATAAGAAGTTTCGTGTGAGTGTGCGAGTGACCTAAATCAATACCCCCTGTGTCCCTCTATTCTTTCACTGCACCCTTGAATACTAGCCTTGAGCAGGAGTTTTTTGATTGAGTTAAATTTTTTCCTAGAGCAATGCTATCCAGACTCTAACAGAGCTAACAGCCTGAACCACTGGTCTTTAACATAGGAAAACTAACAATCTTGGATGTTGAAAAAGCCATGTCCTCTTCCAAGTGAACTTGGTTCGGTCTGCACAGGGCAATATGGCCACCCCAAAATGACTCGTTTCTCAGGTTTATGCCTCTTGTTCAGCTCCTTTAACAGTTCCTACTGACTGTGGATGGGAGCAGTGGAGCAGAGCCGATAGTGAAGTCTGCAGCTATGTGTGTGTGAGAATCAGTCTCTGCCAATCCTTGCTCATTTGTAAGTCACCCTCTGATATTAAAAAGCTATCAAATCCTCCATAGAATTATCTGCCTCATTTTTTAGTCTCAGAGTCCAGCAAATATATGTCTCAGAGTCCAGCAAATGTGTGTATACACAAAAAGAGAAACAAATGAGAAAAGAGAACTGATGGTTGTTGGTAAAGATTTAGAGAAGAGATGGCTGAAATTATTGGAAACAGTGAAAGCACATTGTCTTCCCTCTTTCTTTTAGCAATAGACCCCAACTCTCTTCTGGCATGTATGACAGCGCAGACTTGACTACATTTTGAAGCATCTCTTGTAGCTATATATGTTCATTAGGATATGGTGGATATGTTGCAAGTTAAAGAAATTTGGGTAACTCCCAGATCACATTCTGTGAGAAGAAAGCTGTTGGACTCCATTCATATCTTTCCCTGTACTTCTCACTACACTTGGAGGTAGTGTTAATTGTCCTGCCTTCATTTGTAGATGAATGCAATACCATAGATGAGGACAGAGCTATAAGAGAAGAGGAACCTAGGTCTATGGACAAACTCTGGGAGTACAGTTGCTACTCCTTTTATGATTTTTCCTGTTTCCTAGTCATCTATGAAGGACAGGTTGGAGATAAGACCAAAACTAATAGCTCTCCAGCTCCCCTTCTGCATGCAAGCAGAAGACAGGAGGTTTACTCTCTTAAAAGAATTGACGAGAGATATTCTGAATAAGGGTAACCAGAGTTTTGCAAAGGCAGAGTTGTGAAGCACTACACCAAAATAGCAAATATTAACTAAAATTTCTTTTCTTTTTTGTTTTATTTACATTGAATCACTGTACATCTTTGCAGCATACAAAATGCATCTTCCCAGCATGAATACACCATGTATTAGTTCAGTCTGAGATATTACCATACACATCTTCATTAATACATAATTTTTATTTTTGTGTCTATAAATGATTTACTTTTGTTCATTTTTCCCCTTGATTCCTTAACTAAATTTTCAAATTTAAAACTGTATAACCTCAGCCCCTTTCCCTAGTTCTATAGCAGTCTTCTCATATAGAAAATGTAGACTCTCCTCTCTGAAGAAACTGACACATCAAAGAATAAATCTACAGATATTGGTTAGTAGATGTCTCTCCCTCTATCCCCTCCAAAAATGGAGAGATGTAAGGACAATTTTACAAGAATTGTGGGAACATCTTATTCCTAAACATAAACTGGTCATCAAGGAAACTAATATCATAAGCAAATAATAACACAACACACAAAACTGATAAAGGAATTCATAAATTAATAGAAAAATATGCAAAAAGATAACCAATATTAACCTGAAATTAATAGTATCTCTATCAATTGTCTAGTGCTAGTTATTAGATTATTCCAAAAGTTAATCATTTCAAATAACAAGGAAAATGATCTCCCACAGTGTTTATGGGTCAGAAATTGGGGACCAGGTAAGCAATGTGATTCTGGCTCAGGATTTCTCATAGTACAGCAGTCAAGATGTTTTCTGGAAACACAGTCACCTGAAACCTTGGTTAAGCAGTAGGACCAGTTTTCATGCCAGCTCCTTCACATGATTGACAGGTTAGTGCAAATTTTTGACAAGAGACCGGAGTCAGTCCCTGTGGGGCCTTTTTCCAGGACTACTTGAATCTCTTCATGACACCCGTGTCTGGTGTTTAGTGTCCCCAGAGCTCGTGATCCAAGAGAATCTAAAACAAAAGCTATAGTATCTTTTATGGTCTTCATATTGTTTTCTCTTTTTTTTTTTTTTTTTTTTTTTGAGAGAGAGGGAGAAAAATTTTTGCTATAGGTCTTGCATGCTTCCTAGAGACAGAAAGTGAAAAATCACTCCTTGGGGGAGATGGGGATGGCTATTCGACAGTCCCTTTTCCTCCATTTTTCTCTTGCAATTTTGGGTGAACACACACACACACACACACACACACACACACGCACACACGAGGCTTGAGTTTCAAGCTGCCGGGTCCAGGACTTGAACCGTGCTTAGCCACATGGGAGTCCAGTACCTTAACCACTAAGCTACTTGCTGATCCCAATATTGTTTTCATCTCATTGTCAAATGTTATTTGTTGTAGCCATCAAAGGATGTGAATACTAGGAGATGCAGATAACTGGGCTTCATTTTGAAGAATGTCTATTACCTTGTCTGAAAGAGAAAAGAATAAATATCAAGTTAAAGAAAAAAGGATACTATGTTCCAAGAAAAGAACTTGCTAAAACTAAGTTCTTAATATTTAAAATTTTGATATTAATTATTAATAATTCCATGGTGCAGCAGTTAAATGCTGTGCAGAGACAGCCAGATCCCACATGACTGGTCACAGTTCAAATCTTGGTAGCAACACATTGGTCACAACTGAACCCACGCCAGAATTATCAGGGAAAGGAGAAATAGAAGAAATAGTATTGCAGTTTGACCCAGTGACACTGGGGTGCTCTCTCTCTCTCTCTCTCTCTCTCTTTCTCTGTCTCTTTTACATAAACACACACTCTCTCTCTCACACACACACAATCTGGCATCAAAAAAATTTAAACAATTAAAAAACAGCAGAAGTCCACCTAAGGTGGTGCATAGGTAGTGCTACTGATTGGGAAGCTCTTAGCTATGTGGGCAGCCTGGGTTTAATTCCCAGAACTACCTGAACACCAGGAATGGTCACAGTGCCAATAACCCTACTGATTGAGAGACTGGGGCAGCAGGATTACAAAACTGGTGAGCCTTTGACAAATACCTATCTATGTATCTCTCCCTTTACCTCCTTTTCTCCCCCATCTCACTCATAAAAGGAAAAAAAAGTCAGAACTTTTAAAATAAATTCATGAAATGTTCAGAATGTCCAAACACTAGAACAAAAGACACATACACAAAAAACTGGAAAATTTAAAAGAAATTATTACTTTGACCAAATATCCAGAAACCTGAATGCTAAGAATTCCTCCTATCTTTTTTTCTTTTTTTTTTTTTTTGGAGAGATTTTCACTGTAGGGCGCGTGCGCTCGCCAGACAGACAGAGAGAGACATAGAGACAGAAAGCGAGAAATCACCCCCCAGGGGGGATGGTCACGCCGCAATCCCCTCTCCTCCATTCTCCCCTCGGGATCTTGGGCACGCACGCACACACGCCTGGCGTGAGTTTTAAGCCACCGGGTCCGGGACACGAACCGCGGTCGACTACGTGGGAGTCCAGCGACATAGCCATTACGCTAACTGCTGGTTCTCAGAATTCCTCCTATCTTTGAATTGCTGTATATTCATGCAACTTCTTGTATCACATGACCGAGTCTGTTTCCACTCATTTTGAATCTGGTCTGGCTCTGGGATCTTCTTTGATCAAAAAAGAATTTAGGAGCAGTAAGATCAAGAATAGAAAGGTGGGGGAGAAAGGTCCACTTCCAAAGTGGCCAGTATTTATATTTCAACACACAATATTCAGTTTCTTGCTTATGCAAGACATTTTGAAGAATCATCTGAAACTATTGTACTTCAGTATGGAATACTGGGAGAATGAAGGGCAAGTATTTATCTGCTAACTTTCCCCTCTCTTTTGTCTTTTAATGCTGAAAGTTCACCTTGTGAAGTAATAACTTTTTTTTAGTGCTAAATTGTATTGATCCCTCTGAATAGTTACTGAGAAATTCAGATCTATCACTACCACTACCTGGTAGAGAGATATTTATGTGAGTCTGATGTAATAAGAACTGAGATGTCTATGGGTTTACTAACATGAAACTTGACTGGTGTAGTCTCTATGCTCTCTTTAGGGTAGGCATAATGGAGGCCAGGTTATAATTTCAAGGAAGTCAGTACAGCTAGTGGTGTTAGAAGATGAAGGGACAATCATGGCAGTCAAGGATCTTTAGTTAGCAAGCATCCCAACGCGGAAGACAAGTGGCATGGGGAAAATATGTTAAGGGAGCACATACATTAGATTTACTGTAATCCAGCCCTTGTTGCCACTCAGATCTGCATCTATTGTCCAATCTTATCTAATTATCATTATATTAAGAAAACAAGATTTTACCACTTCTTTGTCAAGAAAAGATACAGATCCGATCATTTAAGGTGGTATCCAGTTGCAGAATTCTAAAATCTAGTTCCGAGAGTCAGCAAGTCATGCTATGGTAAGTGCTTCTATGTCATAATTGATATTCCTCTTTCAAACAAATCTTGATTCACCACCCGCTCTTGATTTGATTAATATTTCACCTTAGTTAGTGGAGTAGTGAAGTGGCCAGGATCTTCATATACAGAGGTTGTGAGTATAGTTGTTTTGTTCATGTTAGGATGAATTTGCTGCATAACAGTACCAAGAAATGTCACATAAAAATTCATCCATTTCATACATATTCCTTCCTGCACCCATTGTTCAGAACCACCTCCTGCTTGTCTTGGTCATCAAGGTTAACTCTACCAGACAGTCCAGTAATTTCTTGCCTGCTAAGCCCTTGGAGTAAAGAGCCAAATATGGCTAGATGTATTTGAAATTTCTACTTCAGTGAAACTCTTAAAATTTCCTCTGGTGGAAATTACTTCCATTAAATAGGATCTCTGCTTCAGCAGAGTTACTGATTGAGGAAAAGGGTGCACAAATTCCACAAGTTGGTCACTTGGAGCTAGGTGCAGAGGGTTTATCACCCTTCCTCAAAACTGGCTATAGGATTGGTTCACACATCACCTTCAGGGGCACAACACATTTGAACTCACAGCATTTTCCAGAATAATCACACTGATATCATCTATTTCACCAGCTTTTCTGCAATGTATCTTTGTCAGTCATACATCAGAAAGTGGAGTGTAATGCTCCCACTTCCTTAATCTGAACTGATCGTAGTGAATATTTTGACTAAAAAATATTTAAATAATGGCCTTATGAGCCAGGTCACAAGAAGTCTTATCTCCTAAGTGTATCTCTGACAATACTTGCTATCGAAATGCTTCCTTTCAGAAGCTACCTATTAAGGCTAAGCCATAGGGAGAGGCCATATATACTCAAGTTCTGGGTCCGGACTGAGCTCTTGACATGGACTGTCTGTTGTATGAAGAGGGTATCAGCCCCTGCTAGCTGTCTGTAGCCATAGCTATAGCTCAGAGTAACTCCAATAATCTGACTCGGGTCAACAAAACCACCCCCTGAAGATATCCCAGCTGAACCTAGTCAACCAAGAAAAGTGAGAAATAAAAATAATTTATTTAGCCTCTTAGTTTAAGGGTGATTTGTTGGGAAATAATATGTAAACACAAAAGTATTCTGAACACCTCAAAGTATTGACTCCAAGCATACATGTCAATGGGTCGTTCCATTATTCTTTGGGAACAGTTTATTTTGGATAAATGGAAAGCATGATCAGATCAGAAAATCTTGGACCATCAGATGGCATAATGGTTACATCGCTGTAATGCTGTGTAGTCAACCGCAGTTTGAGTCTCAGACCTGATGACTTAAACCTCACACTGGGTGCATGTGCATGCATGCCAAAGATCCCAAGAGAAGAATGAAGGAGAAGGAACTGTGGCATGGCCATGACCCCAGGGAGTCATTTATTGCTTTCTGAATCTCTGTCTCTCTCTGTCACTCCAGCGAGTGCATGCACCCTATAGCAAACAAAAATCCCTCTTAAAAAAAAAAAAAGGAAAAGAAAAAAACAGAAAATCCCATGTTATACCCATTATATTATAATCACCATCATAAGGCAACTTTAATTGAAGGCTATGCTTTAAGAAGTATTATGCAATCAGTCATTCTAAAGGACATCAAATGGTAGCACTAGTAGGAATAGGGAAGGCAAAAACATATCCAGAGTGTTTAGCAATTTCAGTGAAAGGAATCTCTCTGTCCTCTGAAGTGGAAGATGCCTAATGTAAACTACCTGCCTGTAGACATTTTCCATGAGTACTAGAACCATATTTAAGAGCCAGGACTGATTTTTACTACAGTAGTTTGACATTCTGTAGTAGTTAACTTAGACTTTGCAATACGTAATCCATGACTTTTACCAAATACACAGCTTCCAGTCATACCACTAGTGCACTCTGTTTATTGGCTCATTTCACAGGTTTTGGATGACTATGGGAAAAGGCTTACTGACATGTTTGGCATAGATCCACCTGTCCACTTGGTTCATGGCAGCCTGTTTTGTGGTGGAAGGTCATTGGTGACCATTAATAGGAGAAACGAAGATCTTCATAGTTTGTGCCCTTGCTCATAGATTTATCCACATACCTCATCTTTAGATCACTTTATCCCAGTCTTCCACTCTTTTTCTTCCCAGCCCATATCCGCTCTACAGAATTGTGTTTCTCCTTCCACATGCAGTGGAGTGGCTGAGTATTTTGCTTACAGATTCACCCCCTACCAATAATTGAGTTTATTAATGCCTCTTGGGGTCACTGAAATGGGGCTATATAGTGTGCAGTAGCCCATTTACTAATGATGCTAGCACATCATGGTGTTTAATCTGTGAGCCAGACCTAAGTCTTTTCTTCCTCTAGTGATTGGTCATAAGTTACCCTCCCTGAGGAAATAGTTGTGAGTTGAAGGATAAACAATGAATAAACAGAAGTAAGTGACAAGGGAGTCTGGGCCATCTGTTCATTATGCTTTCTAGATCTGCTTCAGCCTACTCTTAAATGTGTCACTTCCAACAAATATTCAATTACTATACCACCTGCCTAAACTTATGACTAGTTTAACTCAAAATAACTTAGTTTATGGTGGAAAGTTCTAGTTATACAGTGTATTGGTGGTTTTCTGTCAATTGTTCAGCTAAAAGTAGGTCCTGACATGGCCTAGTCATGGTGGCACAGAGGTAACACCACAGCATGCAGGGATAGAAGCCACAACTTGCCTGGGTTTAAATAGTGGACCAAACTAAAAACACTGGGCATGGTTACCTGCAATCCTGGCTAGCTGGGAACCTAGCTCAGGAGGGTCATAACAAAGTGAGATGCTGTCCAGTATGCCTGTCTCTTCCTCTGTTTCCCTTTTTTCCTCTCCTTTTCTCTCATAAAGAAAAAATAAAATAAAAACTCTTTTTTCAAATAGAGGGAAATTATCTGCCATGGTAACATTGCTCTGCTCTAGGAGTCGATGTGATTATTCCATATCCAGAGATGCAACACAAAATCTTTCTGTACCAAATTCCTGTAGCGTAATTAGGTCTATGAATGAAATGGCTACAACAGAAGAGTCTACATTGAAGACTGAATATTGAAACCTCACTTGAAACTGATAACATTCAGAATCTACTGATCAATGTAGTATAGCTATAGTCCTAAATGGTGTGTATGTGTCAAACATAGTCCAAAAAGACTTAGCAAGTGCAAAGGTTCCTTCTTAGCAGTATATAGTGCTATGAGCAACAACTTTGTCTTTGACTTAATGTAAATTATCCTGGAATTCCCCAGATCTTGGAACACCTCAAAACTTTACTAATCTAACATGTCCCCAGATTTATTACCTTCTCTTGGCACACTTTCCATGTCATGAGCCTTATGAGTATATAAGACAATGATTGAGGCTGTACATTTAGTCTGTCTTGCAGTTCAATCCTATAATCAGATCTTTGGTCTAATTTTCAGTATAATAGATCTTTTAAACAGAAGGTAAAAGTTTTAAAAACTAACATAGTGGCTCTTTGGCTTTAACAACATATCTTAAGTTGGCAATTAACCTGCATAATGCTTCCAAAGCCATAAAAAGTTATAACACTTTATTAAGTGTTACATTATTATTGATTTTATACTGATCGACTACACTTGCCTTCGACTTGCTCCTCAGGTGAAACCATGACTAACGCTGATGTAATTTAATGTATTATTAACACCCCACTTAGCATAAGAAACATGGCCCTATTATATTCATTGTGAAGCTTACTTTAAAATCCTTTTGTGCAAGTGGACATGGACATTCCAAGGCCTGTCCTATTTCCACCCAAGTTCACTTGAAAATGTGGCTTTAGCTAGAGTTTGCTTGCTAATTCTTTGTTAGTGAATGAAATCCCAGGTACAAAATGGTGAGTGCACCTGTGTGCCCCAAATCACAAGAGAATAGAGAAAGGATTGCAGTGTGGCCATCGCCTCTGGGGGTATGATTTCACACGTTTTCTCTCTGTCTTTCTCTCTTCATCTTTCTCCAGTGAAGGTATGTGCTCTAGAGAAAATTTAAAAAAAAAAAAGAGGAGGAAAGAAAAAAGGTAAAATACAAATATGCTGACACGCTAGGGTGCCACACTAGAGCCATATGGGATGGCCTTGGAAACACATTGGGTGTGCCCACAAGTGTGTCCAGAATCCTGGGTGGCTGGAGGGAAGAATACAGCCTGGCAAGAGACTGTCAAGAATATTTCTCTCTCTCTCTCCTTCTTCCCCTCCTCTCTCTTTCTCCATGTAAACAAACTTTAAAAAAAGAAAAGGAAAATAATGTGCAGGAAGAATGGAAATTAAACTAATACAAGGTTTTGTACTAAACTAGACTTTGCCTCACATAGTATAAATATCTGGGCTTGGATTCTAGAGGTAGTACAGCTCCCACTGCTGTGGAAATGATATAGACTACATAGTCCTTAGGCCTGAAGAAAAAGAAGAGCCAGTAGTGTGTATCTATTTAGTGATACGACAGAAGGACTTGCTTGGTCATGGCTCTCTATTCATTAGGCACCAACAAAGGCAAGTGGAAAAGCGAATCCAAGTGGGTCCATAAATTGGATCTCATATATTTTAAAGTATAAATATAAATTCTGAACCATGCACTAATGCTCTAGTCATACCTGGATTAATGATAGCCATTTGAATAATTTTCTTCAGATATTCTGTGTACTATGAAATAACATAGTTTATATTGAATCTTTTAACACAACTCTAACACACACACATTATTTTCTCCAGTTTAGAGATGCAGTAACTGAAACTAAAGGAGTTGAAGCATTCCATTTATTTGACAATTATTCTTTGTGGTACCACCCTAGATCTATCTGAGTCCAGAGCCCATTCTTTTTCTACTACAGCATGGTAAGTCAATAAAAAGAAATTATTGTTTGCTCATTACTTTATAGTATAAATACTGACTTGTTTCCTTTAAAACTTATAAAATAAGTATGGCATAAATTGTTATTCCTACTTAACTAGTAAGATACCTAAAGGCTCTATGAGGTTAAACATCATACTCAAGTTCATGAGTTTGGAAAAAGGATTAAAGACACATGAGTGACTTCGGGAAGTTGGTGATGGGGCCAGCAGGTGGTGTGGAAGTTAAGGCAGGTAGATCCCACATAGTCGATTACACAGTCTGAATCCCAGATTTGGAGACTTGAAAATCACACCAGGCTGATGTGAGTGCATGCCAAAATCCAAAGGGACTGCAGCATGGCCACCCCCCTGCCTGGGCATGATTTCTCACTTTCCCTCTCCTTCCCTGTCTCTCTCCAGTGAGACATGCATCCTATAGCAAAACTTAAAAAAACAAATTGTGATAAATAGAATTAAAGTAAGAATTCAATATGAGTGAAAAAGTAAATAACTAAAAACATACATAGCTTTTCCATAATACACATTTTCCATAAACTTTTTGAGGGCCCCATTGTACTCCTATCACCAATATGAAAATTCAGTGAGTCACCACAATAACTCCAGGAATGTATAGTTAATGAATGTAAATAAATAAATTTAAATTAAAAAAAAAGCCAAAAAAAATGTGACTCCACTTCATATCATGCCACATTTTACCAAAGTGCATTCTTTATTTCCTCCTATCAATTTGGTATTTTTTTTTCTATTAAGAAGTAAGACCGGGGGGAGGGGGGACCAGCAGTTAGTGTAATGGCTATGTCGCTGGACTCCCACGTAGTTGACCGCGGTTCGTGTCCCGGACCCGGTGGCTTCAAACTTACGCCGGGCGCGTGTACATGCATGCCCAAGATCCCGAGAGGAGAATGGAGGAGAAGGGATTGCGGCATGACCATCCCCCCTGGAGGGTGATTTCTCGCTTTCTGTCTCTCTGTCTCTCTCTGTCTGTCTGGCGAGCGCATGTGCCCTATAGCGAAAACCTCTCCAAAAAAAAAAAAAAAAAGCTAAAAAAAAAGAAGTAAGACCGGGGGTCAAATGATGGTGCAGTGGCAAAAAGCAACACTGTGTGAAGTTGGTCCAAGTGAGAAACATACAGGTTCATGTCCAGAGACTTTCCCAAGTAGAGAAGACATGTGCACACCCATGTCTTAGGCATCCATGACCCAGAGGCAGTGCTGTCTCTCAGTCTCTTTCTTTCTCTTTCTCTCTCTCACTTATGGAAGCAAAAGAATAAACTTTAATGAAATTCTAAAGAACTGCCACAATATAGACTTTATTCAAAAATCATTCCTACTAATGGGTAATCACAGGAAATATAGTAACTCATGCTATTCAGAGGGAAGAAGTCTCTATAAAATCTTTTGCAATGATTAATCAGTTTTTCTCTTCCTGTATCAATAGAAAGTCCTAGATGTAACAGGTGTTCTGTGGTATTAATAAAGGTGCTTTTGGGTTTGTAGTGAATGAAGTATTCAAGAGTGAATATGGGCACCAGAGGAAGACAGACCTGAGAACTAAACATTGTAGTCATTTAATGACGATGAGACCTAAGGGAAGTTAATGAGCCTTTCTGATCTCAGTTTTGTACCATGTGAAATGGAGATATTCAACTTGTATAATGAGTAGTAACATTTACAATGGGCTTAGTAGCTTCCTAATTCCTAATTCTTTAACATCTGGAAGTCCTGTGGTTTCATTTCAATATTTTAAAATCCTACTTTATTGTTTATAGATTTCAGAAAAGGCAGGGTTTTTATTCATCTTACTTTCAGTCCTCATATATCCCTACAAAGTTGGGCACTAATAAGATTAACTCTCAGTTGCTAACTAATTATTTCTGAAAATGCTAAATACCCACATGAATTAAATCCTTGTTTTCATCATGAGTCACTCACTAAAAATGAAGAGCTGTTTAAGGTTGTGTAAAACATTGATTAATTATCTATCAAAAATAAGAGTCCAGGGATATTTAAACACTTTGCATTTCAACAGCAGAGTATTTAACTCAAATCACTAAACTAAGTCATTTTATGATTAGAGGAGGGAGGGGAAAAAAATGAGCTCTTGACTATGGCAAAGAGGTAACAGGACACAGGAGAATGACCCTGTTCCCCTTTTTTGCAACTGCGTGTGACGTGTGTTACTGTGAGGTGAGTGAACAAAATCACATGTGGGGAGAGGCAACAGCTGTCGCCATAAAGTCTTTGGCCTCCTGCTGTCCTCCATCCTAGAGGCAGGCTGTGGTGGTTGACGGCTGCCCACCATGCTATACTTTATTGCTTCATTGACTGGGTTGCAAATGCTGACAACAGTTTACCAGCCTCAGAGAAATTATTTGATTTACTCAAGTTCCTTTGCTACCATTTTAGAGTCTTGCATGTCCTTGGTTAAATGGTGCCCTTGTAAAATTGCAAGGCAAAAAATAAACTGTTTTCCCTTTAACCAAATAGATATAGTGCTGTGATGTGAAATTACTGAAAAAAAAAATTGTGATTTGGGGGAAATTACAGTTCCTTGTTTAGTATGTATTGTGCATGCCCTACAGCCTTCCCTAACCAGTAGCTCCCAATTTCATTTAAATTGTAATGATTTCCTTTAAGGACAATTAAGTTGCCTAAGAGCAGTGCATGCATACTAATGTGGCAGAGGCAAGGCTCAGTGTAGAAGAGAGTAATAACTGTTTATTAATATGATAATTAAGTGTTAATGCTTAGCAACCTAATGATATCTGTTAAATAACTTACATTTTAGAGCCAAATCCCGGCAAATGGAATTCTATTAAAAATAACAAAATGCCACAAATATAAAAATAAATGATGCTAATCTGCCATTAAATCACATATATTTTCTGATTTGCATCTCATATGAGAGAAGTCTCCTACTCTGTCTTTTCTATCAAATATGCGAAACCAGTATAATTATCCATGCCCATTTTAGAGAGATTTTCATGCTTGTGGATGTTTATATATATTCAAAAGGAAGGAAAAGTAATGGGAAGTAGAGATAAAGATAAATACTATTTAAAATATCTTTTCAAAGCTATCCTTTTGAAAGCGTGCATATTCTGGATTTTAAAAAAATTCTAAGATAGGAAAATAAAACATTCAAAACCTGTAATTCAAAATGTTGACACTTTCTATTGATTCTCAATCTCTAGCCTCAAATTGTCTTTCATCTTTTCATAAACTGCTCAATAAATATTAAATATGTCTGATTTCCCCAGCATTATCTGAATTTCTAACTTTAAAACTTACTTTTAAGTTTTAAATGTAAATTCTTAATTCTTTATTATCATTACATAGAATTAAAGATTTAATAATAACAATTAAGAATTTATCTAATATATTTATCCAATCTTATATAAGATTGGATATAATCAAATATCCAATCTTATTTTAACAAACAACTATCCAATGTTAAGTGCTAGGAGAACAAATAGAAATTGCTAATGTTATTGTTGAATGCATATTGGAAAATTTGCTCCAAAATTGTGAGGTCACACTTCTGTAGGGTTAATACATGGGCCTTTCACATGTTTGGTGTGTGGTTTCTTTTTGGAAATTTTCAAACTACTTTCCAGGTTGAAATAAAGTAAAATGGTTATCTTATTTGGATAAAATAAGATCAGGGTTGCAGTCTGAACCCAGAATGAAAAGGAGGAAATATCCCAACAAAAGACACTTCCCTAAAATCTTGTTTCTCCTGCACTCTCTCAGACATCTTTCCTTATCACTGTTCTGTGGCCAGGAGTACAAACTAACTAAACAGAGCCCTTGGAAGAAGACCAAGTACCTGGTGAAGTTCTCTCCAGAGGGTGACCTGTTTTAATGCATATAGAGATAAGGAAGTCAAATGCTTGATAGATTAAACAAAAATTAGGGTTTTCTATATTCATTAGATTTAATCACAAAAAAAAAAAAAAAACTCTTTAATGGCTCTTAACAGAGTAATAGGGGCCAGCAGGAGGCATGGTGGTTCAGGCGCTGGATTCCCACATGGTCAATCACAGAGTCCCAGATCAGCATATGTATGTCCCCAAAATCATGTTAGGAGAATAACAGAGAAGGGATTACAGGATGGCTATTCCCCTTTGAGGTATGACTTCTCACTTTCTCTCTCTCTCTCTCTCTCTCTCTCTCTCTCTTTCTCTCTCTCTGTCTGTCTGTCTTCAGTGAGTGTGCCCTATAGCAAAAAATAATAATAATAATGGTAAAGGACAATATTCTGATGGTCTTAGCAGCTAGACCACACTGAAATTGGATAAGTTTAGAATGGATTAAATTAAATCTCAAGGAAATTAAAACAAAACACAAAACTTTAATGCAGCTTGGCCATAAAAAGAGAGAGATGAGCTAGAAGGAGAATACACAATTAAAGACCATTTTAAAGACTGTGGATATGTTTACTTACATATGCTTATGTGTTCAAAGAACAGTTACTGAGAAGAGACTGGTTGAAGATTAGTAAGAAAGGAGTAGATGATGAAATAAGATCTCTGAAGAAGCTGAAGGAGACGAGACTCAGAGCACTTATAACGATACTGGCCTTGAATCACCGAGGACTATCTTCGTCTCTGACTGAAAATCAAGGGGATATGGTGGCTGTATGTGTACTTGTGATAGCAGAAGTCCCATAACGAGTTGTTTCAATTTTCTCAGTAAAATAAAATTTAATAAAATCACTGTTATTTAATCTTTTCTTTACAACAAGTAGTTTTATGGCTGGTGAATTCTCTTCAAAATACTCAGCAGTGGAATTTTCAAAGTACTGATTTTCACAGTATAGTTGTCATTATATTTCTCTAGTCTGCAGACCTCTCAACCTTGAAGGTTGTAGTCAGTCTAGTTAGTCTTTCCTACTTCCAACTTTTGGCGCAAGTTACTGTCTTGGGTCTTTCTCTGGATCTCTAGGGTAGTGAGAAAATCTTTATTTGGCCCCAGGTTTATCTCTTTGGCTTCTGGTCAAAATTACATTGACATTGTCTACCTCCTTGCAAACTTGGCTGATATTCATGATACAACTGGAGGAAGCTGGTGTTTCTCGGCTAACTCTTCTATTCAGACAGGGGATAAGTCCTGTCCCTCCTTTAAGGCAGGCTAGATTTTCTGTTGTTCTGCTCATTCTGCCAGATGGTGGCTATTCATTTCTTATCTTTTATAAAAATATAAAGGAGAAAAATGTAGTTATATTAAAGGTTGTTTTTCCTCAATGTTAGCTTATTTATGTTGAGTTTGGACTTTCCACTAGTATGCAAGACTTTAGAAGTCATTTTCTACTTAATGTATGTTTTCTAAGCAACAAGTTAGGGAACAGGATCCATATCTCTAGAAATAGCAAATAATGGTTTGATTAAGTTGAAGTTTAAATGACTTTTCATGTAATTTCATGACTGAGTAGAAGAGAATTTTGTGTATAATGAATAGCCATGGGGAAGTAGTAAAAATAACAGATTCCAGTAAAAATATTTTGAAGAAAAAGTATGGAGGGTACCAGTCTCAGCTCAGGGAAAGCCAGGAAACTAAGAGCTCTGAATGGATCTACAGTACATTGCCAAAAAGTTCTGTTATGAGCCAAATGAGAGAGCACAAGTGTCAATGATTGGATGTTAAATAAATGGATATCCAACAGGCGAGCAATTTTAAGTGTGCACAAGAAATGTGTCCTTCAATGTCAGCTGCTATATTTATTGTTATTTTTTCTTGATCAGATTACTTAGTACAACTTTGTTGTATGAGAGTGCTTACAAGAAATTGCAGGTACTGCCTAGTCCAATGAGGCAAATTACTTCAAATGTCACACATAATGAAGATTATAAGAACTAAATCAGAATATACATGCTAGTGGAAGCACCACCATGCCTTATTTTAAAAAATGAAACAAGGACAATAAATTACTGATTTTAACATACTTAATTGACCACATGTTTTTACATTTCCTTCTCTTAAATGTGATGAATTCTAAAACAGAGCTGAGCTAGGGGAATAAATGACTCTGTACCACCAGTAGAACAAAACTTGGATTAGCTTTTGTAGTAGTGAAATGAAATGGGATTAGACTAAGAAAAAAAGCCAATTAATTCATACAGCACTTGAGCAGACATACTAAAATATGAACAAACAGAAACAAGTGCACATATCCACAGTATCCCACTCACTTCAAAAAAAGTAAATCCAGAGTAGTGAGTGTTACATGTAAGTATATGCCTTCACATGTATCCGAGTCTGTGTGTGTGTGTGCAAGTGTGCGCATCCAGGTGTAAGTTTTACGGGTGTTGGGGACTTAAGAAATCTGGAAACTTCACCAAGACTGAAACTAATTGTGACTTACATTCTTCAGGGTCACTAGATGATTCAAGGGGACAGTTCAAAATGAAAAATAAATAAATAAATATATATATATATATATTGCATATATATTATATATACATCTATAGTCTTATTTATTACATAATATATATTCCTTCCTTGCATATATTTTATATGCATATATAATTATATATTATACTATATATTCCTTCCTTGCATACATATTAATATGTGTATGTATGCAAGGAAGCAATTATGAATTGTTGGACCATGTCCACCCCAATAACTACAGAGAAAGAAAAGTTTTCAGTAGATAGTGAAATCTCAAAATCAGAATATCCACCACATTAACTCCTTTCCTGTGTCCTACTCAAATTGTATTTAGAATGACAGATGTTTCAATACTATAGGCAGATGATTAAAGAGTAGAGAGATGGTTGAGCAGTGAACAGAGATTTAATCACACTTAAGGAACCCCACTAGTGTCCTTCACTGAGCACACTGAGATACTGCATTCATTCTCAGAGGATGAGCTGGAGTGAGTTTTTCCTACTAGCTTCCATAAGAGATTTCTGCTGCCCTAGGAATTATTTGGAGGCGCTTTCTTCAACCATAGTAAAAGAATGCAGTGATGAGCAACCAGAAAGTTCTGGACTTCACTCATGTCCTCAGTTCCAAAACCAAAACCAAACCATAACCTCAAAACGGAATATAGTTGAACATCTGAAAACTCAAAATCTAAAATGCTTCAAAACCTGAAATATGTTGATCATTGATGAGACCTCAAATGTAGAAAATCCCTCACGTGACAGTTCACAGTTAACATGCTGCATACAAAAATGTCTTCTAAAATTACTTTCAGTCTACGTGTGTAAGTATATTAGAAACATAAAGTTTGTTTTGACTTGGGCTTCAGCCCCAAATTATTTCATTAGAGACAGTATATATAAATATCCCCAAATCCAAAATTGTAAATATGGGTCCAAAGTATTTCAGATAAATTCCAAATCTGTAGTGCCATAGTCCAAACTCATAAATATCACAATCTCTGTACCAATCATAGTAGAGCTAGAAATGAACAATAAACAGCTAAGCAAAACAACTAATCATTTAGAAATTTAACAGCACTTCTTAATAAATCTAGGATAAGGAACAAATTTAAAACAAACTACAGAAGTGTACTCTAAGAGGACTACAGCAGAACTAAGAGCAACTCTACTCTTCAAAATCCCAGGGAGGCATGAGTGGTAAGTGAGAATTCCGCACTGAGAGCTTGAGTAGGAAGCAGAGCTGAAAGTTGGAGGAATAATTGAGAGCCTACAGAACTAACAACTCTGCACAATGCACGCTGCTATCCTACCAGAACACATGCAAACACACACACATAGCTTAACTTCTGGCAAAATAACAAGTGAATTTTCTCTACAGAAATTGCAATAGAAGCAAAACGAGAGCCAAGATTTCTAACAGAGAGTTGGCGCCTCAGAGTAAAACGCTCTCTGTTCCGGGGATTTGAACAGCTTGTCTGTTCATCCAAAAGTGATGACCAACACTAAGATCCCTGCAGACTTTGCAGTCAGAGAAAGTTAAAAGAAAACCATCCTGCGCTTAATTAACAAAATAAATAGGGGTCAGCAAATGGTGTGGTGGTTAAGGCACTGGATTCCACATAGCTGACTCTATAGTTGGATTCCTGGACCCAGTGGCTTGGAAAAACATGCTGGGCATGTGTGCCCAAAATCCTGAGAGGTGATGGAAGAGAAGGGATTGCAGTGTGGCCATTTCCCCTGGGAACGATTTCTCACTTTCCTTCTCTCTGTTTCTCTCCGGTGTCTGTCTTCCTCCGGCAAGCACACACTCTCTCCAGCAAGCACATGTGCCTTATAGCAAAAATCTAAAAAATAAAATAAAAATACAACCAGAGATTGCCTGATACATACATAAATAATATCAGTGACATGAAAGAACCAAGATAAACAAAACAAAATTACCAGAGAAATAGGTAATTCAATAGAAGATATTAAACATATTTAATTACTATATCCAGAGAAATAGAAAAATAGTTGCATATTAACACAAAAATAGAATGTTAAGGGGGGGTAAAAGGAAAATAGCAGAGAAAAACCAACAAACTACTTGAGAGTATGGGTTTTGTGTATAAAATGTGATATCTGGACCGGTTATTGCATTCATTCAACAACTACAGAATGTCTATATGCCAACAAGTCAAGTACCTCATTCCATGCTCTTTCACTTTTGAGGATAGCTGGGCTGAAGACCATACTGAAAATTCAGGATTGTAATGCTATCATTAAAGGTGAAAGGACATTTCTAAAATATCCGTTAATTTGTAAATGATAAAAATCAAAATGTTGGCTGAGAGAATCTGAACACTAGACATAAAAGATAAGGCAATATTCTGAGCCAAAATAGTATCTGTTGATGATAACGTGTTTTGCATACTCGACTGTACCGGTGTGAAGTGTATTCATGTTGGATAAATTTAATTTACAAGCTAAGTGATGTATAGGGATTAAATGTATAAGATAAATTAAAATTTAAAAATTAAATGAAATAAATAAGCTATGTTGTGTACTGAAGACCAAGTGACTCATGATCCAGCTGTGAGTGATTAGCTTAGTGGAAGCAGGCTCTTCTCCCTAAGCTTCCTAGCACCTGGACAGTGTCTTCTAAATAACTTATCCAGTCGTCCGTTCCAAGTGTGCGGAACCAGAACTCCAAGGGATGGGCCCAGTTCAACTTGGGCTCCAATCATGAGCTAGGTAAAGAGAGAACAGGTGTGTGAGTGAGTAAGTACTAGGCACCTACACCTGGAGGAATAAAAGAAAACTGAGCTCCAGGAGTGGGTGAATTTCTGGACCATCAGTTCCTCAGGCCTGGACGCTCGCTCAGTGTGGTGAGTAGGCTCCTCTTTCTGCCCTACTTCTTTTCTTTTCCAGTACAATAGTCTGCTGGTATCCACAGCTTTGTTTTCCATGGCTTTAGTTACCTATGCTACAGTACAATGAGCTATTTTAAGTGGGAGAGGAGAGGAAAAGGGACCACACCCATAGGGCTTTTATTCCAGTATACTATTATGATTGGCCTATTATATTATTACTTATCATTGTTAATTATGTACTGTCCCTACTTTATAAATTAAACTTTATTGTGGTATATACTGTTTGTTACTATTCACAGTTTCAGGCCTCCACTGGAAGTCTTGGAATGTATGCCTTGCAGATCAGTGAGGGATTCTTTTGTTAGTTTCTCTGTATTTGAAATGTAAACTCATCAAAAAGTATGAGTCTGATTGGTGCAATCTCAGATCAAACACCCTATTGTTCTAACCTCAGTCTCTTTAAAATGTCAGCATTAATAAGTATATTAATAAGTCTGTTAATACTGCTGTGAATATTTACTGAAATAGCAATATGAGGATACCTTACAAAGTGCTTTACTGCATACTGGGAACTCACTAATAGGGAATTACTAATGCCGGGGAATTGTAGTTTCTGCTGACAAATATTATGCCATTTTTATGATTTTTTTCTTTGTAAGTATTAATTTTATCTATTTCTTGAAAATATTTAATATCAATACTATTAATAAAACTGCTACAATTCTTGTTTTTATTATTACACTTAGGACATTCTCCCTAATTTTTTTCACTTATGTATTTTAGTTGGTTATTGATGTGTATACATTTTCAAGAGCAAAATGCTTAAGATAGTGCATAATGCTAACTAATTAGGAATTTTGTTTTTTATCAGTAAGAATAACTGTAAGGCAATAATGCTTGAAAAAATTTAGAACACACAAGAACCACCAGAAAAGTTTGTTAATTTAGACTCCTCTCCCAGGGTTTATGATTTGGGCCTTGGAGTAATTCATGCAGAACCCACAGTTGCCCAGTTCCCTACTTGGGGAATCAGTCCTTGCATACGAATTGTTGAGAAATTAAAATATCTTTGTCTGTCTCTGAGTCAGCTATTTCTGGTTGAGCCATTTATTACATCTTAAACTATTAATAGAGTTTAATATCCCCATCTTTACTCTTACTTTAATTCAAAAGGAAGAGAGTTCTGCTGTAGGGAAGTCAATTAAACCACTCATTACTATAAAGATGATGAAGGTAGAAATTTTATATTACCATAACTCCTGTAAGGTACTTTCAGGCAGATTTTAGAGAAAGCGTAGCAGAATATTTATGTTGCGTTTAACTTCACAGGTGTAAACTGTGAGTACATCTGCAGTGGGGATATTTGATTAGTCCTAGCATTGTGATGGCTCAATAGCTAAAAATGGTCTCAATAAATTGAGGTAGAAAAAGAAGTTGAATGCAATCGGGCTGCCAGGTTCTTGTTTGGGGATCTATAAAACCAAATTCATCTGCTTTAACTTTCAAAGGGTTTCTTCGCTATTCAAATTAGTTCATTCATTTATTCAAGAAGTAACTATTAAATACCTACTGTGTGTCAAGGAACAATAGATTCATTTGTTTTTATTCTAACACAAAGGCTTTTAGAAAAAACTTAGACTTCAATTTTGTCAAAAACTAAGAGAAAAACATTATTAGAAGGCAAAAACTTTGTATGGTTATTTCCGTTAGAAATCTAATTCAAATTCTTTTTGCAAGTCTGTCTCCAGGGAAAGCAGGTGAGTAGACTGGTTTAGAATTCTGCATTTATGAACCTTAGAGAGTCATACATAGATTATCAATCCATCAGCACATAGAACCACACAAATGATTTCATTCTAATCTATAGTTTGATTTGCTTATCAAAGGATCCACTCTGTCTTAAAACCTTAGTATTCTTTTAGTTCTCCACAGGCTATTTTATAGAGGGCTCCAGGAAAAAGTCTTCTTAAACATGTCTATTATAATTACTTACTGAAAGAAAAAATGTATTTCAGAACATTTTGACCTAGTAAAAAATATTTCTTACCTCTTCATATTTTGCAAAATAAACATGCCGAGAATTAAGATGAGACTTAACTGTGATAAAATATAACTAACTCAGTATTACGTAACATATTAAGTAAAATTATATGTGATTGGTAGCCTTGTTCCACTAATAGATTTGAAATGATTTATATTCAAATTTTTAAAGATTATTTATACTGGATTAAATATAAAATACATGGGCATTTCTTTAAAAATTCAGAATATGCCTATATGTCAGGAGTATTTTGCCATTATTTATATAGGAAAATCAAGCTTGATTTCTATCATTTTGATGCAAAGTATCTTTTATTGGTCTGTAACCCACCTTAGTGTCAAGACTCTCCTTGCTGTTTAAAAAAAAAATGCAAGTCAACCTTTTTTTCAAGGATATCAATCAGCACCACCAGAACTCCATCACCTGAGGAAAACAGAAAGAGAACTTTGAAATGACCTGAAAAGATGACAATGGCTATCTGAATACAGAGAGGTGGAAGTAATAAAACCATTAGAAAGAAATCAACAAAACAGATAAGATATATAGATAGTATTCTGTTAATGGAAAAACAAATAAGTTTAAGAATGTTCTAGAAGAGATTATGGGAAATAGTGTGGATAAGACCTTCCAAAGAGAAAGCAATTTTAATGACAAGTTGAGTGTGGTAATTGAAATTTTAATTTAAAAATTTCAACTATAAAAAAGAAAAATGATGGCAATGTGAGGGTTCTGTGACTTCTGAAAAGTCACTTTCTTGATTATAGAATAGTCTGAATAACCATCCTGTTTCAGTGAGTTTAGAGTTAAAATCTGAAAAGATTCACAGGCATAGTAAATGTGAAGAATAAATTTTACAGATACCCAAGTGCATAGGAACTGTCCCAAATGTAAAAATTTCCAAAACCAGGGGACAGCAGGTGGCATAGTGGTTAAGGTGCTAGATGGGCATTTCTTTAAAAATTCAGAATATGCCTATATGTCAGGAGTATTTTGCCATTATTTATATAGGAAAATCAAGCTTGATTTCTATCATTTTGATGCAAAGTATCTTTTATTGGTCTGTAACCCACCTTAGTGTCAAGACTCTCCTTGCTGTTTAAAAAAAAAATGCAAGTCAACCTTTTTTTCAAGGATATCAATCAGCACCACCAGAACTCCATCACCTGAGGAAAACAGAAAGAGAACTTTGAAATGACCTGAAAAGATGACAATGGCTATCTGAATACAGAGAGGTGGAAGTAATAAAACCATTAGAAAGAAATCAACAAAACAGATAAGATATATAGATAGTATTCTGTTAATGGAAAAACAAATAAGTTTAAGAATGTTCTAGAAGAGATTATGGGAAATAGTGTGGATAAGACCTTCCAAAGAGAAAGCAATTTTAATGACAAGTTGAGTGTGGTAATTGAAATTTTAATTTAAAAATTTCAACTATAAAAAAGAAAAATGATGGCAATGTGAGGGTTCTGTGACTTCTGAAAAGTCACTTTCTTGATTATAGAATAGTCTGAATAACCATCCTGTTTCAGTGAGTTTAGAGTTAAAATCTGAAAAGATTCACAGGCATAGTAAATGTGAAGAATAAATTTTACAGATACCCAAGTGCATAGGAACTGTCCCAAATGTAAAAATTTCCAAAACCAGGGGACAGCAGGTGGCATAGTGGTTAAGGTGCTAGACTCCCATGTGGTCAACTGTAGTTCAAATCTTGGACTTGGAGGGTTGAAACTTGCACCAGTTTTGAGTGTTGTATATGCCCTAAATCCTGAGAAGAGAATGGAGGAAAAGGGATTGTGATGTGGCCATCCCCCTGAAGGGTGATTTTTTTTTGCTTTCTATCTTTTGTCTCTTGGGTGAGTGCACGCACCCTATAGTAAAAATATTTCTCTCAAAAAAAAAAAAAAAAAGAAAAAAATGAGAAATTCCCCAAGTCAATAGAATAACTTCATAAGAAAGAACAATGAAAACACTGTAATATTTAGAGAGCTGCACATTTTTCAGCCTTTTATTTGAAGCCTATATCTAGATACAAGGAAGAGACATGAGAATGAAAGGCTTACACTCAGGACAACTAAATTTTCTACACTGTGTTTGGAATTTTTTGTTTTGTTTTGTTTTTGGTTCCAGTATTGTCATAACTGCCACTATCCGTGTCTTGTTCATTTCCTTTTCTCTTGCTATGCTTTTTTAATCTTTGAACAAGAAGAAATAAATATCATGATGATATTATGTTGTTATACTCCCTGAGATCTCTTATGTCTTCCTTCCTGAAGAGAAAAATGCAATATTGAGTCTTAGCAGTTCTTATGTTTCTCTAAATACATGTAGAGGGGTTGGCATACCCTTTACAAGTCTCTGAGTTATAAGTCTGTGAGTTAAAAGTCTCTGAGCTACTTTTTCTCTGTACTCATACTCCTCTCTCTCTAAATTGGGAGGTGGGAGACTTTTCTTCTTTTTTCCCATTTAAACTTGAGCATCCAGCAGAGCCTAAAGTCAGAGGAAAAATTGAAATTCTACAGAAGTAACAACTGTGCACAATGTTAGAGGTTGACTGCTAATAAAATATTCCCTCTTCTTCCTACTCTCTAAAGTAATTGAGGCACATGGAAATTGTGGTATTCAAAATGAATGTGTTGTCACTAACAGAAACAGTGGAGAAAGCAGCTCATGGAGAGTTTAAATTCGCCTAGCCCACAGTCTTGTCAAAGCCACTTGAGGATAAATTTGAGTGTGTACAACTAAACCACTGCCTCTCTCTGGCCCTGGCCAAGGAGGGAAGAACAATAAACCTTTCCACTTAGAAACTTTGATGGATTTGTACACTTAATTAAGTAAATTGTAAGAATAAAGAGTATAATACAAAGACACAGGTGTTTAACTAACTGATGTCCTTCCAGATTAATAATGGAATTATTTTCATATGTGAAAGAATCTAAATAGTGGTAGTTAAAACACAATAGAAGCTTAAATTCTTACCACTAAGTCCTGTAGGTAGTATAGGATTTTATGACAGCTCCAGGATCCAATGATTTGTAATGTGTCATAATTTTTTTTAAACATAAATAACAACTTCAGCCACTACAACTACCAGCCAACAAATGAGGAAAGAGGAGGGGAAAATTATACATCTTTTTTTCCAAGGACTTACAATTGCAACACATTGGTTAAAACTAAGTCACTTACAGTATTAATTTGCAAGAAGGCTAAAAATGTGCTTGTACTCCAAGCTAAAACTTAGGAAACTATTACTAAGAAAAGAAAGGGAAACTCTATAGTGGGAACAAACAGCGATTTTATTGCACTTACCAGCAACCTCTTATACCCCAATGCATGTAATTTCTTAGGCAGGAAGAAGTTAACATTCACATATTGAATCATTGCTTTTCATTCCTGGTATTCAGCAACTTTCCAATTACCTGGTATGTGCTTTTACCCTTTCTAGTTCAATTAATGTTAATGTATTCTTTATTGCTTTTACTTTTTATTTCTTGGCTTATTTGTTCACTAGGTATAGAGAGTAGGTATGTTTGATTATGTTTACTTTTTAATTTTGTCTTGGTTGGTTTTTAAGTTCTTATGCTCACTTAGAGTACATCATACAATTTTATCCATGTGAAATCTTATCTTTTTCTATGCTTTTAAGAAAAGATGTATACCCAAGATAGATTACTATATATTCCCTTATATTATCATTCTAGCTATGGTTGCAGTTATTATTGGAGTCTCAGAAAAGTCGTGAAATATTTTTCTGTTTCCTATCAAAAATGTATCATGACTTTTCTGATGACTTTTCCCAATATAAAAGGCTACATAACTTCTAATTATTAATTTTTAAATAGATTGTTATTGAACTTTTAAATATATGCACCTTTTCTTATATTAAATCAAAAACTCCTTGTAGTTCACGGTTGTGTATATTTTAACCATTTTATTGAGATATGCTTCACACACAAAAAGCTGTACTAATTTACTGTATACTAATATACACAGCCTAATGAATTTGGATATAAATATAGTCACTCCTCACTTAACCATCACCTGCTTAACAAATACTCAGATTTATGAACAGTTCTCTACTGCATGGAATCCCCTTTCTCAGTCCAGGTATGAACTGGAAATCCCCTTTCTCTGTCTCATTCTTGCAGTCAGTTAGTATTTACCACACAAAGTTATTTACAATCACTCAAGACTACATATATTGTTTATAAATTTGTACTTTTTATATACCCATAATAGTATTCAGAATAAATAAAAAGTTATCCTGGATTTATATTATGGTTATGATGTGTCTTGTTGCTTCCTGGTACTTATCTAATTTATGCTGTTTATATGGATTGAATTATAATATCTATTGTGGTGTCATGTAATATCTATTGAAAAATACATATCCTATGAAACCATAAAACACCAGAAGACATCCACCTTTAAGCTCCTCAGATATTGACTAATTTGTTTAATGACCTGGTAGTACGAATGGAACTTGGTCATTAAGTAATAAGTGCCTTTATATACGTGTGAGACTATGACCACGATATATGCCATAAACTTTCTCCTCAAAAAGTTTTCTCCCAGGGCCAGAGGTGGCAAGGTGGTTAAGGGCACTGGACTCCCACATGGCCAACCATAGTTTGAGTCCCAGACCTGGTAGCTTGGTCTCTCACTTCATCTCCCTTTCTTTCTCTCTCTCTCTCTCTCTCTCTCTCTCTCTGTTGCTCTCTGATCAAATTAAAATAAACAAATAAATGAAGATAAATAAAATAATTTATTAAAGTTTCCTCCCATTCTCTTATTTATTACTATTTTATGTGTTACATGAATCCCAATATAAGATTTACTCCATTAAAAAAGTTTTTAAGTTAAGTTAGCCACTACTCTGTAGTCAGTCTTTCACTACTCTAGCCACTACTCTATAGTTAGTCTTCAGAATTTTTTCTTTTTTATAACTGAAATATTCTACTTTCTGCTTTTATGAATTTGACTATTTAGCTGAAAATATCAGGAGTAAAATATAGTCTTTGTCATTCTCTATCTGGATAATTGCACTTAGCATAATATCCTGCAGGTTCTACAATATTATCACTGATGACAGAAGTTTATTTAAAAAAAAAAACTCAGTATTTTATTTTATATATATACAATATATTCTTTATTGATTCATTTCAATGGGCATCTAGGTTCTTTCCATGAGTTAAATATTGCAAAAAATGCTTTAATAAAGACAGGAGTGCAGATATCACTTCAAGATGCTGATTTAAATTCCCTTGGATATATAGCCAGGAGTGGAATTATTTGATCATGTGGTAGTTCTATTTCTAATTTCTTGAGGAGCCTCCACGCTGTTTTCCATAGTACTACATTAATCTACTTTCCCACCAACAGAGCACAAGAGTTACTTATTTATATCACCACAAACATTTATCTTCTAATTCTTTTGTTTGTTTTTAATAGTAGCTATACCAACTGTAAGATGATATATCATTAGGGTTTTGATTCATATTTCCCTAATACCTATTTGTTATTTATATATTTGTCAAATATATTTATATATTTGACAAATATTTATTTACTTCTTTTGCCCATTTTAATTGGATTATTTATTTGTTAGCTATTGAGTTGTTGGAGTTTCTTAGATAGTCAATCTATTAATCCTTTATCAAATATATGGTTTGCAAATATTCCATTCTGTAGGTTGCTTTTTATTGATTGTTTTCTGTACAGTTGTTTAGAATAATGTAATCCTAGTTTCATTAGTTGTACTTTTGGTGTCAATACAGCAATCAGTGATAAAAACCTAGGATTCTATCTATTCATAAGGCCAAAGCAGGAGAATTGCAACATGGTAAGACCCCATCAAAAATACCTCTCTTTCTCTCTCTCTCCCCTCCCATCCCTAGACTCTCTCTCTTATTTAAAAACATAAAGGGGAGAAGAAGGAGCATGAGTGAATTATTAATTTTCCATTTCATTAAACAGCAATTTTGGGACCATAGATGAGAACAAGCTAGATCACCTTGAGAATCGATTTCAAAAATTATATTTAGCTTAAGATATCTACCTATATTACATATCAATTCAACATTATTCAAATATAATATGAAAAATATTACTAAACATGTAAATTGCTATCCAAGTAGACAGAACAACACATTCTTATTAATTGACCTCTGTAGCTTTCATTTGTCACTGTATACATTAAATAATTAATTATCTTTACATGCCATTTCTTTTTCTTTAACTATATAAAGCAAACACAAAACCTAGGTTTTCATAAAAAGAACAGACCAAATGCTACTGAAAAGGATATTGTATACCTTAATACCAAAAAAGAAAACCTCTAGATACTATTGCTAGCAGATATATATATCACTTAAGACAGAAGTAATATGTAATAAATTTCAGAACTCAGTGACTAATGTTATGAGCTGTCTCACCAAATTAAATATAATAAGGAAAACATAGACATAGAAAAATAATTTATCAATGACGTTGTGACTCTAAGATTTGTTTTTCTCTATAAAATAGAGGATATTATAGAGTAAAAGGATCCCTGTCCTCTTGTGCTGTATGAGTAAGGAAAACCTTTAAGAAGATCAGAGATTTGAACTCTGTTCCTAATTAAATTATTCAATAATGTTAAGGCTAACGTATCTCTGAAATATGTTAGATAATAGTAAATCATTTATTTTAGAGAATGGTATCAGGCACTATTAAACTATCATAAGTTCTGTGTGTAATTTTGAAAGATATGTATGTATTAAAGAGCTATACAGTGTTGTGTTTTCAGTACCCACTGTTATACTTCCAACAGAGTTCTCAGAGTCATTGAAGTAAGATAGGGTACCTGGGCATATTTTCAATTCTACTTAGGGAAACTAGACCATTTTGTACCCAGAGATTGTTTGAGAATAATGGGGCAGTGTGCAAACAGAGTGATTATCAGACAGAAGGAAGATACATGGCATAGCCATTGGCATCTTACTGGAAATTCAAGTTGGTTGTGCAACTGTTTACTTAGAGTCAAGATTTTGAGTAAATCTTACTATTTAGATCATTAATAACAAAACCCTGGGGAAACTGAGATATCTGTAATAACCAGTTGCTAGTTAGGACTAGGACTGTTTCAAGGACTAGAAAGAGCAGAGGTCAAATAATTTAAGAGCCATTTGGTTTTAGACTGTAGTGAGCTACAGATTTTCTATAACAGAAATAACAAGTACAATTTCCACAGTCTAGACACCCATGAAAGGCAGGTTCAAATATTATTGTTTTCAGGAGTAGAGCTAAAGCTTCAACAAAGCCACAGACACCAGACTGATTTTTCTTGTAGTGAAGCTAGAATTCTAAGAGACAGTCTAGTTCTACTTACAAAACCACCATTGAGGGAACCAGCAGTTAGCGTAATGGCTATGTCGCTGGACTCCCACGTAGTCAACCGCGGTTCGTGTCCCGGACCTGGTGACTTAAAACTCACGTCGGGCGCGTGTGCGTGCGTGCCCAAGATCCCGAGAGGAGAATGGAGAAGGGATTGCGGCGTGACCATCCCCCCTGGGGGGTGATTTCTCGCTTTCTGTCTCTATGTCTCTCTCTGTCTGTCTGGCGAGCGCACGTGCCCTACAGTGAAAATCTCTCCAAAAAAAAAAAAAAGAGGTAGAAAACCAAAACTTAAGAACAAAGGGATTCCTACATGCTTGTCTCTTAGGTTCTAATCTAGGTCTAGGTGCAAGGCAAAAAGATCTAAAGGATCCATGAAAAAGACTGTCAGTCAAGACTCAGTGGTAAAGTATTAGCAATGGCAGGTGAGGAAGGTGGAGGAAGGCTTGGCCAGAGATATTAAGGTGAAATCTGAAGAGTGTGAGAAGATTGGAGTAACATATGGATGACCAACATAAAAAGAGCTTAAAACAGAAAAATTAGAAAATGTTTTCAGATCTAACAGAAATGCTAAAGGAAATTATGCAGAATATCCATTTTAAACAAAGAGTTTTCAAATCAACTTTATGGAATCTAATACATATTTAAAGCAATAATAAATAATTAAAAGACAGTCAGAAATAAAATTATGCTATCCTCTGTGTTTATTACAGACGTGTAGAGGATATGCTAATTGCAATTTAGGGGCAGGGATATATAATGTGCAAAAGACACTATGACATGATAAAGTCAGCAAATTTAGGGCTGCCTCCAAAATTTAAGCCACATTTAAAAGGAAGATAGATAAATATTTCATAAAAGAAATACCAGAACAGTTTGTAAGTACTCTTCTAGTGCTGTAGCAACTATTTGGTTTTATTTTAATTTTCATTACAATCTAGCCATCTCAATATCTTTTCTACCCCAATAAGGAAGCTAATCTTCAATATTTATCATTAATATCCAACCCTGCTCATCTTCACTAGCTATATTCAGGCTTTCTGAGCTGAGGAAATCACAGCTTTGTAGTCATTAGTGATCATTATCCTTAAATGAAAATGTACTGGAAATAACTTTTATATCATTCTTAGTGGGTAATTTAAGGGATAAAATGTGAATATTAATGTTGAAAAAGTACAGTATAATAACCACAAAAAACCTGCTGAATTGAATATCAAACTACAAAGATCACTGGGGAGAAAGGTATCTTTTTCTGATACTTCATGTAAGAATTCTTTGTACTATTTCATTGCCCTTACCAGGAGAAAAATAAAAATCCTTGCCTTCTAAAGCAAAGAGAAGTGCCAAGCAGGCACACCTAATACTAATACTATCTCTTAACAGTGATGAAGTGCTACATTGTGTAGTTGCCAGATTAAATTATTTACTAAATCCTCAATCTTTTTTTTTTTTTTGGAGAGGTTTTTCGCTATAGGGTGCATGCACTCGCCAGACAGACAGACAGAGACAGAGAGACAGAAAGCTAGAAATCACCCCCCAGGGGGGATGGTCACGTCACAACCCCTTCTCCTCCATTCTCCTCTCGGGATCTTGGGCACACACGCACACGCACACGGCGTGAGTTTTAAGCCACTGGGTCCAGGACATGAACCGCAGTCGACTGTGTGGGAGTCCAGCGACATAGCCATTACACTAACTGCTGGTTCCCTAATCCTTTCTTGAACTCTATCTTTTTTTGTTTGTTTGTTTTTAAGACTTTTGCTATAAGGTACATTCACTCAGAGAGACAGAGAGGAAGAAAGCAAGAAAGCAAGAAATCACCCCCCTCCCCAGAAATAATCACCATAATGCAATCCCTTCTCCTCTATTCTCCTCTCAGGATTTTGGGCACACATGCACATGCACCCAGCATAAATTTTAAGCCACTGGGTCTGGGACTGAAACCATGGTCAACTACATGAGAGTCTATTACTATTATACCATGTGCTAGTCCCGAACTCTGTATCTTTTAAACTGATAGTTTAATACTGTGTAATTTTACTCTCAGTCTTGGTAAAGCATGAATTCCCACTGGGCAGAGGCTGCAGTCATAAGTGGAAACAGTATTCTCATGGAGACTAAACCCTTGAGTGACTAACCTATGCAGTGCCCCTTGAGTCCTTGTCAACAATGGATGGGATTCAGCAAGTCTAGTGGAAGCAACAGTATATGCCCAGGCCAGAATACAGGAAACAGGACAAGACACTCACCATTCTGTTCCATATCGACTCAAGTCCTGCAGCACCTACTGAGATAAAGCCACATGCTAATCAAGTTTCTCCCAGATCACCTGAACAGCACTGGCTCTGGGTGTGCTGTCAAAATCACTCGCATTTCACAGATTTGTTCAGCCCAGTGGTACATTTAATATTCACAGATCAATTGCATTCATATTTCCCTTTGCTGCAGTTCCTGAAGATTACATATTTTCCTACATACCCATGTGTTCCTTTCATTCTCTTATAAATACAGTTTTATTCCTTATAGCTTGTTGTATAATCCAACTTCACTGCATATCAAAATAAGTTCACTGTATTCATAGTCTGTTTATACAAACTTCTCTTTACTTCCTTCTCCAAACTGAAACCTGGATTTCCCCTAAAAATGTCAATGTTCCTGCAGTCTCCAAGAGTGGACACTGGACCTCCATTCACCAACATTAACTGTGAAGCCAGGAGGGATAATTATAACACATTATTCTAACCCTGCTTTTTAAAGCTTGATCAGAGCTCTCCTCTCCTTCAATTCTATACTCTCGTGCCCTCCTTTGCCATTAATATTTTTGATGGTTCATTTACTTACATTCACTCAGGAGTTAAAGTGAACTGAAGCCTTCTTCATAACTACCCTTGCCTTAAGACTGAAAGCTATGCATATCTACTTGGATATCTATTAATCTACAAAATCTAGTCTTTCTTTTCTCTGTTCAGTGACCTTTATTGTCACTCTATTTCGGCATCTTATGCCTAAGAACACACTTAAACTTCTAAAAACTTTAAGTCATTAACCTAATTTCTCACAACTTCTATATGAAAGTTTATATAAACTTTTTATAACCTCACTTTATGATCTGCATGTCTGAGATAGAGTGAATATTTTAAAGTATGTGGTTTTGCAATAAACAGAAAGATAAAACATCTTCAATTTAGAGGATTATATAAATGTCAGCAAATCTATTTAAAGTTGTAGAGAGGACAATATACATATATATATGTATATACATACATGTGTGTATATGTATATACATAGAGAGGGAGAGATTTTTGCTATAGGGTGCATGAGCTTGCTGGACAGACAGAGACAGAGAGACAGAAAGTGAGAAATCACCCCGAGGGGATGGCCACACCACAATCCCTTCTCTTCCATTCTCCTCCCCAGATCTTGGGCACAAACACACATGCACCTACCAAGTGTGAGTTTAAGCTGCCAGGTCCAGGACTCGAACCACAGTTGACTACATGGGAGTTCAGCAACATATCCATTACACCAATTTCTGGTCCCAGTAGACATGTCGTAAAGGTATCACAAATGAACAGATGGTGGTGCAGCAGTAACCTCCTCTGGGAGATTGGTCTACAAGGGAAAGATTTTTTGATTCATACCCAGATACTTCCCTGAACACACCAAGTCCATTTGTACCCACAATCTGGGACTGCTAGGGACAGACCACTACATGAAGACCCTAATAGGGGTATTGGTCTCTCTCTTCCTCTCTCTCTCTTTCTGGTCTCTCTTATTCATGAAAAGAAATATACTTTTTTGTTTTTTAAAAAAAGCATCACAGAACTGTGTTTTTAAAAGACATGGATATAGATGGAAATAAAATGCAGATTAGAATTGAGATGTCCCCCAAAGAGAATGACCCTAAGTGACTGAGAACCTAAAAGAGTTTTCATCCTTGATGACACATCAGGAAAGAAGGACCCAGGTGGACAAAGAACACAGGATACAGGTCTGTCTCAGTCAGGATTCTGAGAGACAACTAAGACACCTTTCTTCCCTTCATGAATTCATGTTCTACCGCTGAACTGAATTTGGGATGTTATTGAGATCACAATCTAAAATTGTCAAATGTATATATTTTAAAAATACCTAAACAGGGGCTAGCAGATGGTGTAGCGAGTGTGTCACTGGACTTCTACATGGCCGTCCATGGTTCCATCCCAGACCTGGTGGCTTGAAACTCACACCTGGCTCGTATGCATGTGTGTAAGATTCTGGGGGAGGCGGTGAGTGGGGGGAGAATGGCAGAGAAGGGATTGAGACATGACCATCCTCCCAGCAGGTAGTTTTTTCACTTTTCCTCTCATTCTCTCTCTCTCTCTCTTTCTGTCTCTTTTACTCCAGCGAGCACATCACGCTAAGGCAAAAACCTCTACAAAAAAGAAAAAAACAACTAAATGACAGTTTCCCCCCAAAACTTTGCTGAGAACAACAAAAAGAAAAAATTTTATTTTATGATATCAATATTACAATAAGAAAAAAATGCAGTTTTCTACCCAATGTCCTTCTCCCTCTTCCTTCTTACTAGCAGAAACCAATCTTTTTTGGAGTATCAATATACTAAATAAAAGGAAATTATTCTTCAGGCTTCTTTGCAGACAATAGGTAGACATGTGCCTATTTTGTTCAAGTATGAATTACTGAATTAGGATCCCTATACTTCTTCAATGAGGGCTAACTCAGTTTCACTTGACCTTTTTCTCTTTTCCTACTTATCCTATACTGCAAATGTCATATACTATACTTGGAACTCTCCAAGTTTTGGAGTATGAAAATAAGGTTCATCATTATGTGCCTACTTAATTTTTTTTGTTGTTTCTCTATCTAAAGAACAGGATTTACTGTCTTCCCTCCTCTTTGTGCCTTCCTTCCTTTTTTCTTGTATTTAATATTGTAGAAGAGAAAGGTATACAAAAGCATTGCAAAAGGGATTTCTTTTATGCCCATAGCAAGAAATCGGACTAAGACAGTAGCCTTGAGCCTTAAGATGCCTACAATGTTTCATTGGCTCCAAGATGTCCACAGTGTTTTAGGTACGATGCCTAAGGGCTTGCAAGCTTTGAAATTTAACTTTTATCCTGGATTGTGGCATGGCATGTGGACTCCACAAAGACATAAAGGAAAAGAGGATAGAATGAAAGAGGAATGACAGCTAAATCTGTCCCTTAACCCACAAATAAATAGCTATCTGGGATCCCTGCCCAATATTGTTCCAATTATATCTTCCTGGCCAGAATCGTGTCACTTAGGTCATACCTTGCTGGTCAGCAGCTTGGGAAATCAAGTGTTTAGCTGGACACATTAGTTAACCAAACAGAATCGAATTTCTATTAGTAAAAAGGAAGGGCAGAATGAATATTGAGTAGACAGCCAACACTGTATAGAACACATCCTCTTGCTTCAACATTCTGATCTTGATTTGTATCATTTTTAATGAAGCAAGTCAAAGTCATGGAAATATGTAATATATGACCCAAGTTAGGCAAAGGGATATGATTATCAATACAGAAAAAAGATAGAAAAAAAACATAGAATTTCAGTAATGGTTTTCGTTATTGTTTCGTACAGACCATTTGGCAAGTCTTGTAAAGGGACTGCTTTGGTAGTTTGGCAGCATTCAGACTGTTATATTTATTTACTGTTAAATCAACATTTTGTCCCAATTTTCTAAAGGAAAACTAGGAATTTTCCTTTTTCTACCTTCTCAGTAAAATCTTTTGAATAGTATTATATTCTTAACCCAAATGTCCTTATTATATTTTCCTGAGGCGTTTAGCCATTTTGTTATATCTTACAGCAGCAATAATTCTCTATTCCATAAAAAATGGAATTTTACAAGCAGGACAAACGGTTCCATAAATTAAGAGGAATACCTGCCTATGTGGGAGCAATGCATTTTTTTCCCTAATTCATACTTTCGTGATGTATTTGTCTTAGAATTACACTCTCATTTTTCTTAAATTTACAGCTTCTTTTTATGGGTTGAAAATCTGAAAAATTGGTTGACACCTAGAATATCAAGAAGCAAGAAATTTACAAGGAAATGCATATTTCAGACATGAATGTTTTTCCAAAACATGTATCTCATCCTAAAATGTTCCTGAATGTATTTAGTAGAATAAGATTTTTCTCACAATCCTCCCTTGAATCACAGTGTGTGTTTGTAAATGTCCCATGTAGTTCACCATTTTTCATTGCTTTTCTGAACTAAATTATCTCATGGGCATAATACACCCTTTCTTTAAAAGAAAATCTAGTATTAATCCAGTTCTGTACATGACAATTACTGAATGATACTAACTTGCATAAACAACAGTTTATCAACAATTACTTAAACTTTGCCTTAAAAAGAACTTAGACATTTTAACTGACTTTTGTTTCACATGTTGCAAGTGAGGCAGCTGTATAGAGTGGGTAAGCACTTTTCATATTTCCACATTTGAATTCTGCATTTATTGATAGAGTCAGGAATGGAATCCCAGTGCATTCCATAAGCCAGGCACTTCAATAAGCCATACAGATACTGAAAACAACATTTATAGAGGTACAGTTTCTAGAATCTATATTTCCCTCTATAGAAGTGTCTGTTAAATATCATGAAAAAATAAAAAACCCAAAATTACTAAGTTTCTTCAAAACTTATTTAAAGAACTTTAACTTTAAAGTTATAAAATAGTTCTCCATGGTAGTCTAAGATAAAAATCTCTTAACAAAAGCCAAGACTAATTTATATTTTTATAGATGTATAATTAATATCTTGGGACTTGTATAGTTTTTTTCTACAAATAGATCAAACTTTATAAATATGTATTAAGCAACTACTATATATGCCAGGAATCATGTTTTCCATTAAAAAAAAAGTATAACATTTCTTTTAAAAGAGATTTTTGCTATAAGGCATGTGAGCCTACCAGAGAGACAGAGACAGGGAAAGTGAGAAATGCTCCCCTGCCCCTAGGAGGGATGATCCTCCTCTATTCTCTTCTCTGGATTTCCGGTAGGCATGCACATGCGCCAATGTGAATTTCAATCCATTGGGTCCAGAACTCAAACTATGGTTCGCCATGTGGGAGTCCAGTGCCTTAATCACTACATCACCTGTTGGTCCCCCAAAATTTATAAAATTTCATCAAATAAAATGTTAGAAAAATCCAGGTTTGCATATGGAAAAAGTTAAAACTAAAATATATTATGCATTTATACTTTAGAAGGCTTTTTAAAAATAAAATGATTACTGCTTTATTTCAATGCCAGATTAAATCTAAGACTAGGACTGCAGAACATGTTTAGAAAGCCACTCAGGAATCTCCATATTGTTGTCCATAGTGGCTGGACCAATTTATATTTTCACAGCAGTGTAGGAGAGTTCCCCTTTAACCACACCCCACCGGCACTTACCTTTTTTTTTTTAATCTCAGTCATTCTTAGTGGGGTTAGGTGGTATCTCACTGTGGTTTTGATCTACATCTCCCTTATAAAAAGGGATGTTGATTAGAGAAACATGAGCTCTCTCCATTCAACAAGTATTATAGAAAGTCTACTGAGACATCTAGGTGCTTAAGCAGACACCAGAATAAAAAAGACCAACTACAGCCCTAAGAATCTAATGCTTAATGAACAAAAAACAACTGCAAAATGAGAGGTAGACTTTGTTTCTTACAGGTGTTCTATAAAAATAGAGAAAGGGAAAGGGAAAAAAACACAATGAATCTTTCTTTGGGACATCAGACAAGTACATTAGATATTTAATCCTTATGACAGACTTGCAAAAGTAGATATTCTTATTCACATTTTATCGCGGAGAAAATACAGAGATGAAATCATTATAATCTCTACAAAAGGTGTACAATTTCACATCAACCAATCTTTTACAGATTTTTGCAAAGCAAAGTACTCCCACTGGCCACAGTGATTTGGATTAATCGTAAAGTGTTAGGTAGAAATAAACACTTACTGGATTATGTCAGGGTTTTTTGCCCTTTTTTTTTTTTTTTTTTTTTTTTTTTTTTTTTTTTTTTTTTTTTTTTTTTTTTTTTTTTTTTTTTTGAGGCAGGGAAAGTTTGCTACTATAACGCAATTTAGGATATCCTCAGTCAAAATCCTTATGGACCAGCCCATAACATGGTGAAAGGGGCACTGCTCCATGCAGGCGCTCTGACCTCGCAAAACACATTCAGTACCTGAGTGCCAGAAGTCTCAAAAGGAGAGTGAAAGGGAAGAGAGGTGATTGTGGCATAACCATTCCCCACGGAGGGCACTTTCTCACCTGGTCTCTTTCTCCTTCTTTCTCCTTCTCTCTCTTCCTCCCTGTCTCCCCAGCAAGCACACACACCCTCTGACAAATTAAAAAATTTAAAAAATTAAAAATACTAAATAGAAAAACAATAAATGTAAATGTTTAAATTGACTTATATTGAGTATAAAATGGTGAGAATTCTGCTGTTTTGAATATATCGCCCATGTAGGATGGTAACGGGATCACATTATACACGCGGTTGTGTCTATATTGTAGAAATCCTTTAATACCAGATGAAACGCAACTATTCTTAGGGCAGCCAACAATCAGTATTTCGGTATTTGCCTCATTATAATAATGTGAAGAATAATCTTATAGGCAAAGTGATGTATCGAACAAAGATACTTTGTAATCTAATTAGTCTATTGTATTTTAAAGCTGTTCCTTGTATTATTTTTTCTAAGTGATTATGAACCATGCCCTAGAAAAGGTTCTATGAATGACATTCAATGAGATAATATGAGAAAAATAATCTGGGACTAATAGTTAAAAGAAATGATCCTTAAAGAAATGCCCAAAACTATTTTAATAAAGAATGGTTGTTTTCCCTTAAATTATTACCAGAGTCATTGCTATAGGTTATTGGCATACTTCAAAAACTGCCTTTCCATAGCCTAAATGCAGTCAGGAGAGGCTGGTTACTAACTACAGTCTAATATATATTTAGGGTTGTCCACCTCTTAAACTAGACCCACAAATTAGGAAAAGGGCAGTGGATACTGGGCTGAAAGAAGCTGACATTATTGCAAGTGCAACCTGAAGAAGGAAGCCTGAAAGTAAAAGTGAAAAGAAAATGGGTCTCAGGGATTTATAACAATCCCAAATATTAAGTGCTGACAAGCAAATGTCTTAAACAGAAGGGGATATGGATAAACGCTTTTTGAAATGCCTGTAGAAAGACGATACACATTTAGGAAGATAAGAGAAGGGTATAAGATCCCTGTACCACATCTCATCTCCCCAAGTCTTGATACACTGGGACGATAAACAGAATGAGACTCTACTAGAGTGCTGCTTAAAACAGATAAAATGAAGTTCCATCCAGGACTACACAAATGCTAAAATATGTCCAAAATAAGAGCGAATAGAAAGATAACATGATGCGGGACCAGCAGTTAGTGTAATGGCTATGTCTCTGAACTCCCATGCAGTCGACCGTGGTTCGAGTCCCAGACCCGGTGGCTTAAACTCATGCCGGGCGTGTATGTGTGCATGCCTGAGATCCCAAGAGGAGAATGGAAAATGAAGGAGAAGGGAGGGTGGTGTGGCCATTCCCCCTGGGGGGTGATTTCTTGCTTTCTATCTCTCTGTCTCTGTCTCTGTCTGTCTTTCTGGCAAGCTACCATGCCCTATAGCAAAAACATCTCCAAAAAAAAAAAAAAAGAAAGATAACATGATGCAATGTCTAATATCATTTCTCTCAGATCAAGCATCTCCCTGAATAGGAGCTCAATTATTTCTTATTTCTAATATTAACAACATAATAGATTAAAACATCATGGTTAAGGGACTATACCAGTTTGTAAACTAGGAGGAGATGTAAACCTTCAGAAACATCTGAGAATCCTGTCTACTAAAGGATCAGATAATTCTTTGCTGTGGGTACTGTTCCCTGCATTGTACAATGTTCAGCAACATCCTGGCTTCTATCACCTAGACAACAGTTGCACCCTCCAGCCAAGTTGTCTCAGCCAAAAATATCTACAGAAAAAAATGTGTCCCCTGGGTTGCAAAATTGTAGCAGGTTGGGGACTATTGGTTAAAATCCCATCCTATTATCATGAAGTTCAGTATTTATATTTATACACACATTACATTATGTATTTATATATACATATCATATATATATGTACATATTCGATATGTATATATTTATATATATATTACAATTATATTTTTATATATACATAATATATGTATATATCACATACATATTACATTTATATATATATTTATGTATATATATACATAATATACACACACATATGTACATCTGTGACTTTCAGAAAAGTCATGATGTGTTTTTCTAAGTTTTTATTCAAAAATGCATCATGAGTTTTCTGACAACCATACACAAACACACACACACACACACACACACACACACACACACACACACAGAGTCTGTCTTTTAGAAAGTCTAATAAAATATGTTTTTATTAATTTACTAATATCATTATATTAAAAACCTAGACCTCAGTACAATGTAGATTTCTTTTACTCATATGGCAGTACTGCAATGTTAGCTTTTCTACTTGAATGATAATCATAACAAACTCCAGTTTTAAAAATCAGGTCTATAGGAGGCAAAATATCAGGAGTTTAAGAATTTTAGTTAAATTGACTTTTACTTAAAACACTGAGATATCTCATTAATAAAAGTCATATCTTAAAGCTATGTTTGTCTTCAAATCTTAGTTTTCCTTCATTTGTTATGGATTTTCTACCTATGGTATTTTTCTCTACCTTCTTCAGATTTATTTGTATCTTTACTCTGAAGTATTTTCACAGTTTTAAGTCTCACGATTTTACAACTAACTCTGTAAAATGGAAGTATCTTTTATTAGTTCTAAAAAGTATCTTTTGTGAGTTTCTGGGGACAGCCTCTTCAAATGTCCTCAGATTGCTAAAATGTTTCATTCATATCTATCCTCTCATAATATTTTTGAATTTATGGTTTTATAACATCCTTCTTGACTTTTATTTCTCCAGGTTGAAGAGTTCTAATTTTTTTTTTCTGGTCTCTATTTATATAGAAGCTTTCTTTGCCTCCATAATTCATGAGGCCTCAAGCTTTTGTGATGAGAGGATAGTTTGTTGTTTCCTTGTGGGTGGGGGCACTCATTATTGTTGTTGTTTTAAGCTTTCAGTTAGTTGTATGGAGAGAAAGGGTACGGACTGACATTGGCAAATGATATACTAACCAGCATGGCTCTTCATTGTCCTTACTCTATCCTAGAGATTATATCACGTACCTTTTAGGATCATGAAGAAATACAAGTCATACCATGTGCAAGGGCCTAGCACCGCATTTGTCTCATAGGAGAGTCTGGTAATTTGAATTTATTCATTCATGTGAAGAATATATTTTGAAAATTAGTCTGTGATAATGCTAAGTATTCAGGAATTGAAAACACACACACCTGAGGCAGGGCTTTGGTCCTCATTGGTCTAGTAGTGGTTTATAGTCCTATGAAGATAAGAGATAGGAAGACAGAGATGACAACTCTGTTACTCTCACCATGCTTATTCAACCTTAAGAAGAACTACTAGTAGGCAAGACAAGTAGTATATATTCTAACTGTGATCATGTTCTGTGGTGGACATTACAAAACTGTAGCCATCTAGGCTATAGCCAGGGTATGCTGATTTATTAGACTTCTAACAGAGGATGCTGTCTGAGTGTTCAAAAAGGGCCATGAGGAAGTTTGATGCATAATGAAAGTTCAGAAGTTATGGCCATATGGAAAATTATTTAGGGCTTCATATAGTGTCCCGACCCGGGGGGACAGTCGAACGGGTTTCCTGAGTGAAGGAGTGAGAGCCGGGGCAAGCAGCGTAGTGTTACAACACGGAGACGACAGTGTCGTCTGTTTATTGTGGGCAGCACGGTACAGCACAGAGACGACGCAGTGTCACAGCTCTTAAGGGTCGCGTCGTCTACTGTGAGCAGCACGGAGATGATGCGGTATCACAGCTCTTCAGGGTCGTCCGGAGACGATGTAGTGTTACAGCTCTTCAGGGTCTCCCAGGTCGTCTGGAGACGATGCAGTGTCAGCTCTTCAGGATCTTCAGGGTCATCTGGAGACTGCGCGGTGATTCAGCTCTTCAGGCACTTCAGTTGTCGTCTTCCTGGTCGTCGTCGTCGTCGTCATCTCGGTCGTCTATGTCATCTTCTCGGTCGTCTGTATCGTCTGGCTACTGTGGGCCAGGCATCGTGGTTATATACACTCTGGTGGGTTGTAAACGGTGGTTCGTGATTGGTTGTAAATGGAGGACTATGATTGGTTGTAAACGGTGGGCCCTGATTTGTTGTTAACGGTGGGTTATGATTGGTTGCTTTTGGACCAATCATGAGGTGCTGGATATGCAAATTTGAGGGATTCTAGTGGCCAATCAGAGCAAGGTTTCGAAGGTCACGTTTTTGGAAGGGAACCAATCATGGTAATTGTTTGCTCTCTGAGAAACCTCAGCAGACTCGCTGGTGCGCAGCTTCCCACAA